>NC_092674.1:21198500-21808000 GCF_964355755.1 Antedon mediterranea | reverse complement strand
GAATGTTCTCTCCGTACAACCACTATCCCTGCAATTTGGAAGCACTCTTTGATTGTACCTGTTGCCAAATTAAATAATGTTAAAACTCTTAATGATTATAGACCAATTGCCCTAACGTCCCTGGTTATGAAATGCATGGAAAAAATAATTAGTAAGCGTGTTAAAGATCAAAGTGACCACCTGTTAGATCCTATGCAATTCGCATATAGTGCACACAGAGGGACAGACGATGCCACAGCCACTCTCATCCACAACACTCAACAACATCTCGACAAGAACAACACATTCACACGCCTTCTTTTCATTGACTTCAGTTCCGCCTTCAACACAATACAACCTCACATTCTCCTGTCCAAGCTTATTAACATGACTATAAACTCATCTATCATTCTCTGGATAAAAGACTTTTTAACAAATAGATCACAACAAGTTAAATTCGGAAATGCTACATCAACAACCACATTCACCAATACAGACTCACCACAAGGCTGCGTTCTGTCTCCCCTGCTGTTATACATTCTGTATACAAACGACTGTAGAAATGCCACTGACTCCTGCCGTTTGATAAAATATGCCGATGACAATGGTAACATTAAAGATGCTGAATCGCTTTCGAACTATTTTACCGAAATAAAGTTATTTACAGAGTGGTGTAAAGAAAACTATCTTATTTTAAATTCTAAGAAAACCAAAGAAATGATTATCGATTTTAGAAAGAAACAAAGTAATCATGCTGATGTAGTAATTGATGGTGAATGTATAAAAGCTGTCAAAGAATACTTAGGAACAATCATAGATGATAAATTAAAATGGAGCAAAAATACAAACATGCTATATAAAAAGGGTCAGCAACGACTGCACCTAATGCGTCAACTTAAGAAATTTAAAGTAGATAACAAAATTCTAACCATGTTTTACAAATCGATGGTACTTAGCGTGATATCTTTCTGTTATGCTGTGTTGGGAAATAGTCTCAATGTAAAAGACAAGGGAAAACTATATAGAATCGTACGAAGAGCTAGTAAAATGCTAAATATCCCTGTAGTACAGGAAAGATATGCTCAGAATCAGTAAAAGGTTGAAAAAATTGCAACAGAATTTTTTTCACCACAATGCATTTCTATAAGGTCCCTATATGAACATACTAAAAGTCTAGAAAAATCCAGGTAGGGGAAATAGGTTTTTTTAAACAAAATGGCCGCCAATGGCTAAAAATGTCTAAAAATGAACAAAAAACATATATTTTATATCTAATTACCACTTGATAGCAGTTTTTATAATGCTTTTTATATTTCTTTAGTGTCAAACATTTAAACTGCAATATACATATTAATTTAAGTGCTATTTAGCAACAAAAACACACATTTAAGTATCAAGATATCACCACGGTTATAATAATAGACAACGTAGTCCTATGCATTATAATGCAGGACTACGGTGTCTAATAAAACAGTTCATTTACATTTGTACTGTCACAACAATAGAATTATACAATCTTAGAATCTATTAATCCATTCATTTTCATTGTCCAGTTATCATCCTCTGTCTATAGGTAGGAATTAAGCATGTGCTGATGCCGTGGTATTCGTCACAAACAGTGGTACTGGTGGTAAATTTGTCATCAATGGACACATCACGCCATTTGTAACTTTCCATTCCCCAGTCTGTGGGTTGAAGAAGAGTACTTTCTATCCACTGCTGTACCATGGTAATATACACGCAGGGAATGACATTTTGCAGCATTTGTTGTAGGGGGAATAGACTTTATTTCAAGTGCTGTTTTGCTTTTTGCTACTTTCTCCCAGAACGTATTCCTCCATACAGTATAGCTACCAATGCCAATTCCTCTGATGCGATGGTTTCTTTTTTTTTTTGGAGACGTTTGGTTTTACAGAGTTTGTAAGCATACTACTGCCCAGGTGTTATGACTTTTTAAGACCTTTTCCTATACCAAATAGATGGGATGTAGTATCATATCCCTGGATTCCATGTATAAAAAGCAAACTAATTTTTACAGAGCTTCACACCAAGGACAGACTTTACATGCATTCACAGTGCTCCCCCATCGAGAACATACAGTATTAAATCAATGAATGAAGCAACCGTGACAGAATATAAACTTAAGAGGAAAGAACACATGGGTCAAACCAACCATCTATATATAAATTTACGTAAGGGCAAAATTCGGTAAATCGCGCCTTACTTCTAGAATTTTCACTCGATGGTATGTAAAGTTGGTTCGTACTTTCGGTACTGATTTTAACCGCCTGATGTAACCCTGTTTACTAATTAAATTGAGTTACATAATTAGTTATTGACGATTAAAACGAATTTAGGTTCAAAGATTTGCCCCAAATAGGGGTGTTTTCCGATCGTGGTATACACTGTCTAATGGATGTCCATCTTGAAAAATACCCGCCAAAAAAATGCGAGGAGGCTTCGCATTTTTCTATCTCCTCCTACGATAATTGTTTTTGATAGCTGAAAACCGGTTGAACAGCTAGAGTACACCATCATAATGTTGAAGACAGGCCGATTTTCTTTAAAAAATACTATTTTGATAGATTTAATATACGATTATACAAATGTATTGATTTGCGATGAATGGAACATCCCAATCTCTCAGTCTGCCAAAGTTTGGTTTAACACAAGTACTGTAGGTAAATTTATGAGCCCTTGGTTTAACACATACGGTAGGTAAATATATGGGCCCTTTGAGAATAAACTTGCAATACTTTAACAATACTGTAAATACCTATTAACTATTTTTCATTTGAATCGAACATTTCTTACTGTGAATGTTCGTACTGTTAGATGTAATATAAAAATATATACAAATAAACTTTATTACTGAGACTGTGGATAGGCTCTACTGTTAGATATACAAATAAACTTTATACTGACAGTTCCTTCTCAACGTTTGTATTAATTAATAATTACCAAAAATATAAACGTCGTAGTGGTGTATCGTGACATGTACTTTAATATTTCAATCGATTATGACAGTGACAGTTTTAACAAAGTATTAAATCGCAAATGTTTTAGGCCTACTGTATTTAGAGGTATATTATTTATAGGCCTATAAAACATGAACAAAATATTTCGTTACTCAGTGGATAAAGAATATATTTAAAAATTGTTCCTCTTTGTACCTATCCGCTTTCCCATCCCTCAACCCTAATGTTACATAGCGAGGAGGCTTCGCATTTTCCTATCTCCTCCTACGATAATTGTTTTTAATAGCTGAAAACCGGTTGAACAGCTAGAGTACACCATCATAATGTTGAAGACAGGCCGATTTTCTTTAAAAAATACTATTTTGATAGATTTCTAGAGTACACCATCATAATGTTGAAGACAGGCCGATTTTCTTTAAAAAATACTATTTTGATAGATTTAATATACGATTATACAAATGTATTGATTTGCGATGAATGGAACATCCAGTTTGGTTTAACACAAGTACTGTAGGTAAATTTATGAGCCCTTGGGTTAACACATACGGTAGGTAAATATATGGGCCCTTTGAGAATAAACTTGCAATAGGTTCGGAAAATGTTAAAAACCAATTTCTATTATTTGAATCGGTAAACAGTTTCCATTTATTATACATTGATAATGAAACATGAAATATTCCTATTTATGTCCCTCGAGGTTCATTACAATTTATATTTAGTAGTCCCACGGACTTCATCTTAGCCACTCCCCCGAATGCTAAGGCCAAATTTATGATACCCTACTTTCTATGTAAGTTTAGTTACAGTTAGTTCTTGACGATAATACAACGAATTTAGGTTACACCCTTCGTGAAAAACGTTTCTGTACAAATATGATACCGATTGACTTTATTTCATTCAACAGCGACCATAATCTCGCCAATTACAGGATAGATAAACTATTTTATTATTGATGTGCTTATAAATTAAGACTCATGTAAACAGCTTGATTACATCATTTTACAGACAAACGAAACTTTTTTAAACCTACTGTTTCAATAACTGAGTATAATACTGTATACGTTTTCATAAGTAAGTGCATATACATTTTCGTGTTTTCATTGACGAGATTGTAATAGTAACTTCAGTAACTATTACAGTACTTATTTATTATACGACACAAGACAATTGTATCTGACAGGTACGTACATTATTCTAAAAAATAAGTCTAGATAGATCCCTTAGGCGTCATAAATCACAGGCCAACAAATCAGTACTCATGACAGAAATTCGACCCAGTTTGGTTCACACAAATGTTTACAGGAAGTTCAACACCACAACCGATGATTTGCCCTAAATATTTAGGTAGACTACAGTTTAATTTTTCACTGAATAGGAGCTTGAATTTCCGATTTCCATTTCGCAGAATGTCTAGGTCTATTTATTTAGTTTGGTTCTTATAATATATAAATACAATCAACTTTATTACTGCGGTTCCATCACCACCACCACGTGCCGCCGCCCAATTCCCGTACATACATTTCCATTTCTCCCTAATTTCTTTAATCCACATAAATTAATTGTCCTTTATGGAATCCAGTATTGGTTTTGTTGTCTCTATTTCTGAATACCCCAATTAGGGGGACACTTCCGTTTTTGTTTAGTGTCCCAAAAAAGTCCCCGTCCGTGGATTCTACTGTATTCGAGAACCATCTGTGAGCACCCCTAGATGGTACGCGAGCGAAGCGAGCGTGCCATCTAGTATTCATCAATAAAGAATCAGTGCACATTCCCTCACATATACTATTTCATCATCATGTGAGACAGTCATACACAATGCATCATTTGGTGAAAAAGAATCCTATACTTTTCCTGCAGCCCTCTTTTACTCCATTGACTCCATACACACTGCTAGACTACTCAGAAACCTTCATCTCACTGCCCACTGTTTGCTACATCAAACCTTTTGGCCCGAAACAGCAACATTTCAAGAAACTTATTATGTACCATGTAGGCCTATGTTTGTTACGCTATGTGAAGGCAAAGTAAACTATTGTGTTTAATGGCTATAATTATGGGCCGTAAGTAAATTTGGTTTAGGAAAAGGTGTTGGCCTTAAAAATCATCACATCACAGTAGGAGTTGTATGTCAAATTCTGTAAACCAACAGTTTAAAAAAAAGAAGAAAACATTGCATCAGGAATTTGGCATTGGTACCTATATATTACGGAGGGAAGTCAATGGAGACTTTAGACAGCCTCTTTTCTTTGAGAAAGTTGCAAAAAGCAAATCTATTCCCTTGCTGCAAAATTTCATTTCGTGAATCTTTATTACCAGGTATAGCAGTGGATAGGAGATACTCTTCAACCCACAGACTAGGGATGGAAAGTATTGATGACAAATTGACTACCAGCACCAGAGAAACTATTAAAGTTGATTAGATGTACCTATAAATAAGGTTGTAGTAAAATGAATTGCCGTTGCAGAAAATATGGTTTGGACTGCTGTTCCACTATTTTTTAAGAATGCCACGGCATCAGCACATGCTCAATTCCCCACCAATAGATGGAGGATGAGATACTGACAAGATGAAAGTGAAATTACCGCATTTATTTGAATAAATGCCCTTGGTGGTTGATTTTTAAGGAGGGTAGTGGGGGCGTGTAATCGTCGTGAGGAGTTTATTCGGAGAGGCGTATATTTTTGTGGGTGTAATGTGGGAAACGTGTATAATCAAATAAATACACCCTTTAGATATGAACAAATACAACACCATTCAGTGAATTCTATTACAAATAGAGATGTGTTAAAATACAATATTGTGTATAATATGCATGTGGCGGGGCGTACATTCGAGGAAATAAATTCAAAATGATGTCCGATGGGAGCGGGGGAGGGGGTGCGGTGGCGTAGGTTATTCAAAATGATGTCCTATGGAGGGGGAGCGGGGCATTTATTTGATTTTTCTAAATGTAGCGTTTATCCGAATAAATACGGTAATAGATTGTGGCGCAAGGATTTTCCCGATGAGGGGGGGGGGGTGGGGGAGAGGGGTGGATAGCGCAGCCAGCATAAATTGGCTGGGCCATCAATGGGAGCGCACCCAGAGGTTCCGATAATATTATACCGGTAAAGGGTAGTTTTACTCACTTTTAAAAATGAAAATCCTTGAAACAGCACTCAATGGGGTATTGTATGTCAAATTCTGTAAACCAACAGTTTAAAAAAAAGAAGAAAACATTGCATCAGGAATTTGGCATTGGTACCTATATATTACGGAGGGAAGTCAATGGAGACTTTAGACAGCCTCTTTTCTTTGAGAAAGTTGCAAAAAGCAAATCTATTCCCTTGCTGCAAAATTTCATTTCGTGAATCTTTATTACCAGGTATAGCAGTGGATAGGAGATACTCTTCAACCCACAGACTAGGGATGGAAAGTATTGATGACAAATTGACTACCAGCACCAGAGAAACTATTAAAGTTGATTAGATGTACCTATAAATAAGGTTGTAGTAAAATGAATTGCCGTTGCAGAAAATATGGTTTGGACTGCTGTTCCACTATTTTTTAAGAATGCCACGGCATCAGCACATGCTCAATTCCCCACCAATAGATGGAGGATGAGATACTGACAAGATGAAAGTGAAATTACCGCATTTATTTGAATAAATGCCCTTGGTGGTTGATTTTTAAGGAGGGTAGTGGGGGCGTGTAATCGTCGTGAGGAGTTTATTCGGAGAGGCGTATATTTTTGTGGGTGTAATGTGGGAAACGTGTATAATCAAATAAATACACCCTTTAGATATGAACAAATACAACACCATTCAGTGAATTCTATTACAAATAGAGATGTGTTAAAATACAATATTGTGTATAATATGCATGTGGCGGGGCGTACATTCGAGGAAATAAATTCAAAATGATGTCCGATGGGAGCGGGGGAGGGGGTGCGGTGGCGTAGGTTATTCAAAATGATGTCCTATGGAGGGGGAGCGGGGCATTTATTTGATTTTTCTAAATGTAGCGTTTATCCGAATAAATACGGTAATAGATTGTGGCGCAAGGATTTTCCCGATGAGGGGGGGGGGGGTGGGGGAGAGGGGTGGATAGCGCAGCCAGCATAAATTGGCTGGGCCATCAATGGGAGCGCACCCAGAGGTTCCGATAATATTATACCGGTAAAGGGTAGTTTTACTCACTTTTAAAAATGAAAATCCTTGAAACAGCACTCAATGGGGTATTGTTTTATATTAGGAAATATCATCATATTATTGTCTATATACATAAAAAATAGCCAATTGTGGAGAGGGGATGGGGGGACGGACAGACTCCCTCACCCTTCCCATTTGATCTCCCATCCCTATACCCCTCCTCACTGGCACCACCAATGTTGTAATATATTGTTATAACAGTACAAATGTAAATGAACTGATTTATTAATAGACACCGTAATCCTATGTATTAAGCATAGGAAGGACTGCGTTTTATATATTATTATAACAATAGGGATATATCTAGATACTTAAACATTTGTTTTTCGGCCATTTTCTAATTAACAGCACTTAAAGTAATGTGTTTATTGTAGGTCAGATCTTCGAAATTGTAAAGAAATATATAAACCATTGTAAAAACTGTTATAAAGTGGTAATTAGATCTATCATTTATGTTTTTTTGTCCTTTTTTAGGAATTTTCGCCATTGGCGGCCATTTTGTTTAAAAAAACCTATTTCCCCTACCTGGATTTTTCTAGACTTTTAGTATATTCATATAGGGACCTTATAGAAATGCATTGTGGTGAAATAAATTCTGTTGCAATTTTTTCAACCATATTTCATAGTTTTCCTGTACTACTGAAACAGATCTTAATATAAGATTTGATGGGTCAGTGTTATCACTTGTAAAACGAATACTGGCAAATACAAACCACCCATTATATGCCGAGTATAACTTTTTAAGGTCAGGGTGTCGTTTACGGAGTATTCTCTCACGAACCACGAGATATAGTAAATCGTTTGTTCCAAGTTCAATTAAAACTTTTAATAAGCAGTGCAATAGATAAATATACAATTATGAATGGACTGATTTTGCGATATTTTACTTTTTTAAAGAGAGTATTTTTTTATGATATTTTAATATTGTACATACTTACTTCAATAATTTGCAATAATCTGCTATTCGACTAGTCTTTCCACTACACCATGTATTAAGATTTAGTTTAAGTTACGTGTGCCTTTTCTATATTTAAATTTTTTATTTCTTGTGTTGTAACATGTTTTGTGAATGATGTACCGTATAACTCTTTATTTTTTAATTGTTTTGTATGTAGTGTATCAAACGACACATTTCCAATGGCATGTATGTATTTTGTATGTAATTGGACAATAAAAGATTTTTGAATTTTTGAATTTGAATGTGCTTTTTCGTCTGAGTATGCTAAAGTGCTAAAGCGGTTTTCTCAATATACCTTTATTATTCAATTAACAACTTTCTGCTGTCTCATGAGAATCAAGTTATCTCATGCTGAATGTTTACTTTTGTATATTACTCCAACTACATTTCCAAAACACACCTGTTTCTCAACCTAGAGTCTGTTATTTTAGAGCAAATGCATCAAGTGTTTTTTGTATCATCATGCTGTTGTCCCGCAACTCTTATGATGATACTTCTTGCCTGCTTTTGTCTACTTCTCCAACATCTAATTACTTCATCGACTAACACATCTGTTTCTAAAGTAACTTGGAGCAACATCATTCAACCAGTCAGGATCTACTACACAAAGGTTACTATAGATATAAAAAAGAAAAATTGATTTGAATTGAAAAATATCGATTTTCAAATGCATCACTGCAACATTAATTATTAGAAAAGTGATGATAATTTGGGACAAATGTTATTAAATTAACCCCAATTTCTTGACAGATGAAACGGGACAAATTTTTAGTAATTGATTGAATGGCAGCCTGAAAATAATGGTAAAAAACACCCGATCAAATCGGTGTTAGAACACCAGTTAACTAATTATTGCTGAGCAACTTATAGCTGCAACACAAAATAATAGTTATTTGATTGACAGCCACTCCCCTTGAGTCAATTACAATGCAGTTTGAATTGACTGACAGAGCCATTGCATTTTGGGTAATGCTAACAATTTCTGACGACAACCACCACCCTCTGATTTAAACGGTTATTTTGGAGCACAAAAAGGCAATTAATATAACAATTATATTTTCAATCTATTTTGAAAATGGTTTATTCAGTGCTATGCAGCAGAAACAGACCCATAGCCTAAGACTACATTCAAAATTATTACCGTCCTATTAAAAATAACGATAGCATGCTGTGCGCAAGTGACATGTCCAAAATGTTGAAATGGAGATGATTATTGATTGGACCACACCAAATATGGTTGGAAGTATGAAACGTCATTCAGTCATCATTATTACCTTGAATGCAATTTGAGTGCAATAATCTTGAAATCACTAGACCCTATGAAGCATTTTAATTACAAATATATTCAGAAAACCCAAGCCTACCATATTGAAATTGTTAGAGAGAACACACAATATTTCTTACCGCATATAACACTTGGATGTATGTACCAACTCCTGATAGAGGACGTAGGCTGGTTTGCATTGAAATAAGCATGATGAAGGGTGTATGCTAACTGTCTGCCTGTTATTATCAAGCTGAAAAGAATAAAGATACAGTGAAAGGAATATAACAGTCACAATACTTGCTTTGTCCTATTGTGAACTAACACGCCTAGTTTGGGTTGTTTCACATCTGCCAGTCTATTTTCTTGGTTTATGACCTCACTTTATGTGAAAAAAAAATGTTTTGTTAAACTAGTTTGATAGAGTAGACAGATCTTTAGACTGTACTCCTTTAAATTTGCAACATCTCTACTAGCCTAGCATTTTCCAGAAGACAGTTATAGTATAACAACCGAAACATCAAGAAATTCTCAACCATAATTTATTTCATTTTGAAAACACATAGTGTACTTAAAACCGAACTTAACTAGTGTTATTATTTTTAAATAATAAAATGTTTTAATAAATATCTATTTTCATATAATTTTTAGTAAGAAGAAATTCTGATTGAGATTACCTGATGTATAAATCTATGACTGTTAAGCCTCACCTGGAATAATACATTTAGGCTATTGACCTCGTATCTGATGACTAGAATGATATCTGAACAAAACATCTAGGTGCACAAAATTTTCATTTATATTCTATACTGTATTAATTGTTTCTGATGATTAAAAATACCAGTGATAAAATAAATATATTGTTACCGTTTTGTAAGTTCCATCTCTCTGAAGCTCAGCAGAATTCATAAATAAACCCACTGTTAAACATTTCCTAAAGTAAAAATATTTTAACAAAAATTGTAAATGAAAGCCTGATCTAAACTTCTATATTAATTACGCACTCATGTAGTAAGAAATATTGTTGCCCACTGTCATATGCTAGAAGAGCAATAGAGTCACCACAACCATGCCATACAGTATGTCATTTTGGATGTGTGGACTAACTACTTCATCAATCACTAAGTACTTCGTCCACACTTTCCAAATGAATGTATGGCTATGTAAAAGAAGTTTAATAAATTGTGAGATGACAGTGAACATCTGCATTGAGCAAATTTTATTTCCAGAGAAAAAATTCTTGCAACAAACCTAATAGACGTAGTGTCCTTTCCGCAAGTACTACGTGGTATATTCTCCCGAACACACAGATCTCTTAACTGTTTACGTATGTCTTCAACCTGCTTCATGCTACGACTGTTGACAAAGTTTTCATGGCACCAATCCTAATGGAAATATTCAAATAAATGTACTGTATAATAATAATAATAATAAACACAAACTGCTGCAATATTCTGTATAACTGTATGTTCAAATACTCTTTACAATTCAGTTCAATGGAATTGCATGTCTGTGCAATAGTGATTATACAGGTATGCCTGCTTCTGTAGCATGTAATAAATACAGAAGGCCAGAAGTAGTTTGGGCCGTAGCCACCAGTACGGTTAGTAAGGTTTCAACCTGACCACTTATTGACAGATACTGTAGGTCTTTGACAACCCTGTGGAGATTGTACCCTTTTTTTAAACCATGCACCACTTTATGTCTACTATACATTCTACATTTACAAATTTGACAGAATTTTGATCTATTCTTTTTACATAGCAATAAGAATTAAGCAAAATTTACAGAATTAAAAAATAAATGTCTTTACGGTATACCTTGTTTCCATGAACCCCTCTATATGCTCTAAAAATGTTTAAGTAGGTCATGTGATCACCTTCACTTGATAGAAATTTCTTTCTTGCTGCATGTGCCTCTTCCCTCTGTCGATGAAATATATAATAGGCAAGCACTTAAAATTGCTTTTAGATTCTTATTTTAATTTGTCTTCTTAGTGAAAATGAGTATTCTATGTTTATCTTCCAATATAAAACCACTCTCCACAGTATAATTACTAATACATTAAATCATTCATTGAAACGTTAATTGGTTACCTTGTTGTTGGGTGTCACCAAAATGGATTCAACAGACAGCATTGAAACAATAGTTAATACCTCTTCTCTATAAAATAAAATACATATTTTAAAGTTTAAATTAACTTGCATATTGTAAGTAACCTAATCAAATATCAGTGCAGAGCCCATTTCCACAATATGTCAGTGACGGATCTATATCAGCATCAGTATAAAAACGAAATAAATATGGCCTATGTATAAATAACAGGCAGACACTGAATACTGTAATAGGCCTAATATAAAAACATTTAACATTCATATTCCTGTTCTTCATACTTTCTTTAAGCTGTAAGTATTTGTTACTTTATACTTTTAAAATTTGAATAAGAACTTTTAAATAAAATGGGTCAAATGGTCAAGTGGTTAAGGCAGGGGCTGACTCGCTCCTAGTTTCGGTGGTGGAACAAGTCTTCTCATATAAGGACTATAAACCATAGGTCCAGTAAACATGATTTAAAAGTGTGTGCAAAAAACGCAGTTCATCGTTCTAGACGAGTAGGGGATTTACCCTGGTGAACTGGTTCACAAAAGAAAAAAGCCCAACTAATTGATAGGACAGTGATTAATTTACTGTTGGTAATCCTTGGCCATGGTGACTAAAGACTTAATTTAAATAATAAAAAATAACTAAACATACTTACAAGCAACTGTACTGCCTTGAAGAAATAAGAATCTTTGCAAGTCTGGGTTCCAATGGGAACACAGACATCTGCTTACCTACTGATGTTAACTAGATTTAAAAAACAATAAAGACTATTAATTTGAGGGCAACTGTTATGTATATAATTATTATTATTCTACATCTTAAAATATGATTACAAAAACATAATTGTGTGGAAATGAATATCTCAGTAATGAAGTGTGTATATATTAGTATTACAATTAAAGAATGTTATGAGTTGAATGGTGAGAATATTTTATGAGTTGAAAAACAGAGCACCAACTTTGAAATGTGGATCATTCAACAACCTTGTACGTATAGCAAAAATTCTCAAATATTTACAAAAAAGCTGAAAGTGCATTAGAGCGTAGTAAATCACCATAATATACTGTATATCATTTTTCCATTAGGTAGCACTAATGTCGAATGACACATGATGCGTAACAAATAAAATTACAAAAATACAAGGTGTGTGATAATTTTTGTTACCTCATTATTGTTTCTCTGATATATGGCTCCTAATAATTCCAACTGATTTAAAGCATCAATTAAATTCTAAAGAGGAAAGAAGGAAAAAAACAATCACTTAGGTTAAACGGTTGAATAAAGAACATGAATATAATTGCAAGTCAAAGGGTTTTTATCAGTCAATAATAATAAAACAGAATTCTATTTCATTGAAAGGTACATTTCATGTATTAACATTGATAGGATTCAATGTATCAATATAGTTTGTATGTTTGTTTGTTATACACATTTTCTATAATACTTATACTTTATGACACATTCTTTTGTATCAAAGCACAAGCCACATTGTAGCATTCCTCAACGTATCTACCCCCACATCCCCAAATTTTTTAGCCACCTAACTCTCAATATTTGGAAAGAAAGATATATTCTACTACAATACCTCTTGTGATGGTGGATCTAAGAAGTCAAAATGCAGCACATCTCGTATATTTAATGTTAAAAGATGAAGAACTACACTACTTAAATTAGACCTGAAACAATATTGGAGAGAAAATAAAAAATTAGTGATGGTGCTAGGCTTTAATTGAGATGGTAATGCAGTGATAGAAGTGGTTGATTAATTGTAAACAATGTAACAAATGTTAACCTTTGTATCTCTGGCACAGTGTTTGGTTTTAAGTTTTCATATTCCTCTTCAGTGTACAAACGCCAACATACACCACTGTTGACAAATACAAATTATGGATGATATATTTAATACAGAGATATGTAATAAGAACATATATAGAGGGTGTACTCAAGACTGAAAAGTGATTCCAACAGGAGGGGAACCAACAGGATGGCGGCCGTAAATGTGTTCAAAAATATTATTTAATATAAAAAATAGTAATCTAATATAATACATTAAGACCACATAAATTACAACACATATTCTTGTCAAAGCACAGTGAAGTTCTTATCAAAATGAAATATAATTATTGTTGTTAACCGCAATAGAATGAATAATTTCTTGGTAATCTAGCATTTTTTGTATACGAGGATCATATAGAATGCGTCCGCGTTTATACACTTAATGCGCTGCGTTGCGTATCATTCTCACGCAGATAGGCTTAACACAGGTGTAGTAGTGCGTACTGCGTAGGGCATATCTGATTGGTTGATTGCAGCCGCCATCTTGTTGGTTCCTTTTCCATGGAGAATCACTTTTGAACTGCTATAACATATATTCTTTGCAATCTAGCCTTCGGCTATATAAAATCTTTGGTTTTATATTAGCATCTGTAATGACTTTATTATGCTGGAGCCCATATTAGAAATGTATATGAATACACATGAAGATATAATGGGTACTAAACAGCATCGTTATATTATTAGATTAATAAAACTGGTATAGATGAGTTTTGAAATTTACTAAAACATTGGAAATATTTGAGGAACTTGCCTTCTTTCTCTACCAGCTCTACCCATTCGTTGCCACGCTTGTGCTTGTGATATACGCTGCACCTTGAGAATATCTAAACCACTTCCTGCTTTAAAACTCCTATCAAATCAATGTGGACATTATAGATCATTCTTTATATAAACAATTGGTTACAATAGAGGGTAGTATACGGTAAACAGACACAGAGCAATGTATGAAGAGTTACAACAAGTTGCGCTCTCTATGAAGGCTTTATGCACGCATGTTTGTGCATGGAGCGATTCTCTGTATTTAAGGAATTATTTTACAATGTGACCATTTTTAGTAACTTAATACCTTTTCATTATTATTCCATGGACCCAGGTCCATAATTATTCTAACAAAAATGTGATAAATGGCCTTGCACGGTATATATTTTATAACAAAGGATTCAACTCCATATTCTACATAGTAATAATTAAACACAAAGATGGCTGGTGTGTACCATGTGACTTAAAAACAGAATCTTATGGCTCTGACCAGACACAGGGAACTTACTTTGCTTTGACACGACCTGTATCGATAACATGTTTGATCCCAGGTATCGTAACGGATGTTTCTGCTATATTTGTTGATAAAATAATTTTTCTCCTTCCCTATGATTGAAAAGTAAGGATATGATGATACAAGTTTATCTAAACACTTAGCATATTTTTTATTAAATAACAAATCTATGAATGAATATAAAAATTAAATATATAAAAAATTTAGTGGAGAAAATTATAATGAAATGGCTACAGAAATTTTTATTGAATTCATCTATAAGGCAAAAATATATTTGTAAAAACTTACTCTTGGAGCTGGATTGAATATTTTTAGTTGCATTGATGGAGGCAGTGATGCATACAATGGTAATACCTGAACACCTGGACAGTCTAAAAATAGTTTTAAAAAGTAAAACTATTACTTTACACATTGTGTATGAACATTTTATTCAGCCTAATGAGAGTTTCCCTGTACCATACTCATCATTTTGTTGTTTTTATTGTTTCTGATGGAAATTCAAATAATAAGGTCCGCAACAAGCAGTAAATCACATTATGTCATCATGCTAATAACAATTGACCTATTTTTTAAAATTTCAAACATATTTCACTATTATCAAATTAAAGTATTTCATTTTTGTTTTATTGAATTTTCTTTATTCTTGTTTTTTTTACTCCTTATTATTTTATTTTTAAGCTTATGAAAGCTTTGCTTATTTTGGTGATGTTCTGTACCTTGTACCTTATTTGTAAGTTTTATGGATTCAAAATGTATTTGATTGACTGATTTACTTAATTACATATCAAGTATGTCATCAGTTTAAAAGGGAGTACAACACTATTCTAGGAAAAGATCTGTATTTTAGTGTGAAGTCACTAAACCTTGTCTACACTATCAAACGTTAAGTGACAAAAAAATGTGATTTTCCTATATATGGACATAATGATGTCATATCACTACCACATTTGGGTATATCATTACCATATTTGGACACATTACACTTTTTTGTCAAACTAGTTTTGATAGTGTAGACACAGCTTTAATCTCATTTCAAACCATCATGTAAAGGTCCCGAGTCTTTATATAGTTGTAAAGAATTTGGGAATTGTGCCAAGTGGATCTGTACTTACCATCAGGACAATCTTGTGCAACATCTTTGACTGCTTTTAACAATGACTCTATCTCCTCTTGTCCTGTTAGGAACACAAGTATGTCTTCCCTAGAAAAATTAAATTATTCAAGGTATATTTATTCAATCAAAGAAATCATACAGGGAAATGAACATTTTACAGATATAAAAACTTTACAATTAATGTGCATTATATAGTAATCAAATATTAAAAAACATGTAGCATCTAGAAAAAAACATTAATAGGATCCATATTACCATTTGCTACTGTATATAACATATGGAGCTGTAAATATTATAGGGTTAATTAAAAAAGGAATATAGGTTTCTAAAGGTGAGAGGAAATTACTGCATAACAATTACATGTTGTCTAGGGGACTTGGAGGGAAAACACAGGGGCGGTAAAGCAACCTTCCCCTGTTGGGTCAGCTGCTTGAAAGAAAAGGAATTAATATTCAGATTAGTACATTTTGTATGCACAACTTACTCTGCTGATTCTTTTTGATGAATTTGAAATATTGCTACTAATGCTGCATGTATGTAATCACTTTGGCTCTCATTTGCATAAAATAACTGTAAAATAAATAATTACATCAAGGAAATAATATCAACACAAAAGGAACAGAGTGCTGATCTGCCAAAGTAAAAATAAATGTTTAATAATAAAACTTTTATGTCACCAATTTTGTGGTCACAAAATAATTAAATTTAATAATACATTTAATGTTCTTTCTTGTTTTTCTTGACATTAACATTTTGAGTGGCTTTAAAACAAATATTATTTAATTAATAGTATATTTTTACTTCCTATGCAAGATGTAATTTAAACCAGAGAAAAGCGGAATAAAATGGTACTGCATTCTTTCACTCTTAACTAGCCTTTTAGATTTATGCAGTACTTTAGGGTCAATTGAATATCAAGATAATTTGCATAACACACACCTGTATAGGATGTTGTCGTCCCTGAATGTAAAAAACTGGAGCATGATTGAAATAACGAGAAAAATGATCCACGTCCATTGTTGCAGACATTACAATTACCTGATGAAACAAATGATTAAAATAATTAATTCACATTCATGAACCTGCACGGTCAATCATGGATGTAATTTTAAGTTTTATTCATGCATGGTCGACGATGCAATTAGTATTTTTATCAGCAAAGTTGACCATGGCAGTAATAATATTTCCTAATAGTTTATAATTACATGAAATAATGTCAACCTTAAATGAGTATTTATTTACTGTTGTATTGTAAATTTTGAAATAAACGACACATTTGTACTGCAGAAACAAGTACTATTCAGTTGTTAATAGATACATTCCAAATACCAGATATTTAAATTTGTACACATTAACCTTTTAAAAGTTTAAAACCTACTTCGTTAAATCATTATAATATAAATCATATAAAAAAATGTTAGCAATTAAAACAATTTCCTCACAGTTGTAATGCATTATATTATATTACTTACTAGGAAGGAAGAGTGTTATCTACAATTTTGTATTATTGTTTTGCTATTCACTTTATTAGTATTTCCAATGAGCCACTGATATCAAGCATTGTCATTTTGTCAGTAATTTGCCTTTTGATTGATAAATTATAATACATTTAAGGAAAAAACAATAAAATAAGACTTTAAAAGTTTCTCCCGAGAATGTGTCAGTTTGGGATTTTAACTGAAAGTACTTTACTTTCTCTTCACCTTAAGTGGAGGTAGAATACTATGGGTTCTATGTTCCTGGGCTCCTTTCACTATACCAAGCAAGACATCGGTGTGCACTGTGCGTTCATGAGCTTCGTCCAGTATGATAATAGAATACCTAGAATGTAGATGTTTTACAGTATTATAAATAAAAGGTTGAAGGAAATAAATGATGTCCTTCAACCCTAAAAACTGAGGAGTGTAAATATGGATAAAGAGCAAATCTTCACTACCCAATCTTTAGTTTGTATTCGTTATGTCGTCAGGGTCAAAGGTCAAATGTCAACATTTTACAATTGCTCTGATCAAGCTGAAACTTGGGGAAAATAAACCTGAGGATAGGGTGAGTGTACATTTTGTATCGAGGAGGGCACCACCCAAGGTCATGCCATGTCAAAGATCAAGTTAAAATTAAAAAATTGCTCTGATAGACTTGACACTTGGATCAAAATCATATGGAACACACTATAATATTGCAATTAGTAATCAGTGCAATTGATCTTACTAGATAGATTTGTACACCTTGGTGAAGACTTAAATGCAAGTAAAGTGTCTGAACTTAAGTTTATATTTATAAAAGCCAAACAATTTAAACTCACTTTTTTAACACCGGATCAAGAATAGATTCTCTTAACAGCATACCGTCCGTCATGTACTAAAAAATAAAATCACTCAGTAATAGTGTGACATTATTACTAATTGAATCAAGAGTGTAGTCATGTACTAGTTCGTAGTTTAGGCGGCTAAAAGAAAATTGTAGGTTTCCTTAAATCAAGAATAATTCCTGATAATTTTTAACCTGTAACATGTTAGTTGAATATATTATACAAAGGTTGCATAATAAGCATTAGCATAAGTATTTTTAAACTTTTATATTTCAATAAATTAATCGTACAATAGAATAATATTTACTGTAGATGTTAATGTTTATACAATACATGCTAATATAATTATATTGTTTGTTTTTAAGTATTTACCTTTATGCGTGTCTTTGAAGAAGTACAATCATCAAAACGGACACAGTATCCAACCTAAACAATTAGTCAAAGCAAAAACATCAATAAAAAGTTGGTATGAATTCCTGTACATCAGATGTAATATAAATCTCCATGGATGTACCTACTGTACTATATATATACTTGTCAACTATCACACAAGTCTCACGCATGAGGGCTGATTTTTTAGGTCTCACACATACGTTACCATTTTTCACACATCCATGAAAATGTTGCTGATTTCTCAAAATGGCATTATTTATTAATTTAGCCTATAGTTCTATGTGTATATGTATTTTTATGGTCCATATAGCACATGAATGTATCTATTGGGTGCAAAATTAAACTTGGAGGGTGCTATATTGATATTTTGTCTCACTCATTAGTCACTGAAACAGTTGGTAGGTAGATTATTAATACAATACAATAAACCTTTATTATCCCAAACTCCGGGGAAATTCATTTAGTTGTGGAAATAATAAGATGAGACCCATGCCACATAATAGAGAGGTTTCGCAATCTTACGAATACGATAACGAAAACGGATACGTCACGCACACGTATTCGTTTTTGTAAGCCATAAAAAAATCTGTTTCGCATGGCAACAAAATATTGAGGCGCGTCCAAAATATGACTGCGGTAAATTTGAGCGAAGCGCAGGTACGTGTTGCTTGGTGCTTGGCTGCCTAGGCCTAGCGTAACATCAAAGCAAGTGAGGACTTTAAAAACTGCTATTTATCTTGACCTGGCATTTTGGTAAATTACTTTCAATAAATCTATAATTATATTATAATCATGAATCATTCCTAATTCAAATGCAAAATGTGCAAAATAGATTAAAAACTATACTCGTTTTGTAGTTACGAATATGACTGGTGATATTCGTCAACACGAATACGCTTTACGAATATGAAATGGGGATCAGCTCAAAAGTTTCACAAATGTATGACGTATCCGTTTTTGTTATCGTATTCGTAAGGTTGCGAAACCTCCCTATTTACTTACCTCTTCTCCAAGTTCTGAGTTTTGTTCAAGCGCAACTCTCTCAGCAATAGTAATAGCTGCAACCCGGCGAGGCTGGAAATACATGCCAAATAATTAATATATATTATTCAATATTTCACTGAAAAAGAAGCTCCTCGAGACTAAGGCTGTGCCCTGTGAGGAGCCTCTTTTTCATATTTGTTTGGTTATATAAGGTACTTCTGTATACTGTAGAGTTAAAAATCAAAAGCTTGGCCTAAAAAACTGGGTAAAATTGTCATTTAAAAGTTTAAAAATTATAGGGATTAAATTAATTTTTCAGTGTGAAAAGTACACATGTAACATTCAAACAGTACAATCAATAAATAAATATTAATTATCTCTTACCTGTGTACAGGCTATAACATCATAACCAGCTAAACCACTCTCTAATAAATACTATGTGATATAACAAAAGGAAAACATTATTTTTAACAAATAACGTAAAGAATTATTGTTTTTTAAAGGTATTGTGTCGCCCAAATCATGAAAACTAAAGATGAATAAAATCAAACTTTGAATAGGCAATTTTGTAGTTTTAATTTACCAAAAATACAGCATAGTCTTTATAAAGGCAAAATAAACAGTCTGACAGACTTTCATTAAATTATGTGTTTTAGAGATAATAAATTTTGGGTTTTTTTTCAATTTTTGGTCAATTATTATGTGAAAATTAGAACAATAATACATTTATTCAAATTTTTATTTTGCAATCTCTGGTCAATAGATTTTTACAAATAAATAAAATGAAATTACAATAATTTTACTAATTTCAATTATTAATTTTATCTAATTTGATATGTCATCATATATCAGTACCTGAGGAATTTGAGTTGTTTTTCCACTTCCAGTTTCTCCTATAACAATAGCTGTGTATGTTCGACGTATCTCAGCAAGGAAACGCTGTTTCGCTGTATAGATGGGCAAATCTTTCCTTCTATTTGCTATAGACATTTCATCTCCTCCATTGCTGGAGCTCCATGACCGCTTTCTGTTGAATGACGATGAGTTCTTCGAATTCATTTTCAGGTCTTAGGCCTATATAAGTAAAAACATTTTTACGTCAAAACAATTATATTATTATAGGCCTAGTTTATGTTTAGATAGTTTAGTTTAGTTTAGTTTAGTTTAGTTATAATGGGAAAGTTTAGGCGATGTGCCTTTTTAAACCCCATATCAACTACATTGTGTCGATGCGATTCGTGAAGGTATTAGCGGTCTCAGAATTGACAACGTCGGCTGGTAAACTGTTCCAATGGTTTATTACTCGTTGCGAGAAGGTATGTCTTCTACAGTTCAATCCTTTATGGAAAGTAGGCTTGAAAAATCTCAGGTGATGCCCTCGAGTAATTCTGCTAATGTTACTTCTCATTTGGAAAAAGTCATCCTTGGCTACACCCTCGAAATCTTTAACAATTTTATATGCTTCAAGATAGGGTATTGAATGAATATATTTACTAGCGGCCTCCTAGTACTTAGTAGTAAGTTGGTCTAGGCATAGCTATAGTACAAACAGGGCTACACGAGTACAGGCCTTACTTATTATAGTTTGGGCTAGGCCTAACATTTATTTTTATAGTACTGTCTGCATGCGTGGGGTCTGTGATAGATGTGTAGTAGTAGATAGTTAGGCCCTAGAGGCATAGCTAGTATAGTAATAGTACTGCTGCTACTACTACTACTACTAGCTAGGCCTACACTAGAAAGCCCTCTAGCTAGGACTAACTAGAGGCGCGCCTCCAGCCTAGTAGTAGTAGCCTAGTAGCCTAGGCCAGGGGCCAGCCTTAGCTAGTTTAGACTTAGTAGGTAAGCTATCTAGGCTAGGACCTACTACTACTAGGCCTAGACTAGCCTAGATTCTAGGCTAGCCTAAATAGGCCTTGCCTAGGCTAGGCCTAGCTAGTATATTACGCCACACGAACGACGTAGGCCTAGCCTAGCTAGAGAGAGGTAGGCCTAGGCCTAGCCCTCTACCTGTCCTAGGACCTAGGCTAGCTAGGCTAGCTAGTAGGTGTTAACTAACTTAAACTTCGTTAATTATTATATAATAACTTACAAGTTTATTGAACAGGGCTAGCCTATTTAGTATTATGTTCTAGCCTGGCTGCTATTAATATAAATAATATTAAATGATTTATTTATGGGCGGCTGCAACAATAACAACAAACCTCAAATTTTCCTCGTGAAAATCAATAGACCGTGACGACCCTTGACTTTTTCTTTTTCGTAAAAAAAATTAAAAATCTCCCACAATTCAACTTTTGTTTCAACCATTCGTTGGAACAACAGGGTCATTGATTGGCTTAAAGACCCCTTCCCTGCAATTTTGGACGTTTTTTGGAAAATAATACATATATATCACTTTAAAAACATTAAACCATGTCATTCCTTGTCTTAAATGTACGTTTTATGGTAAATTATGATAAAAAGTGAGAAACAATGCACTACCTAAGTAGCTCGCGGCGATCGACCTCTCGTGGATGGTCTTAGGCCTAGCCTGGCTAGGCTTAGTTTTTTAGGCCTAGCTGGTAAACATCGGTAACGTACGAACATCGTACGCTAGCTATATACCTAGCCTGACGTTGTATAGTTGCTGCATTAATTGTCTTTCTATTTTTGCCAGACTCCGTTGATACAAATTGGGGAAAACCCGATATTTTCGCTGAAAAGTTAGGAGTCTTCCATTTGTTTTGGCCTCACGATCGATCGAAAAGTGGGCGAATTACAGGTGAAAAACAAAAATATCAATCCGCGCGCAATGCATTTTGGGATTTATAGCGGGCCGCTATAATTATTAAAATCGACTTATTTTTCACATTTTTAACCGTTTAAAGACGAAAAAAGTTATCGCAATAGGACCATATAGTATTATTTTTACATTAAATATAGTTTGTGATCTTAAATTAGATCTAAAAAACGTAGGGAATGGGGCTTTAATTAAGTCAAAAAAAAAAGTCAATAACTCACCTATTTGAACAATTATCCACCTAAATGTTGTTCTATGCTATTTTTTCATTAAATAAATTTCCTTTTTGTTTATAGATGCTACACTTACGCGAATTGTCTTGAATTTGGGAAATTTATTAGTAGATTGTCCAATAGAATCATTGTTTATAAAGCGCCTGGCCTCATTTCATATGACGTCATTTACTGGCCGGCATTTTGGAAGATTTCATAGCCTGCTATTTCGTAGTTCCTTTACGAAGTTTAGTTGAACTTTACTTGGATTTTGTGAGATCGTCTTTGGTAATTCTAACGTCAAAGATGTCTTTTGATATGAACAATGAAGAGGGACTTTCTGTCAGCAGGTTAAAACATTTTAAAAACAAAGGAAAAGATCAAGAGGTTTGCTTTTTATGTTCATTTTAAAAGCCTGGCACTGGGTGGTTCATTAACAACGCAGACCGCGTTGTTGTGGCGTACAGCGTGCCCGATCGGAGCACTTTCGCCAGGCTTATTTCTGTTTTTTGGTTTGGAAGTTCCGTAAGAAATTGCTTAGCTATGAGAAAGTTGTTTTCTATGCCAACCACTCTGTTTTAACTTAAATGTGTTTCATTTACTATATATATAAATATATAGACATGATGTGATGTTTATTTAATATTTTGTTGAATTAGGCCTAGGAACCTGAAAATTAAAAACAAGGAAGTCAATCATTTATTTCATTGAAGAAGAGTTAAATGTTTTGTAGTGCAGTGTATGGCTAGCCTAACTAAACACTAATAGTAATAGTATTAACTTATAATCTCTGTCTATGATGACTAGGCCTGGCCTAGCTAGGCCTATTTGACCTAAAAGTAAAAGGTACTGTCCTGTAGCATAGGCCAATATTCATCTGTTGCTGTCCTGTTTTATTTTATCTTTCTGAGATTTTTACATTTTACATTTATTAATTATTTGATTCTACTGTACTTTTTGTTAATCTATTAAATAAACTATAAGAAGTTTTTATATAATTGATCAATTAATGTATGTCATCTATACGTAGAAATAAAATTTGGCACACTGTACTGCAAATTCAAGATATCAATCTGTCTAGTAATTTGAAAGTTTTGTTTTTAACTTGCTTATGATTCATTGAGATGACTAGTCAGAATTAGTTGATGGGAATTCTTCATGACTAACTTGTGTTGGAAGGGGTAAATTTCCTTCTGTTTTAGGTTTAGTCATCACAGTTGTACTTCCTAAACATAAGTTCGCTGCCAACATGTTAAAATGTTAACCACTGTATTGTTGGTACGTTGCCAAAAAGAAACTAAATCCAAAACAAACTATCACACAGATTATACAGTCCCAATGTTTGATGTTCCTTTTGGTTTTCAAATCTACAATGTTTTTTGTTGTGAATGTTTATACTGTATTTACAAAAAGTATGCAATTTATATAGTAAACAATTTTATTCAAAGAGTTTACAAAATAGGATTATTTTCACTTTCACGACAATTATTGCTGAAGCAGTTAATTACTCTTACAGGGTTCTCACCGCGCCGGTCGGCCCCGTCCGGCACAAACAGGCTCCCGACCGGCACAAATTATTAGATCTAAGACCTAGCCTAGGCCTAGACAAAATACCTTGTCCTTAACCTTAAAAAAGCCAAATCTGTGCTATTATCTAACATAACAAAACAATAGCCTTTCAGTTCACCCCTTTGTCTCGCAAACAAATTAAACATCGATCAATACAATACAAAGCCAAACGAATCTTGTTAGGGTGGTGTTTATGGCCGATCGGGCACACCCCATACATAGTGGCTTGACGCAAATACAGTACTGGCAAATAGCCAAAAATCTAAACAGTACATGAGTACGTGAAGTGTTTTGTCGACCGATCTCTTGATGAATGCGAAATTAAATAATTAGAAAATAAATAATAAAATTATGCTATATTTATCATCTCATTGCATGCACATTAGTTATTATTAGTATATTATTAAAGTTGTTTCCAGTTAGTTACTGCCGGCACTCTAAATTTATTCCCAGTTAGTTACTGCAGGCACTCTACATTTGGTATTGCTAAACACCGCAAACCTCCAAAAAAAACATAGCAAACCCCACCGAACTAACATAAAAGTGATTGAATCATGTAGTGTACAACCCACTGGGTATATCAATGTAAAAAAAAAAATTAAATTTCTACTGTTAACTTATTTTTGAGGTAAAACATCATTTTTTGGTCAAAAATGATTGCTAAACGCCGCAAACCTCCAAAAAACCATAGCAAACCCCACCGAACCAACATAAAAGTGATTGAATAATGTAGTGTACGACCCACTGGGTATATTATAAATTATTAAATTTCTACTGTTAACTACTTTTTTCGGGATAAAACATCATTTTTTGGTTAAAAATTAGCAATCATTTTTTATCTAAAAAATAAGTAGTTAATAGTAGAAGTTTAATATTTTTTTTACATGGATAGTTACCCACAGTGGGTTGTACACTTCATGATTCAATCACTTTTATGTTGGTTCGATGGGGTTTGCTATGTTTTTTTGGAGGTTTGCGGGGTTTAGCAATACCCCTCTACATTTATTCACAGTTAGTTACTGCCGGCACTCTACATTTATTCTCATTTAATTACTGCCGGCACTATACATTTATTCCCAGTTATTTACTGTAGGCACTCTACATTTATTCCCAGTTATTTACTGTAGGCACTCTACATTTATTCACAGTTAGTAGTTGCCGGCACTCTACATTTATTCCGGTTAGTTACTGCTGGCACTCTACATTTATTCCCAGTTTTTGGCATTTTTTCCAAAAAATCCCTGTACTATAGTACAGGGATTTTTTCCAACAAAATTAGTTACTGCCGGCACTCTTCATTTATTATAGTTAGTTACTTAATTAAAAGAAAATACAAAATGACAAGAGAATATCAAGAGCGCGGCATGCAACGATCCATCAAAGCGGCACCTTTGTTGTAGGGCCGCATCGCCCAAGCGCGACTGTATTGACATCTTTATCGCGGCAAAGGGCTTTGTGCGCGATGCGTCAATAAAGCTCAATCCGACTGTCACATGGTTCTGATTCGCTACTTTAGCACCTTCTTGCTACAAAACCAGGTAAAACGTATAAAATGATGTCATTTTGTTCCAGAAGTTATTATCGTTCCAGAAGTTATTATCGTTCCAGAAGTTATTATCTTATCACATAAATACATACTAGTCTATTGAAAAATAAAAACAAAACAACAATTTTTTAATCAATTTTGGGGGTTGGAGAGACTGAAGTCGTAATCCCCCTCCCCCCCCCCCCCCCGGATTCTAATGGGTGGATCAATTTTCCACAAATAAAATGTTGCAATATAGTTGAGAAAAAGATATACATTTTATATACAACTGAAAATAAGGGAAATGCTGTAAACAATTCATGTTATTATTTCTATAGGAGATGAGAAGAAGGCGAAATGAAGTTACTGTTGAGCTTAGAAAAAACAAAAGAGTAGAAGCTATTTTAAAACGAAGGAATGTTCCAGAGCTAGAACCAGGAGAGGAAGAGGATGACAAACCTGTTGTAATTATTCATATTTTCTTTAAACATACTGTGTTTAGTAAAGCTTGGCTCCCACTACTGTAGGAGACGTAGACGTAATCGAAAAGTAATACAAGAGGGTGAGGGTGATATGAAATTCATAGATTTGGTGATTTCTTATGTTGCGTTGCGGCAGAATTTTTTCTCTAGTGGAAACCAAGCTTTGAACCTAATGGTAATAAATCTTTATACCAAAATTGAATACCTTGCATTTAATTCATATTCATTTTCTAGCCTGCAAATTAACCTTGAAAATTACACTGTGCATGAACCCTCATGTTAAGATTGTTAACAGTGTCTGTACTGATTATGCACATGAAGCCTTTGTTGTGGTTAGAGTACATTTGAAAAAGCTTTACATTTGCATTGACCACAATCATTGTCTCTATTTTTATTTACTTTTGTTAAGATTGAATAAGGCTATTAATGATAATGAATAACTGTAATTGTATTTCAAGTTTGTGTAAACAATTTTAACTATACATACTGTACATTGTTTGCATACTGAATTTAATTACTTTACTTTGCCTCAGTATACAAAGTCTTGTACAGCAGTACTATATGTCTTGTTTTGATATATTGTTCGTTTTAAATATTAGTTTGGAAGCAGCATTTTTTATTGTTTTTGCTGGAAAATGATATAATACTATACTTGTATTGTAATCATTTCAGAATACCAATTTAGAGAGTATTGTAAACGATGCTAAAAGTCCGAAACCTGAAGTACAATTAACTGCAATCCAAGCTGCTAGGAAACTATTATCAAGTGATCGTAACCCACCTATTGATGAACTTATTGCATCTGGAATCCTACCTATCCTAGTACAGTGTCTCACTCGAAATGATAAGTAAGTCAGTTTGCTTAACATAGGCCTACAGTACAGGACAGAATTATTGCAAAAATCCCAACGCATTCAACACGTTGTCGTTGCGTTGTGTTTGCGTTGCGTTGAACGGCTTTCAACGTTTAGTTGTTTATTCAACGAAAGTCATTATCAGCATGTCAAGTAAACAATTAGTTATTTCAACGCTAGCTGCTGCAGCGCTAGACTGGCCGATTGCACGCCTGAACGATCAGTAACAACAACAGGCAAAATACCTATCGGCAGTCACTACCAGATATTTTAATATAAATAAAATATATATGAAGCTTAGATATATTTTTAAGTATTGAACGGACAGTTACCAAATAAAACACACAGTGATATTTCCCAGTGTTTAGTGAAGGAAAACATCGAATAATAAGGTCGATGCCAAGTTAACACTGTACTGTAGGCCTTCCGGGGGAAAACACGATCTCACGTCGTAAAATCAAACAACGTGGAAATTACTGACATCAACACACGAGGCCGCCACCCTGGTTTCCTCAAGAAAAACACCACGTGTGTTATGACGTATTTAACGATCGTTAATGACGACGAAGTAATTAATTTTATTTAGGCCTACATTTTTTAGCTGTTCGAGATTCAAGAGATAAAGTTAAAATATTGTTTCTCTATTTTGGTTTTTATTTTATAATTGTCCCATTGTTTGTTGTAATGTAATTTGAAAGAACTAAAAAATTTGACGTGTCCGACACCCATGAACCAATTTAAATCTTTATAAATCGAACAACATTACATTTTTAAGTACAACAAGCGTTTTGAATACGTTAACAATAGAGCGTGTTGAATGTGTTGAACCCGTTGACCGTTCATTGACGACGTTAAACAATTGAATCCCATAGCGTTGAACGCGTTGAAAACGTTGCGCGTTTTGAAAAGCATCACACTGTAAACTGATTAAAATGTTGGCTGTTCGCTCGCATATTCTCGCAACTCCCATCCCATTCATACAGTTTCAGGAGGAGGCCAATATAATTATATTAAGAAACAATAGTATTAGTATGTTAAAGAGAAAACGCCTAAACCTCGCCTGTAATAATATATTGTCTTGCATCAGAATAAAGTGGTTCTTTATTCTGAATTGTTTGGTTATTCAAATATTTGTGGGTTACACCTTGGCGTGAATAATATGGTATGGCACAGGTTTTGATTTTAAAGAAAACGCCTAACATTGCCCATTGTCATCAAATTGGTCATTCCTATTTCTTGGTTATTATATTTAACGCTTTTCTCTGCATGGGTTACGTTAGGCATCACAATAATTAATTTATAATATAATATATGATAATGATATATTTATGGATAATAATAAAACTAAACGATTTTTTCCCTTTTAATTACGCGTTATTTCATAATGAATGAACTCTTCACCTTTCGATCAGTTCGTCCCTCACGTCACGAAAAGCATGCGTGAAAAAGACGACGACCATGCTGGATCGTTATGTTGGTGGTGTATTGTTGCCTTCCATGGCGGCGGGTGTAGGCTACGTTGTTTTTATAAATAATCGAGAAAAATGTAGTACAGTACTGCGAAGTTTTTAGTTTGGAAATAATTAATTACGATGTGACCTAGCCTCCAAGATTCACCGCCGCCTTAACTTTGGTATTTAATACTCCAGTTAATATAGGCACACAGTAATTGAGGACATGACCACTACTTTTAACTGCGATGGCAGACGCGGCTCATATACACACGGGGCCTACTCGTTAGTAGTAGGCCTAGCCTAGTGTAATATATTAAGCTATGTTTCCGCGGAAAAATACACATTATGTTTGTTTTCTTAAATATTTGTAATACTGTATTTTATACTATTACTACTACTACTAATACACACTGGCAATTTGTAAATACCATACGAATTCGATTGTTCGTTATTTCAACGCAAACTCAACGCAACACATTGTGTTGGTTGAATAAACAGTTCAACGAACTCAACACTTTCAACGCCAACGGACAACGCAGTTTCAACGCGTTGTCAACACTTTAACAATGCGTTGAATGCGTTCAAAATCTGCAATAATTCTGTCCGGTACTGTACTTAATTTTGTTGAAAGGCATAAAACTGACTGGTGATAAAAGATTTATCATTTCAGCATGGGTACAGGGAACATTTTCATTTTAAAATGTTGATAATCAATCAGTAACTGCTGATCAGTTTGAGTTTGGTGTAGGAAACATTGTATTCCATTATTTGCTTAGCAATTTAAAGTGGTATTGTGTACCATATTGACTATGCTTACTACACTGGCAATACCCTAAATAGCATTTAGATATTTCTGATCCTTGTTGGAGGTACGTTGGAATGATAAAAAATATATTCAACTAACTACAGTACTGTAAACAATGTCTTTGTCAGGAACACAGTGTAGCGGGGATTATTTAATGTTATTTTGGCTTCACTTTAGTATTATTTTCTTGCAGTCCGTCTCTGCAGTTTGAAGCAGCTTGGGCTCTGACCAACATAGCATCAGGCACATCAACACAGACGCAAGCCGTTGTACATGCAGGAGCTGTGCCATTATTTTTACAACTATTAGAATCATCTCATCAGAATGTATGTGAACAGGCAGTCTGGGCTCTTGGCAACATTATTGGTGAGTTGAATAAAACTGATCAATTTCTTGGCTTGCTTAACCAGAGCATGAAAGTAGAGTGTTGATACAATGTGTTTTCTTTGTTTAGTTCCCACTAGGACGCAACGCAAGGACGTAAGTTGCAAATGACCAATAACAAGCGACAGTTTGAATAATCGAGCACTTTTGATTGGTCAATTTGCTTGCATTGCGGCTTAAGTTCTTGCGTTGTTATAGAGGGAACCAATCGTGAGTGAACATTATTTTGGAGATCTACACCAGCTTTTAGTTTTTTTTTAGTAGGATGTGGAGAATGATCATGCTAATTGTTTATGAGTAGGTACACTAAATAAAAACTGTTTACCTAAGTATTTGTAGACATAGAGGGTACTTGTATAGATTAGTAAGCTTTTGATACAGGTGGCATAAATGAATAAATCACTAAACCAAGACCTCTTGTTTTCTTCCTGCTCTGTCAGGCTTATTTTATTGTTAACTAATGATTTTATTTTGTTTTGTTTATATAGGTGATGGACCATCATGCAGAGATTATGTAATCAGTCTTGGAGTCGTGGAGCCGTTACTAAAGTTTATCAACCCAAATATTCCTCTGTCATTCTTACGCAATGTTACGTGGGTGATAGTTAACTTGTGCCGTAATAAAAACCCTCCACCAAGTATCGATACAATTAGAGAGATATTGCCAGCCCTATATGCATTAATCCAACACAGAGATGTAAATGTAAGTGTTCTTTTGTTGTATTTGGTGCTTATTTTTTATGGTTAGAAAGTTCAGTTTTCTTATTCAAACCAAAGTCCTTAATAGTCCGAATAGTAAAATCAGTTTTGAATTTTGAATGTTTTTCAAGTTTGTGGTACACCACATATATTTAGTTCTGAAAGGAACTGTTGAGTTTCTCAATGTTTCGATCAATATACTTTGATCGTCCTCACAGTCTTGAATTTTGAATGGTTTTCAAGTTTGTGGTACACCACATATATTTAGTTCTGAAAGGAACTGTTGAGTTTCTCAATGTTTCGATCAATATACTTTGATCGTCCTCACGAGTGATAATAAAAATCCTGAGGACGATTCAGCTATATTGAGAAACTTAACAGTTCTTTCAGAACTTAATAATGTGGTTTACTGCAAAATTTATGTATAACTAATGACAAATTTACAAATCCGGATTCAACAAGATCAAGTCAGTATTTTCTGCAGGCCTCGAATTTTACCGCGGCCACCGCGGCCAGTGCCGTCGGTGCCCTCCCAGTTGGCCTCAATGCCCTCGAAAATTAATAGCACCCACGGCCACTACTGGCCTGCCCTTTTTTTGTGTTGGCCGTGAGTGCCCTTCCCGAGTTTTACCACAATAAAAACCACTAAAGTAGATAGAAAATAATGTCAAGAATATCGGACGAGGCGCAAAACTATCGCCTGTCTTCGTTGCAAGGGGATTTCCCTAAACGCATTTAGAGAAAACATCGAACATATTTATATAACCAAAACAATATCGTCCCGGCCGCCGTGCGTGGTAAATAATGGTATAGATAGTACATTAAAATACAGGGGTGTACACTTTTAATAATAAAGCTAAAAACGTTCCTCGATCGGAGGTCACTGAAAGTATTAAAGTCACACCACCCCCGCCTCAATAATCGAGCTAGCCGCCTTCGTTGAAAAAAAAATTACACGCACTCGACTCCTTGTCCTAGCCAGCCTATCCTCTCCCGCCGCCGATCCGATCAACAAACACACGCGATTCAATACATTGGGAAAACAATTCCATTTGACGCACACGCACCCTCTGATAAGAAATTTCACACGACGTCGTCGTACGTGTGAGTACGAAGGATCGGTCGTTGGAAAAACAATTCCTTTTGACGTACACGCACCCTCTGATATGAAAATACCATGTGCGTTCCTGCATGGTGTAGTCCATTCCATTATACGTGTAAAATTAGGGGTGTCAACTTTTAGTACTAAAGTTAAACCGGTACCTCAACCCGAAGATCGTTGGAAGTATATTATATTTATATTTTATCGCACCCACCTCAATAATCCAGCCGACAGATCATCGAAAAATCTTGTTTAACGACGTCGTACACTAAATTAACAAACGCGTTTTTACCGAACTCAAGGAAATGGTATAGTCCACAATACACGTGCAGAAGGCTAAACAGAGAGAGAGGGGTCGGCATCCGTCCGTCCGTGTTTTGAATTCTTATGAATATGGATTATACTAACAAAAAAGCTTCAGAAATTGAAACTCGGAAAATAACAATAATTTATATTCTACAACATAATGTCATTGGCTTGATTTTTACCGTGGTTAACACTCTGTGTATGAATAGTTGTAGTGGCCTACAAACAAATTGTTTTTGTAACCTGTGTTCTCCGTCCGCTGCGCCTTTAGTGCTGCTAAGTGCTTGCTGTTGTTAGGGTCTTTACCCGTTGGGCCTGGCTTCACATGCCTTTTTTTGATCGCATTGTTTGAAACTAAACGAAACAACTGTGAACGCTAAACATCGTACCTTAATAATTATTATTTATATGGATCGTAAATACACGTAATATTTATATATACCGGTAATGAAATACAAAAAGATGTAGACAGTCCTCTCCTACTACTACTACGCAATCTGATGAATAGGGGAAATACCCCCAAAAATGTTTGCGGGTAGAATTTTTTTTTTTGAAAAAAATTCCACCTGGGCGCTCAACCGGAAACAAGCTATTTTTAAATTTTGGCCTATTTATTAAAATATTTTTTAATTTTGGCCTTGGTGCCCCTTCGATTTAAAACAAATGGCCTTGGTGCCCTCCCATTTGGCCTTGGTGCCCCTCAAATCAATGAAAACCGGAGGCCAAATGGCCTTGCCCCTAAAATCCCCAAATTCGAGGCCTGTTTCTGTACATTTGTCAATTTAACTAGAAAAGACAAGAACTCTCTTTCTCATTGGTGTTTATAGGAAGGTTTAGATTTTGGTCCACACTGTGTAAATGTACAAAAAAAACTAACTGTAGCATTTTGTTTCTCTCTGAAACCTGCCTTCGTTTTTCAGGCTTTGCCTTTTGTATGTCCTTAATATTGTATTTGTTATTTTTTATGATTATGATAGAAATAAAGATTGATTTATTTCATTTACTGTACATTATTGGCTTATTTTATGTGTGTGTAACATACAGTAGATGATATTTAATAAACTATTTGTTATTTGTAGATTTTAGTAGACACAGTGTGGGCATTGTCATATCTAACAGATGGAGGTAATGACCAGATTCAAATGGTGATTGATTCAAATGTTGTACCATTGCTTGTTCCTTTACTAAGTCACACAGAAGTTAAAGTACAGGTATGCAAACAAATTAATGATGCTTTATGTAAAACTCCCTAATGATAATAGTAATAATGAGCATTTGTTGTTATAAAGCGCTCTTAAACTGCTGTTTTAGCCAAGGGTCTAATTGAACAAGAGAGTTTAAAATGACTTTCATTGCATTAACCCTAAGGATAGGCTAGCCTAGTGGACTGACAGTGTGAAGTGGAAGTTGATTCCATATCAAAGGCACTTTTTTGTCTGAGTCTGATTTTATATTTTAGTATTTTCTTGATAATAAAGGTTAGGATATAATGTTTATTGTTCAACTTATTGTCTACTGTGATCTGGAGACTGAGACGAAATAGTTAGTAAAAATCAGTAGATCATATGAACCATGACCTAATACAACAACAGCCTGCCAGTTTTAACATACTGAAACCTGCTACAGTGCTAGTCATGTGCTAACAAAATTTAATGTTCATCTGGTAATAGTAAATTTTATTTGGCATATTCACTTGACGACTTTCTAACATTAAAGGACAACTTGACCGAGGATAGTATTTTTACAATGTATTAGGGATGTACATATGATTTCATAACAATCGCGAGATTAAGGATATTGCGATCGCCGTACAGCCGTTGCCGTAAATTGCTGTGACGTCACAGGTACATCGCAAAATCTACTTAATGAGTCCAGATAAGCAAAAGAAGCAATAAAAAACATCAACATTTATATTTTTTACGATTTATTTACAAAATGTGTTTACTAGAAATTTTCGCAATTTGCCAGACTTAGCCAGAAAACTAATGATGTAAATTTTACGATGCACCTGTGACGTCACAGCAATTTACGGTGAACACGAGGGGCGATATCCTTAATCTCGCGATGGTTCTGAATTCACATGTACATCCCTAATACGTTGTTAAATTTGGTCCTCAGTCAAGTTGTACTAAGTATTTGTTTTATAGTTAAGTGTATGTTTAACTGAAGGTTATTAATCCAATGAAATACACTGGTTTTAAAATAACGTTGTTTTTTTTATTAGACTGCAGCATTAAGAGCAATAGGGAATATAGTGACAGGAACAGATGAACAGACACAAGTAGTCCTAAACTGCAATGCACTCGGCCATTTCCCTGGATTACTCAACCACACAAGAGACAAGATAAATAAGGTAACTCCTATCTTCTCTTTTGATAAACAGTTCCTGCACTTTAAATCTTCTTTTATTTTAACCCTTTTACACCACCGAGCTTATAACAAACCTGTGTCGTGTCCGGATAAATTTCCTTTTCACACCCGATTCATAACACAGGAATGACACGGATTTTATGTAAATTAAATACTATTGTGAGCGAGGATAGTAAACAAACTGAGTGTTTTACACCACAAACACGGGTTCGTCCCGGGTTGACTTGACGCTGAATACATTGCGCATCACTTACCCAGGTGATTCAGCGACCCGGGTAACTTTTTACACTGGCCTACATTTCCGCATTTTTGCGTCCCGGGTACGACTCGGGTTATACAATTCCGGATCAACTCCGCATTTTTACTGGCAGGCAGTGTAAAATGGGTATTAGTGACGTTTGTGATACATCTGTATTCACAAGTGTAGTTGACAAATGTTGACACAGTAATGGAAAAAAAATAAGAAAAAAAGTGTTATACAGTTATAGCTTTATACTGCTTTATTGTAATCCGTTGTTCTTAGTAACCTCTAAAACCAAAGTCATTCATTGCCATGTCATACTTAGATTTAGAGGTTTTGAGAGAAAAAAATATATAATTCCTAATTCAAGCATGAGCTCTTAATTATCTGCATAAACCTATAAAAAATACATTGTGTAATTGTTGCAGAATATGCTGTCTTTTTTTTCTTCAATTTGACAATGATATTTTTGTCATTTTACCAAGGATGGCATACAGTAAATATGTAACTTGTAAGCCTCATTGAATGCCATCTCTAACCCATTCTTTAATATTCTCAGTTGTACATTGTTAATTTTTAAATTGTTGACTTTGTCTTTTAGGAGGCTGTGTGGTTTTTATCAAATATTACAGCAGGAAACCAACAACAAGTACAGCAAGTTATTGATGCCAACCTCATCCCTCGTGTTATTTCACTTCTAGAGTTTGTAAGTCCACTTTCATTGATAGCTCATACCAGCTCAAATACACCACCAAATAAAAAAATGGTTTTACATTTCCATAATAATAATTGGCAACACATTCACTTATGTTATGTGTCTCCTTAATAGAGGTTGATTGTAGTTCTAAAACAAATATTTCCCTCATTCATTTCACATGAAAGTGTTTACGCACGATTCAGGGATGATTCGGCCCGGGACTATTCGGCCTACTTTTGGTGGAACGATTCGGCCTACCTTTGGGCCGAAACATCCCACTTTGTGGGCCGAAACGTCTCATTTTAGACCAAATTCATATTCATTTTTTTTTTTTTTTATTTATCAAGTTTTTAAAGGTGTTTAACAATCCGTATTTTATTGATATTGACAAAGTAGATATAATATATATAATAAATTACTAAAAAAACGTAATTTTATATTCAATTTATTACTTCGAAAACCTTGTTTATTTCGTGCATTCGCCAAGCGGCCAACAGAGGGCGTAACTTGTTTACATCGTTCGCGTGACTAAAAAATGATTATTTTCGACAATGTTTTCAAAATGTTTGCTTTATTGCATCTTTATCCCTAGTAGTACTACCCCATAGTCTCTCTGAAAATAAAGTTTGGGGAAAAAAGCTTATATTATGCTTATAAATGCATATCAAAGCCGATAAATGCAAGTGTGCCGAATCGTCCCGGGCCGAATCGTTTCAGGGCCGAATCATCCCGTTACCTTTACGCACTAGCAGTATTCCCTGAAAGAGGGGTTTTTTTCATCGAGTATTTAGGGGAAAGTTAGTGGAAAAATGACAATACTGTGGGATACTGAATCAAAAGGAATAAAATTAAATAACTAAAACGCAATCACGAATTAAGAGACGTTTACTATGCATTGAATGACAAAAAAAGTAATAATAGTAAAAGCCTATCTTTTCAGTCTTGTTATACTAATTGTATTTCCTGTCACCCTTTGGTGCTTTGTATTTTATTTAGTTTTTAATTTTACTCATTTTATGCAAATAAAAATGATAAAATAAAACAGCCAGAGAGAAATACAAAATTTTAAATTTTAAACATTTTGCCTTTTTGTTCAAATCTTTATCAACTATTCATCATATTTTGCTTATTCTAGTTATCACCAGCAATCGTTGATTATTGCTAAATGTTATTCTCGTTTTTGTTGTCCAGGGTGAATTTCAAACGCAGAAGGAAGGTGCTTGGGCAATTAGTAACCTAACAATCAGTGGTACTCGAGAACAGATTCGTTATTGTATTGACAATGGTGTTGTGATACCGTTATGTAATCTGTTAACAGTGAAAGATACGCAGGTTGTGCAAGTCGTCATCGATGCCATTAATAACATTTTGAAAGCATCTGGCGACCAAAGTAGTCAAGTTGCACATGTCATTGAAGAATGCAAAGGTAACCTTTTTAAGATTTTTCGGTTATTAAAAAATAAACTTTTATTTTTCCAATTCAAAAGATATAAGAATACTTAGTATAAATATATAGATAATAGATATATAAATATACAATCAGGGTTCTTGCTACTCCGAATGCAAATTGTAGTTGTTTTGTAGTTTTTTTTATTTTTTACTTATTTCTTGGACAAGTAGTTAATATTTTTGTGCAATAACAATAGCGATAATATGTGTCAATCTTAATTTAATTGTAAATATATATTCGTATGATATTTTTTTTTTTTACTCATTTCAATAATGATTTAGGCCTATATCATTTGCTTTTTGTTGTTCTGTATTGGGAGAGTAGAAAGGGATCATACCATTAGCAGTGATAGTAATATCTTGACTCTTGACCATCTAACACTCTCATTATTGTAATTTCTTGGTATCATTAGTATCTTGGCATTTTTATTTGTTATGTATATTTCATTTTTTAGGTTTGGATAACATTGAAGCCCTGCAACACCATGAGAATGGTGAAATTTACAAGATTGCATATGAAATTGTAGATACATATTTTTCGGACAATGTAAGTGTGACCTATTTCTAACATGGTATACTGTACAGATAAATTATGTGTTTAAACCAGTCATGTAATCTTAATATGTTAATGTTATGTTTGTTTATTTATTTTAACTTTATTTAAGAGAGGGTAATCGTTCCAGCTGAACCCACATACCAGCTGATATACAGGGACCCTTTTTAAAATATAAACATCTATACTCTAAAACTCTTTACAATATAAAATCAATAAAAACATTACATCTAACAATTTATGATAGACTATGTTTATTAAACTTAATTTCATACTTCTAGAGTTTAAATTCAATAAAACTAAAAGATTACATGAGTATGGTAAATTTACTCTGGGATTTCTGGCACAGCCCTTTCCAAATATAACAACACATAAAAAGAAATAAAGTTATATGTGGCTCTCGCATTATTTGGCTATTTAAACTTGGGAGAATAATCTGTGCCTTGCAGCCTACTGAGCTAAATTGTGCACTTTCGTGGATGGCAAAAAAAAACCCTAAGCCATGAATCTGTATTAATTTCATAGATATAGTTTGCAGAGCTGCTTCGATTACTTGACAAAATATATGATGGTAACCTATACCTTGTGAAACTTAGAAATAATAGATAGATTGTGATTACTATATATTTTTTAGCTCACTGACGAAGATCCTGCTCTGGCTCCAGAGACGGAACCTCAAGGATTTCAATTTGAAGCTAGCGCCGCAATACCGCAGGAAGGTTTCAAATTTTAGATGACGAGGAGAAGGACGAACAACAACAAGAAAAGAAAACAAGATTTACGGTTGTCACTAGAAATCTCCACTTGGCACTTGTCGTGAGGAGTTCATCTCGTTTTTAAAGACTACTGGTTATTCTCTAGTATCCATTTAAAAATGTGCTCAACTGGAGCAAATGTGTGTGAGAAGAGTAGTCCTGTGTTGATGATCATGTGAGATGATGCCGACATTGTGCAACGTTACTGTTGTCACATGATGTCAGGCTACCATCAAGAACCATCTGTGGTAATGAGAATGTGACTGTGTGCTTGTGAGCGATTTAAAATTCAAAGGTGTCTGCGAGTGTGGCGTGATAAGATACGTCGTCAGAGGATCAAAACGTGCTCTGCGCCGTCCCGTGTGGTTGGTGCAATGAGTGCGTGTATAGATGTGTGATAGTTATACGTGAGATCGGATGCAAGTTTATCAGCTCCAGTAAAGGTGATGATGATAGTAGCTAATTCATACAAAAGCTATGGCTTAATAATCGCAGGCTTCATCGCTTGTCTTAACCAAGTTTCTGTATGCTACAATCAAGTCAACTCTATGGGCACATGTACATATTTTTTTATAGTAGAATAAAATAAAAATAATTAAAATACATTGGTGGAAATTAATAAAATCTACAAAAAGCAATGCATTATTATTTGAAAAAAATAAATAAATCCTGATGATTATCGAATAATAAAATACATGCTCATCTTTAGATTAGGTATAATAAAGGATAGAACATATTAAACACCATTCTTCTATACATAGTATGTACAGTAGTATATTAACTTTCATCTATAATCTTTATACATGACATTCAAATACACACATTTTGGCTTTGAAAGCCATTTTGTTTGATGAGTAACCCTTTGTAACCCCAACAAGGTGTAACAGTGTGTACAATAATCACCAAGCAAATCTATGTACACTTATTTTTATTGCCCATTTTGTGTTGAATAATTTTAGGATGGTAAGCAATTTACCTGCGATAGAGTATTTTTCAAAATGTCTAGTCCTCCAAATGCATTTTACATATAACTTTAAAAAATCTGGTTTTGGGAAAGTTTCCAATTTTTAGAGAGAGTGTTAACTACATTTTATTTATGGCTGCGTTTCTAACACTATCCAGTACTAATAATCGTTCAAATAATAAAAATTAAAGACAAAATTAAAATACAACATGCAGTGCTTTAGAAATGTACCATTTGCCTAAAAGATTTGCTTAAAAATGATTATAAAAAAACAAAATATTCTTTAAAAGTTATATACTGTATCATTTTGGATGACTTTCTTATATATTTATATCCTGAGAAATTATTATATATATAGTCTGGCTTCTCCAGCAATGGTTCCACCAATGTTCTTATAAACTTAGTACTCAAGATATTTACATAATTTAATAAATTCATAGACTTGGGTGCTACAATTGGAAAATAAAAAACGTACTTGGATAGCTGGGAAAATAGTTATGGCCTACACAATGCGGCATGTTTAGTTTGGGAAGGGTGATTATTGTAAGGGTGGTTTTTGATAGGACTTATATTTTGTCAATTCGATGTTACCTAAAAAATAAGTATTTGTCAAATGAACTCCGTATATTTTCTACCTAAGTCATAACATCGTCTTCTGTGATAAGTTACAATATGAAATAAATGCAAAATCTACAATAATAGGCTACTATGACCACCAAATATGGTCACATATTTACTATAAAAGAAAATAATTAATTTTGTTCTGTAGATTAGAAAGATAAATGCCTTATTCTGTAGTGGGAGTCCGTATATTAATATTTTTTACTGAATATTTTTATTTTAGAATATGTTTTTACAGTCCTAATATTTTTAATGAATATTTTACATGGCGGTCTCAAGTATTTGGTGTGCAATTTTTCTGTTATTCCTCTCAATGGTTTTTATATTGTTATCTCCTGGTTTTTGTTACATAAATGGACAACTAAAAGTTATTTTAATACAGTAGTCTGAAGTTGATTGAGATATATTAAGACTTATTGAGTTTAATGTAATACAGTAACCTACTATTATGATTCTAATGAAACATAATAAGAATAAAATGCACCTTCACTGCCTAGCATTTGTCTTAGCTAATCATTAACATGAAGTGATTCAATCATTTATTAAGTTGTATGAAACTTTTTTTTAAAAGAGTTGTTTGTTTTCTTCACATTTAGCACATTTTACAGCTTTCTTAACATTAGGCTTAGAGAAAGCATGATTGGGGTTTTATAGAAGATTATTTCCCAAGTTATAGCTTATTTCATTGCTTGTAAAGTGTCTGTAGTATTTTAAAATACTGTACAGTAATCTCTTACTTCTCAGACCATTTATAATTTAAAATGTTGTAAAATTCTTTTTGCAATGCAAATATAAAACCTATGCTGTAAATGTAATACAGTAGAGACGTTACTGCTACTACGTTATTCCAAATCATTATTGATTACTACTGTACTTGCTAAATTTATCATTTTTCTTTAATTTCTTTAAGTTGGTACATGAAAAACATTAATTTTGTCCATGCCTCATGTAGAAATGCTAATAAATGTTTAACCCACAGAAAAAGTTTTTTTGTTGAAAAGAAAATTTTCTTTCATTTTTAGTTTTGTTAGAACTACCAATCTGAACTATAAACAAGGTCATATACATGGCTGCAGTTGCGTGCTCAAATTTGAGTTAGTGTTTATAGTGTTTACCGACCGTCCAACCTACCGATATAGTGAGCTGTAGAGTCGGTTGCTTACTGGTTAAATGGGTTTGTTTATGAGGTGAATGTAGAGAATATTTTCATGACTTTGAATAATTTACAGTCTTTCAACAAATGAAAATGTTCTTCCCATTGAACGAATACAAAACATTTATTACAGTAGTATTTGTTTTACGAGTTAGCGAAATGATGACGATGACGTTTCCAGTGTTTGCGGACTGGTAAAGGTAAGCGGTACTAACATCATCACTGTTACTATACTGTGTGTGCAGATTATAGTGAACTATATGTATGGTTTGTGTAATATTGTAACACACCCACTGTTCCAAAGTACGCTTCCTTCCATCTCTAGGCCTAATCAGTCTTGATTTTGACTTAGTTTTCAAACGTAATAACAGTTACCACAGCCTCCTATTAAAATTAGTTTAAAAATAGAACTATTCAATATAACTTTTTACCATGTAATAGCACTAATGGCAGTCTACTGAACTACACCCAGTACGAAATTAACTAATCAAATGGCGAGGATACACTCAGGTGTGTTTTAATGTTTGGTTCTTCCAGATGTTAGTTCTCTTAATTGAGGACCTAGTCATTTTTTAACATGTATAACCTAAATGTACATTTTGTCATTAATTAATTAGTCGCAATTAGCTTCCATGGTCTGCAATCGATACAAAGGCAAGTTTAATTGAACCCTTGACAAGTTGATTAGTTCGACGGTGATAGTACGTGACCAGGGTAAAGCTCTCGTGATTGGGTCGCGCTAGATCAAAGACTTAAACAAACTTAAACACCTTACACATTTCTATTGTCTGTTTATACGATGAATTAAGTACTGTACATATACGTTACCCACATCTAACTAAAAGCTAGTGTGAATGGCCAGACAAATTACTAATTTGCAATTAAGCTTCCGAGGTGGAACAAGAAAAACGTTAGTCGGATCGGTGAACTATTTCTCACAGCCTATCATCATTGTACTTTTTTCGGAAATATCTTTTTTGGAGTAGTTAGAGCTAGCGGTAAGTTTTTTAACTTGTCATGATGAATTGTCGTAATTTATTATAATATAATTCACTGCACCATCTAATATAACCTATTTCTTTCTAACTATTCCTTCAGTATTCATCTTTGTCCTTGTCTGAAACTACTCTGTTATTATTACATCTATATAGATCATCAACATCATCATATCTTAATCAGATCATCATCAACAGCACAGGGACAACTTTGTCATAACATCCCCATCGTCATCGTGTTATCGTTGTCATCATCATCATCATTATCATTACGGTATCATCGTTGTCGTTGTCGTCATCATCATCGTCGTACTCCTCACTTTATTAGGTTATATGCATGATATGCATATAACCTCTTGATTCTGTCAAAATCTTTATTTATTTATTTATTTATTTATTTATTTATTTATTCTTTCCTTAGCACTATTTTGTCCGTGCATTATCTTGGCATCAGTTTAATCTAGCTAAGTCAAGTTTTCAGAGTATATTCCTCATGGCCAGGAATCGATGTGGTTATATTTTCACGATGCATAATCAAAAATTACGCGGTCTACGCGCGATTTTACGAAATCACGTTTGTAATCATATCTTCACAAGCATGAATCACAATTAAACAAAATTTGGTACTCATAAATTTCAGGTCATATTTCATCATATGGCAATAAAATTACGTGCGTAGCGCATATAACGCTTGCGTACGCGCGCTTAAAATGTTCAAAATTGTCAAAATTTATTTTCGATGAAATTAGAGTACGTTTCAGGCAATTTTAAGCGTTTAAAAAATTGCCATGAGTGCGCAGATTTTTGCACGCGCACTGCGCGTTAAACGTTAGTGCGCACTCTTTTTGCCCGATTTCTGTTTTACAATCTTTCTTTAATAATATCATCATATTTGATTCAGGTTTCAACACGAAATTGCGTTATACGAGCACGTCAAAAGTGACTGGCTACGCACGTATAAGTTAACAAAATGGTGAAAATATGCTAAATTTAAAAATTAATATATATCGTCAGAATGCAGGGGAACACCTATTTTTTATTTCATTTTCTTGAAGTGTATGTATCATATGTATGATTTATTATCAAATAAAGAGAACAAAAGTTGATTAAGTCATCATTAATTGCATATTAAATTAAAAAAAAATAATTTCGACAATCAAACAAATTATGACATTTTCTTAGGCCAAAATAACAAACTTAACATTAACTTTCTTCCTTCAAAAATTCATATATTAAAGTTAAAAGTATGTAGTTTGACAGTGCATCATTTGTATACATTTTAAAGATGTCATCATAGTAAAAAATTATAATTCATTTCGGTATGTAATAATCTATTTGCATCAAAGTGGTTACTGCATAGTAAATACACCGAGGAATTTTTCTACAACTTTTAGTCAGTTGTGTACGGCTCGGTGGTCTGTGCTCGTGTCTATGGCATTCAAGGTACCGAGATCGAGTCTCACCTCGGGAAACGAAATAAGATTTTTTTTTATTATCCGTATTGTTTGTTCAAATTTATTTCTTAGTGTATAGATTATACACATGATTTATAATGAAATCTAGATAAAAATTAACTTATGTCTTTATTATTACGTAACAACAAATGTGGTTTATGACATTATACGCATATGGATCTTTGATCGGATTGTGATACCGGCTATGGTGTTCGCGTTAGCAAGGTCCTATCATATATTATAAATAATTAAAGATTCTGAGAAAATCAATCAATCAATATATCTTTTAAAAATCTATTATCTTTATTTAAATCAATGCATATAACCTATAATTCGTCATAGTGACGAATTAAATCTAGTTCTTATATTGTCATCATCATCATCACCATCCCAAACACAATTACCAATTTCCATCATCACTTCTCTCATTATCTCATTATTGTTTAATTTTAGACCATTATCAACAGACGTCAGTGTCGTTATCATGGTAGTCATCTACATCGATTCATCTTTGCCATCATTTTAGGCCTATCCTCATCTTCGTCCTTTATTCTTATATCTTCCCAGTAACCATTATACATTAGCGAATGATTCTCAACATCATTAACCTCTTTCTCTTCTCTTTTTTGAGCAACCACAAACAACTCACAACACAATCATCCACTACACCCGCATAGACCTACAATCGTCATTATTACTATTACTTGTATTATTACAGGTGCATGCTTGTAACATACACATCATCACATTAATATTAACATACACTGCATAACTATGGTTGATATACTCGTGTATAAAATTCATATTTCTTTAAAATGTCATCGATTTTTAGCCTGTACAATTATTTCTTATTTCAATGTTAAAACCAAACTTTTCATCAATGTGTTCTAGGAGTTTAAATAGAAGTATTATAATTTAATGTTTTCCTCTACCTTATTTGTTTTTCCAATACTATACTTTTAGTAAACAGTAAATTATATCGATTATCCTCAGGCTTTGGCATGGTCATAATGACTTTGTGGTTTTTTTTCTTATAATTAGTCTATATCGGAACTACTGGCTATGTTAAGAATAAAATGTGTGCATCGTAGCGTTTAATTCACTGAATTCATCATTGTTGATTTTTCGTTGGGCACCGGATATACTACTACTTCTAAAACCAATAATTGGTTTATGGTAACGGCAACAATATTGATCAACCTTGGTTATACATTATTCCATTAGCTAATTACCTAATTAATTAATAATGGTGTTAATTATCTTGATTAGGATATTATTCACGGTGTAGCCAAACTTTAAAAGGAGGATATTCTTTTCTAGAGTAAAGCAACCGGCTGTATGCGCTTGTTCACATTAATCTTTTTATTATTCTAGATCGTATTAAGACGTTGATTTAAGTATAAGTGAATCGTACATTAAGTACGACAAGCAGCAAGATTAGAAAAAGGAAAAACGTACAACCAGACTACTTCAGAGATATTTTTAAAAACGAACACATCTCAAGCGAGTGGCAAAATGGAGGCTGGGTTCCAGCATCTGGATAGTTCTTGTCAAAATTCGAAAGACTCACAACAGACTGAATCTACCCAGGCTTTAGGCCTAAAAGATTCACGGAATAGACTTCGAGAATCTTTTGATTCAGACTTTTCTTCAAACGAGTCTCATCAGCGTTTGAAACATCATGAAGATTTGACAGATTCTTTAGAGAGTTTTGAAAGTCCTCAAGATAATGACAGTGATACCATTGACGTCGATGATGTGGTAGACAGATTTCATTCGCATGGTAGAGCGGAGGACAGGCGGAAGCAGAGAAGATACAGAACTACTTTCACAAGTCATCAGCTGGAGGAACTGGAAAATGCTTTTGGTAAAACACACTATCCGGATGTCTTTACAAGGTAAGATAGAACTGCACATCATCAATGTTAATTTGCATTCCATTAGGCCTATAGTAGAACTCTTTATTTTATACCTATCTATTCAGTGGACACTCCTATAAGGCGTCATTTTTCCCATTTACAGAACACGTCTCGTTTAGGTCTTGAATGTATCGATAACGATATACAAAAACTTTTTTATTGAGATATTTTTTGCTACATGATACTACAAAGACACTAATATTATTTAATTTAATGTTGTATAATTTATGAGAGTTGTTAAATATATAATTGTTCATTAAAGAAGGCCGGCCCTGAATATCAGTTAACCTCTTAGATAGACTGGAAGGATTACCTTCTTTAAACAAGGCTGAAATATTATTATTTTAAAAATGATCCAAATATCCATAAATTGATACATTTTTTCAAAGATTTTATCTTAATTTCAGAGAAGAGCTAGCTCTAAAAATTGATCTGACTGAGGCTAGAGTTCAGGTAAGCTTTGGGAATGCTTTCTGCAGTGTATCCGTTAAGTCACTCCCTTCAATCATTTTATGTTCTAGTCCCTGTCTATCAATATGGATTTCCGTTCATCCAACCAATTGTAATCCATTCATCAACCATTCTTCCGTTGCAAACTACATATATTTATAGCGAAGAACGTTACATAAATAACTACAAAATATGATACAATAATCATTTATCCATCAATAAATCATCCATCCACTTGTCGATGCACCTCATCATATTCATTAAAAAAATATCCGTTAACATATTGTTTGACTCTGTTCATTTCCTGTAGGTTTGGTTCCAAAACAGGCGAGCAAAATGGAGAAAACGGGAGAAGCAATCTGGTGTCGTTCCGCCTATTCATTCCCGCCAAACAATTTCTCTTGTGTCACGAGAAAACAGACGATCAGCCATTATTGAACAAGCTGAAAAGGAACTTCTAAATTGTTTTGCAACTGCCCATGAGAGGCTATCAGCTCATTTACCTTTAGTATCGGTACCTTATCCATTTCATATTTTAGCACAGACGCATGGCCTAATTCAATCACCGTATTCGCACTATTTTGCAGATCATTTGAAAGCGCCTTTAGGTCTAATTCAAAACAGAACTCCAACCAATAATTCTCAAAAAATGTTTTCTGACCCTAGTTCAGGATTTGTTCCCGAGTTAAGTGCTTTTCATGGTCCCGGTAGTGCAGTATCTGGATCGCATTCCTCTGGTGTTTCTTTTCCTGAACATTCGGCATTTAGCGAATCATCAGAACATAGACACTTCAGCATTGCATCTCTGAGACTACGAGCAAGAGAACATTCTGAAAAGTCACATGCTTTTAGAACAACAGTAGTTCGATAGTTACCGTTTAAGACTTTTCAAAGTTATTCACCTTTACCAAAATTAATTTTAAAATAATTTAGGATCCAAATTCTCTCCTATTATGTAGACTCTTTTCCATTTAGTCTGAAATAAGTCTGTCATTGATTCCAAACTCACCGTAGGCACTTAAATAGACTTAGGAATAATAGTAAAGAAGAATGTTATATTATTTGCAGAGTATGCTTATCATTTAAGCTGTAGTTTTCTGGCCCAATATCGGTTCCATCATTACCGTTTAAACTAAACTGTCATATCACCTGGCGGTTTAGCTATTCTTCTATTCCTATAAAACTGTAGTATTAAATTGGTGAAAAAACACCATAGAAATGATTTATATGAAGAATTATGATAATTTTATTAAAATTTGTACTAAATATTGAACTGTTTGTAGAAGTTTATTCCATCGAAAAAAAGTGATGGATGTTTAAAGTCTATGAGAAAAAAAAATGTAATTTAAAGGAAAAAATAATCAAAGTAGCTGCCAGATAATGTGGTTTTGGTTGAATTTATATATTTTGATTTTTTTTAAAGAGAAAACATAATTTGTTCCGTTTTTTTTTTCCGTAAGTAATAACTTGATTAAAACTTAAACTCTATGGGTTCGTGTTTTCTAAAGAAAATAATAATTTATGGATATTATCATTGGTGAAATAAAAAAGTCTGCAATCCTACCGTAATCACACTGAATCCTATCGTTATATGTGTTGGTATATCTTGCAAACGTAGGATTTTATAAATGTAAACGTAGGATAATAAATAGAATAATATTTTAATAGGCCGATTATTACACGGTCATTGAATATGCTGTAGCATACTTCAATTAAAATCTTTGAATAAGAAAGCTTTTGGAAGAGCAAACATAGAACTCAAACACTCTTAATAAACGACAAGTGTCGTTAATGTGATATTGGTGTTAATGGTATTCTCGTCAATCGATCGTTCATCATACTTAATGTACGCAGTTAAATTTTTAATGATATTTCATTAAGATGGCAATTAACAATAATTAATTGCTTGTTCAGAGCTTGTACAGTTACAGAGTATCGTTCAATTATTCACTTAGCTCTAGATGTCCATAGTAATTGATCTAAAACTGTGACATAAAGAATCCATATGAAAATGTATAAGTTTTGTTTGTGAATTTCTTTTGAGTTGACTTTTAGATAAGGCTTACCAATAGAAATACAACCTAAACAAAATATTCAACAATCCACTATTAAACTTTATGTAACAACACATGTGATGTACCCATAAATGGGCAAGATGACGTCATATCAATACCATTATTTGGGCACATCGCACTTTTCTTTAATAGTGGAGACAGAGCTTAAAGCTAAAAAAATTCTTCAAAATGTTTTTATTGAATATGACATTTTAATGTTACATAATAGTTATCCACTTTGACTACAAATTGGATAGAAAAAAGATGAATTCATCTGAAAAAACTGTAATTTAAACAAAAATCATAATTTTTTCTGGTTTTTTCTACGGAAGAGATTAACTTGATTAAAACTACAAAATAACCTATTGAAAGTTTAATTTAATGAATCTTTATTTTATATATTTTTGGGAGACAAAACAGCTTTAATTAAATAAAGGAAATTTATATTAAGAATTGAACAACATTTATATAAAGAATTTACTGCAGCTTAACACGACGGTGACATGTTTTGGTACGGGAAAGTAGCCTATAGTATGGTGGCACTATGGCTCAACATTATTTCGTCTATATTATGCCAACAGGTTATAACTGTTTAGCTTACAATCATTTCGTAAGTTAAATTAAGGTAACGTCTTTGCAATTATCAAAAGTGCATTTTAACCACGGTACGCCAATTGACGGTGATTCCCATCTAATTGTATTATACTACCTTGTATTTATTCCATTAAACATTGGTTAATAAATGATAATGGGAAAACCACAGCAGCTGTAGGTAGTACACACATAACAATCAATACATGCGCGCTTCCGAAGAGCAATTTACATTAACTACAACAAAAGAATAGTTGTTGTTCTTAGTGAAACCGACTCCTTCTTAATAGCAGACCATTAATGAGTATTAATTATTAAAGGCAATTAATAACTGACGATACATGAATAAATCATGTTAGTGTGATCAATATCCGAGTACGCCGAATCATTTTATGCAAAAAAGTTCGTTCATTCATTCATTTTTCTTGATATTGTTAATTTCCTGGTGAAATGTTTTTCATTCAATATGAAAGAATGAAATTTGTTCAATCATTCATTCATTCATTCTGACGTTGATTCGTTCGTTCGCATTGATTTAGAAATTTGTTTATTTGATCAGAACCATTTTTACCAATTACAAGAAAAAGATAACAAGCAATACACGTGAAATGGAGTTAAACTGGTATAAAACTATAATAAGATTAAACATACACTTGACGTAAGTTATTTTAATAAATACAGTCATATAAAAGAGGACTAACTAACTGGGTTAAAAGATGTTAAAAATGGTATATACAATACGCAACAAAGTAAATAAAAAGGGCCCCTTTGAAAACAAACTTCCTAAACCGTGTCTTACCATGGCTCCCATATTTTTTCTATCCTTTGTACCCTGTGTTGATTTTTAGGTTATTGAGTGTTTTCGAATTGATTTTACGTGACGTTCCAACTTGTACCATCGACCTAACTACTCAAAGGTGTCTAATCCTGAAGCCCTCTCAACAATTACACATTCCATTTATGGCTACATAATTAAGGATAAAATAAAAAAGAACACTTACAAAGCTTTTTGAAGTCCTAAATTGGATTTGAAAAGTTTTTATAGATTAGATCAAGCTCTCAGCTAAATCGATTACGTGAACAATGAGAAGGGAGGGGTAAACTGATTAACGTTTTTAATTGCTTCCTTTGTTATGTTTAGGAATCAATTGACTTGACGATAGACGATTACAAACGTCAACAGACCATTAAACAACGACCTAAGCAACCATTGCCCGATGAATATATCAAGATGATATACTAGAGTACCGTATATTTATTCGAATAAGCGCTCCGGGCGATTATTACATGTTTTCGAGAGGTTTTTATTTTTTTTTATTGGAGGAGGCGTTTATTCGTTTATTTTTAATGATAAACATGTATAAAAAAACACATTCCCATAGATATGTAAAATCCAACATAATTAATATCAAGAAGTGATAAAATACTGTCAAAATTGTATCAAAATTCTTGGTAAATTGTAGATCATGGAAGTCAATACATTCTGTAACAAATAGAAATATTGTGTATATGCCTATATCATTATTTTTTTGGATCAATTATGATTTACTGTATAAGTTCTCAAGAAATAGTATATGTATGTGACGGGGAGTGTATTTCAATCATTGTTCTACGTACGTTTATTTGAGGTGGAGGTTGTTTATTCAAATATGAAGAAATGTTATACGACATTTTTTATTTTTATTATTAGAGTTCTGCAATTCTATTTTTATAACCAATCGTTTACTTTATTAGATCAACCGGCCATTATTTAGAATATTTAGGACTGCAGTTCAATCATTATTTAGAACAGTTGTTGAAGATTTGTATTACATGTAATTAGGCAAGTTGTTGATCAATAATATTGATTTTCATGTGATCAATAGGCCTACTTGCAATATTTTAATGACGCTTATTACATCAAAGTAGTTTGAATAGACTCTTTCAAAACTTAATTAGGCCTACACGGTAGGTCTAATCATATCCACTACTACTATAGAATGTACGTTAATAGTAGATCGATAGGCCTAATAATTAAAATACGTTTTTTATTCAAATGTTACATTCATCATGTCTCTAATTATTCTTTTAAAATTATTACGGTAACTAATACTATTAATCTACTACATTCTTTTATTTTGTTTAAATGCCATTGCTCTCGCTCAGTGCTATCCACATTATTACAATACTGTCCAATCATGAATCATGAAGGTTGGGATTAGGGCTAGGTTGATACAGGACAGTGTAAAACATCACGGACTTTACATAATATTGGAAAAACTTAGAAAGTATAGGAAAAATCGGCTAAATTTGTAAACTCTAAAGATAATCATTTTGAGGTTGAAATTTCTACGTTTAGGCCTACTCAATGAGAATTGGCATATCAGAAATAAGGAAGAATTTGTTTGAATGTTCTTGTATAATTCATTTCAGTATTATCGCTGTGGTTCAAATGTTTCCTTTTATGTTAAAATGTATAAACAAATTTATAATACCAATTTCAATAACAAGTAGACTATCTGTGGTCGGAAATTGCTTCGTCTGTTCGACTTCGAATCGGGAATTTATCTTAGACCAGAGAGAGAGAAGGAGAGAGTAAGACGACGGTATAATTGTTTGGTTATTTCTCATGTTCATTTGGTTATTTCTCATGTTCATTTGGTTATTTCTCATGTTCATTTGGTTATTTCTCATGTTCATTTGGTTATTTCTCATGTTCATTTGGTTATTTCTCATGTTCATTTGGTTTTTTCTCATGTTCATTTGGTTATTTCTCATGTTCATTTGGTTATTTCTCATGTTCATTTGGTTATTTCTCATGTTCATTTGGTTATTTCTCATGTTCATTTGGTTATTTCTCATGTTCATTTGGTTATTTCTCATGTTCATTTGGTTATTTCTCATGTTCCTTTTAGACAGCTGCAAACATATAAGTGATACTGTATTTTTAAATGATTTTATGCGATTAAAAAATAGAATAGCAGTTGTTTCTATACCTAAACTCGCATACGTATCTTCGTAACACGATACCAACAACCTTTCTTAAATTTATCAGTTCTGTGATATGTTTTTTGTTAAAATTATTCTATTCTATATTGATAAAATATTTTGAGTTTTTTCTTTCTCCTCTATCCATCTTTTTTTTCTTCGTTTTATTATTAGTAACATCATTTATTTGCGTAAGTTACCTTATAATACATTCTTCTATGACAGCACAGAGAACCAAAAAAAACTTTAAAAAAAGCTATCTTCTAACATTGAAAATTTTTATTTATTTTATTTTTATTTTATTTCATACTATGAATATTGTATAAATAAATACATTGTAGTATACCGTCAAGAAATAAACAATTTAAATTTGTCCATTTGTTTTCAAATATTTCCTGAGTAGCATTTTTTTAATGAATTTCTATATTATGTTAAACTCTACGGCCCGTATTCATGAAAGGGGACTAACTTTAGTCCTGGATTATCTCTGGATTTAGTCCTGGACTAACCTCGATGTCTTTGCTCAATTGTGCTTTTACAGTGTGTCGGTAGTTACACTGCATGTAAAATATTTGACCTGGGTTCAGTTAGAGAAAAATAATGTGCAATAATCAATGCAGTAGTCGATCCATTTTGGATAAGTAACGATATTTAATTTTGTCCAGTATTATTAATGTTGCCTTTTATCAGATATCACTGTATAATGTTAGTACAATAAACATTTTAAATTTGACTTGGGCAGTTATAGTAAAATAATGTGCAATAATCGATACAGTAGTTGATCCATTATGGATAAGTAACGATATTTAATTTGGTCCTGAGTATGTTGCATTTTATCAGATATCACTGTCTAATGTTAGTACAGTAACAATTTTAAATTTGACTAGGGCAGTTATAGTAAAATAATGTGCAGTAATCAATACAGTAGTCGATCCATTATGGATAAGTAACGATATTTAATTCGATTCAGTTTGTTGCGTTTTATCAGATATAACTTTCTTATGTTAGTTAGTAAAATAATGTGCAATAATCAATACAGTGGTCGATCCATTGTGGATAAGTAACGATATTTAATTTGGTTCAGTATTATTAATATTAATTAATTTTGCCTTTTATCAGATATCACTGTCTAATGTTAGTACAGTAACAATTACAAATTTGACTTTGTTTCAGTTAAAGTAAAACAATGTGCAGTAATCGATACAGTAGTCGATATGGACAAGTAACGATGTTTAAAATGTTGGCAGATTCAGTTATTTGTTGGTTTTTATCAGTCTAATTCACATGAAAACGGTTACTTTTTTAAAATTTAAATTGAGTTAAAATACAGTAATAGTGTGCAATCGATAGTCTAATCTATACCTTACCAATTCTCTAAGTGGTTATGTTGAATTCGAACTATTATTTACTTTACTATTATGTTATGTTATGTTAAAAAATGTTGAAATTTAGATTTCGTTGCCTTTTTTCATAATATAGACATATCACTAGTGTCTAGTGTGTAATTGAAACAATATTTAAATCGAGTTATAATAATAATGTACAATAATCGGTACCGGTGTCGATCATTATGAGTGTAATTATTTAGTTTATCTGAAAAATATTCTTAAATTATATTATTTTGATCGAAATAATTATTTTGATATAATATTGATTGTTCAAAATGTTACCCTAAAATACAAATCTGCTGTTGGTTATTTTAAGTGTTTTTGTTGGTGTTATTTATTATTCCAAAATAAAGATATATTTCAATTATAAAATAAAAGTCACTCGTTATCGTGAATGTGTTTGTATTATCAACATTATTAATCACGAATGGAGCCTCGGGCATTTGAGCTGCTGTGTACCGGATAAAGTGAAAAAAAAAACATTTTTTCAAAAATGATTAGGGCCTACACACTTCATGGATAAACCGATTTTGGGCGAGTTCCTAAGAGTTTGATGTTTGATGATTTGGTACAGGAAACAACTGCTCTCTTTATTGATTGTTTTAGCATTCTACTGTGTATTTATTGTCAGTCCGAGTCCGTATCACGTATTTCTAACTCAGCTGAACGCCATTAGACGACATACGCGCCGAGTATATAGCCAAATAGGGGGAAACTGCGGACCTTTAGGGCTGCTGTCTGAGCTTATGTACAGGATAAAGTTGCTGTCATTGGTGTTTTTGACATCCCCAATACTGCTGCCATTAAAAAAAAGATTCAACCTTGTATCGCTTCACATGAATAAACCCATTTGGGCGTGGCCCTAAAATGTTGCTGTTTGGCGCCCCGTACAGGATAAAGTTGCTGTCATTGGTGATGTTATCATTAGTAGCCCACTGCAAATGATATCCAAAAAAGTTTATCCTTGTATCGCTTCACATAAATAAATGCATTTTTACCCCCCTATGTTATGATCCCCACAGGCCCATATGTACAGGCTGTGACCCGGCAGCAATGTCGAATATTGCATCTCGCCCTAATACGCACCTAACTACATCATCAAACCTTTTGTATCTTTTCACATGAATAAATCTTCCGGGCGCCCGGTCTATATACGAAGTGCCGGCCCGAAGCCCGCAATTGCCGGCCCAAAGCCTACTCCAGACTAGGCTCAAAATTGAGCCGGCTCGGTTGTTCCCAGAGTGTTTACACTTGTGCACTTTTGGCTTGGAGCCGGCCTCGGGCTCGCTAAAGTGTAAATGGGGTCTAAGTCGGTTTTACATGGTAATCTCTTCTTCCTCGGTCACATTTGCCTCCTTAATATAATGTCACGCTAGGCTGAACAACACTCTCATGAATAATAAACAGTTGATTACGTCATACTATACTGGGATTTTACCTCTTGAATATTCATAAGTTTCACTTTCACTTGTATTGGGCCGTAATTGTTTGACTTGGATGGAAAAGTTAAAACAAGATATTATTTATTGTATCAAATATTATGTAATGATTATTATGAATAAACTGGATTTTTCATTTTTCAATTTAAGTGCTTTCAAATTGAACTTTCAGTCAGATTAGGCCTATACCTAATACACCTGTATTTCTTGTGTATTTCTTCAATACAATTTTATTACAAGTCTAAAAGATGTGTCAGATAAAAAACACATTTTTTTTAAATAAACAATTACTGACATCAAATACAGTGTCATGTTTTCTAGGTAGGCTATAACTATAACTAAATAAAGAGAAATGGTACCCTTAAGGTGCCTTAATTAATTATGACCTCATCACATACATTTGGGATGAGTTAGTTTATGGAATTAATGAAATCATGGCCCCTTTAAAATGACAGAAACTTGAGTCACATTCCTAATCATTTATATTAGTATTTAAGTGTCTTTAACATAGACATGGATACTTTATCACAACTTTATATACAATCCTACTTTCTTATGTATGATCTGATCATAAACAGACTATATACTACAATGTTCCTACAGTTCACCGGTCAAACTAATACAATACAAATCTGTACAGTATCTTTTAAGATAATTGTTTTACACATACATACACATAGACAAAACCATACTAAAATTTTCACTAGAAGTGGGAATTGAAAAATTATTCGCCTTTTTGAACCAATGGGGGCCAAAATGGAATCTGAAAAATCCCAAATTTTTAACACAGGCTGCGTTTTAAAACTGCATTTTAAATCCACATTGGAGGATATTTTTGCTTATAAGTTAAATTCCAGTTGTATAGTATGACATAATCAACTGTTTAATATTCATGAGAGTGTTGTTCAGCCTAGCGTGACATATATTAAAATGAGACAAATGGAGCGGGGTTGGTGAAATCTGTCCATAATAGGTAACTTTTCTGTCCATAATAGGTTACTTTCTGTCCATAATAGGGACTAGAGGGCGCTGTTGTTTGTCCATAATAGGTGACTTTCATAATTGGCTGTCCAAAATAGGTGACTTTTTGTCCACAATAGGCGAGTTTATTGGAGTAGTGCGCCATCCATTGTGTTGTCCATAATAGGTGATTTTTTTGGCGTACTCGTACATACGTAGTTTATTTCGCGAGTAGAAGTAATACTAATTTGCTTTCTGTTCAGACTTCGAGGCTACCTAGGAGGCCTAATTAGTATATAAATATTTAAGTCTTTCTAGCCTAGGCTAGGCCTAGCTAGGCTAGTCCTGTTAGTTAGGCTACCTCTATAGGCCTACTAGTACTACTAGCCTAGGCCTAGTCCATTTGTTATTGTCCACTAATAATATTGAAATGTGAAATTTATTCAGCAACAAATAATTTAATTTGAACTTCATTTTAGGTTTGATAGTACGGACAGACATTACGCAACTTACCATACTATTGCAAGTTTAAATAAATCACCAAATCCACACGTTCTTTTACAAAAATAAAAAATACCCCATAATACTCTAATAATAATATTGATAAAGTTTTATTTTTTTAAGATAATGAAAATGTAAACTGTTATTTTTATAAATGCATTGGTGTTTCAATGTAATTGTTGTATTTTTTTTTCTTTGGACTTATTTTGTTTTGTTAACAGTAATAATAAAAATCAATTTAATATTGAAAAAGACATCACAGTTCAGCACTTCATTTCGTCATTTTAGGTCCTCCCCTTCTGGATCCACATAGCTCAATGACAAACCATCCCAGTCTAAAGTGTATCAACAGCAGCACATCTCATCCATTTATTATATTGTTTAATTAAATGAATCAATTTTAATGTTTAATAATAAGAAATACGACAATAAAGCAAGTTTACATACACGCAGTGTACAAGCAACACCTTTGTTCTGTATTCAGAACAGTTTATTCAAAATCTAAATCACATTTAAAAAATACTGAATTATATTAATTTTAAAAGTGTAAAAGCATGGTTAAACTACAATTTAAAAAATAGCAAGGATAAATAAAATGCACCATAATTATTATGTTTATTACTATAATTATTGATCGATGATTATGATAAAAAATAATATGTTGAAGTGATGTACTTTTTCATTTCAGCAGCATACTGTATATGAGCAGAATATCAAACATCTGTATGCCTATAATAAAAAAAAAGGAAGCATTTAAATACTATAATAATGTTTAAGTATTTTATAATGCAAGTAACTTCAATCTTAGTAATGCTGAGACAAATTTTCATGTTGTATGGTGGGAAACAGTATGGTGGGAAACAGTTATGTTTAAATATTTTATTGCATTTAAAAAAAGATATGTAGGATTGTTTTACTAAATTTAAGTTTATACCAGTTGTTAGAGTCAATTATTACCATACTCACTATATGAAAACTGATATTAAATGTTTTAAAGACAAATGCTTTATTGAATTATGAATGCTTTAATAATATAACATTCAATTAAATTTTGAAATATTTTCTGCATGAATTTGTTAGTGGATTTATCTATTCTTTGTACTGTGATTGTAATGTTTATAATGAATGAAAAAAAAATATCTACTTTTAATTTCTTAGCAATTCAAATGAATAGAATATTTCAAATCAGAATGTTAAAAATTAATTTTCATGTATTGTCAGTTTTTCTACTACGGTACTGATAAAATTCAGTTTGTCTCTCTGAAAATGTTTGACTAAATTGTATCCTTCTTTTCCGAAGATTACTTTTGCATACAAATACTTTTTCTAAATAGGCTGCTTCTTGGGATTTTACAGTATCTTGGTCATATTGAAAAATGTCCTAAAAGATGTAGGCCTAGTGGGTTGTATGTAAAGTATTATTCTTCAATTGTAGGTTGGGCCTATCTGTTACTTACCCTAGTTAATGTGCATGCTACTGTACTATAACATTGATCAGAAGATACACTACACAATCTTTAATACATGCAAAAAATATGGAAAAATTGAGATTTAAATAGGTGACATAATTAATAACATACAGTAACAATAGCTCTGGCTCTACTATACTGCCAACCTACTAACTGTCCGAACTGTCTGGATAAGACTCATTCATTCAAAAAATAATTAAAAAAAACAAAAATTTAAATAGGTCAATCTAGCAATCTAGATGTCTGTGATTTGAAGACAAACTACCAATAGGTCTAGTAGTAGACTAGGCTAGTAGTAGCTGATTTCAGTCTTCAAAGTATAGTAGTGGGCGGTGGTGGCAGTGGTATTAGTAAAAGACTGTATAGTGACTAGTCCGCCAGACCTGACCTGCAGTTAGGCAGTATAGTTACGAGTAGGCCTAGGCCCTAGTCTGTAAAATAGTCATATTAAAAAAATAAAATAATAAAAAAACAGATAATGAGGATAGGCCTAGTTGTTTGTAGTAGGAAACCTATCTACCTAATATGAGCCCATGTCATTTGTATTCCTCCCCTGCTGTAAGGTAGGCCTAGAAAAAAAAAGCTCACTTTTCATTAGTGGACAATAACAAATGGACTCCAGCTAAGCTAGTAGGCCTAGTAGTACTAGGCCTAGGCCTGACTGGGGGATTACGGTCGAAGCGGCCGCCAACCAAAGCGGCCGCTAGTTCAATAACGGTAATTTGTATGGAACGCCGTGTGCGCTTTGATTGTCGTTGTTTTGTCATTTTTGATTGTCATTGTTTCGATCGTCAGGTTTTCTTTTCCTCGGACGTAAATAACAACTTACATTATTAATATTATGTAATATATTCTCTTTTTTGACAGATTGAATGTGATACCTTCTTTTAAACGAAATGGCGAATCGATGATTACTTACTTTAACTGTTCTAAATGATATAGGCCTATATGTTTAATAAAGTCAATAAAAAACATTGTGGTGTTTTTATTGTATAATATATAATATGCCAATTATTAAGAATAATATATATATTTTTTCAGTAAAATATATCAAATCAAAATATATATATTTGTTATTATCGGCAATACCGTACGTAAATTATTATTGCAATACTGTATAAAGATTTGATGTAAATGAGATATAAAGATTCGGCAATACCGTACGTAAATTATTAATGCAGTACTGTAAAAAGATTCGATAGTATGTAAATGAGATATAAATATTCGGCAATACCGTACGTAAATTATTAATGCAATACTGTATAAAGACTCGATAGTATGTAAATGAGATATAAAGATTCGGCAATACCTTAATAGTACGTAAATTATTATTGCAATACTGTAAAAAGATTCTATGAGATACAAGGATTCAGCAATACCGTACGTAAATTATTAATGCAATACTGTATAAGGATTCGATAGTAAATGAGATATAAATGTTCGGCAATACCGTACGTAAATTATTATATTGCAATACTGTAAAAAGATTCGATAGTATGTAAATGAGATATAAAGATTCGGCAATACCGTACGTAAATTATTATTGCAATACTGTATGAAGATTCGATAGTATGTAAATGAGATATAAATATTCGCCAATACCGTACGTAAATTATTAATGCAATACTGTATAAAGATTCGATAGGAGAGTGCTCAAGAAACGTCGGGTCAAGAGGATAAAATAAACAAATAAATAAATAGTACGTAATAAATGAGACATAGAGGTTCAATAGTATGTAGATTATGATGCAAACGTAAATTATTAATGATTCGATAATATATAATGTAAATATATTTAGTTAGTTATTAATATTAAAATACAAATAAAATATGATTTTGATTTGATTTGATTTATTTCGGCATCAGTACATAAAATATCACAGACATACAATTAAAATTGACAAATATAAAAATACCAATATAAAACAAGGATGCCAAGGATAACTCATAAAAGTCCTCTACGGACTTGTTTCCAATGAGGTCCTTTGAAAGAACAGCAAAAAAGACAAACAAAGCAACATAATAAAAATGACAAAAAACAGCAAAAAGGACAATCGAAAAAAGAAGAAGCGCTAATTAAATAGTTTCTAGAGCTAGTGAACGTTCCTGTAGATACTTTTTAACTTTACTTTTAAAACAACAAACAGTTTGTGATTCCTTAATGTTAATTGGTAAATTATTCCATTCTTTAATAGCATTGTAAAAAAAGGTCACATGTGCCATTGGCTTGATAGTTGGGATTCTAAAATTAAAATTGCATCCCCTAGTATTGTAATTATGACTGTCTGAAATTCTAATAAAACGATTGCATAAATAAGGTGGACAACAATGATTATATATTTTAAAAACATGACAGACTCTAAGAAATTCGACACGGTCTTGGACTTTTAACATACCAACGTCGTTTAGCTGAGATTGACCAACATGAGATCGGGGACCTAACTTTTTTATAAAACGAACCATTTTGTTTTGAGTCGTTTGTAATTTTGATTTTAAATTTTTATTTACCGTGAATACATTAATTTATCCGCAGGCAAACTTAATTATTATAGAAATATAAAGATTCGATAGTACATGATTTGGCTTATATTTATTGGTTTGACCATACACACAGCTGTAACTCAACTCGCCATAGGCCATGGCGTTGACAACGACAATCAAAGATTAAAGCGCACATGGCGTTCCATACAAATGACGATATTAAACTGGCGGCCGCTTTGGTTGGCGGCCGCTTCGACCATACTCCGACTGGGATAGCCTAACTAAAACAGGATTAGCCTAGGCTAGGCCTAGAGGCTAGAGAGACTTAAATAATTATACTAATTCGGCCTAGGCCTCCTACTAGCTAGGCCTAGGTAGCCTCGAAGTCTGAAGAGAAAGCAAATTAGTATTAACTAATAATACTACTGTATTACTTCTACTCGCGAAATAAACTACGTATGTACGTCGAGTACGCCAACAAAATCACCTATTATGGACAAAACAATGGATGGCGCACTACTCCAATAAACTCGCCTATTGTGGACAAAAAGTCGCCTATTTTGGACAGCCAATTATGAAAGTCACCTATTATGGACAAACAACAGCGCCCTCTAGTCCCTATTATGGACAGAAAGTCCCCTATTATGGACAGAAAAGTAACCTATTATGGACAGATTTCACCAACCCTATTGGACAAATGTGACCGAGGAAGAAGAGATTACCGTTTTATATGGAACGCCGTTTACGCAACATTTCGATGATATGAATTTTATGACGCGATGTGTGAATGAAATGCATCGATATGAATTGAATGGCGTGATATATGAATGAAATGTTTTGAATTGAATGCTTTGAATTGAATGTTTTGAATGAAATGTTTTGATTGAAATGTTTTGAATTGAATGTTTTGAATAAAATGTTTTGAATGAAATGTTTTGAATGAAATGTTTTGAATTAAATGTCATTTATGCCTTTATTAATCAGTAATAGTATGATAAACTTATTTTTTGTCATCCGTCAGGGCAGGTATACGGCTATGTAGGCTTCAGTGGAATCATACAAAACCTACCCTGCAGGATGACAAATAATAAATGTCTTATTTGTCATCCGTCAGGGCAGGTATACGGCTGTAGGCCTACAGTCGAAACACTACCTGCCATGAAGGACGACAAATAATAAATGTCTTATTTGTCAGCCGTCAGGGCAGGTAAACGGCTATGTACAGTGGAATCAAGACGGAATTGACAAATAATAAACGTCTTATTGCAGTGGCGGATCTAGGATCTGATGAGGGGGGGGGGGGAGGGGGCTCCGAAAATTTTTGAAAAAATAGATGCTTACACACTGTTTAATAGGCTAGAGAAACTGTTTCCATCACACTTAATAACAAATATTACATAATGTAAATTTAAATAAATCCTTCCTAAATACTGTACGTGTAATGTTTTATCACTCTTCTATATTATACTTTATTCACATCGTCCATGTTGCACACGCTTACCCTTACCTAGAGGGCGGCAACTACATTACATTCCCTCCTTACTTTAGATAAGTTCTACAACTATCAAATACAACACTGAATATTAACTAACATTTTAACTATTAACTTTTATCACATTGACTAGCTTATTTAATTATTAATACTCTGATTGTTATGCTTCATATTAGTGTATATATTTTTTTTATAAGTAATTCTCCATCAATTGCATAGTGTCAATTATCAAGATATATTATTGTTTACTAATTAAATTCTCAGAAATGTTCAAATTGTCTTTTACTGTTTATCAATGTCTCTTGTCACAAATATAATCAATGTTCTTATCCAATAATTCGAAATCAATAACTTTGCTCAAAATCAAATTTAAATGTTCATCAAAATGTGAATCAACTCAACAATGTTCATATCCTTTGTTTCTATTATTTTCAAACTTATTGGTCCAACACAAAATCATTATATCTTGCGGGCATTCGTCGATTCCTTTGCGGTCGTCTTGGTTCTTGTTGATCATTTACATCTTGGGGTCTTTCTACTAAATCATCATCGACGTCTGACTCATAATCATTAAAAATGTTTATTTTCTTGAAATGAGAAATGTTCCTTCTAATTTTTATACCATTCCTATCTGCAATTATAGCATTTCCTTTTCTCCAACTTACAATATACGGATCTGGGTCAAACGGGGTTGTTAACATATTCTTCTTTTGTTGCTTTACAAGCACTTTGTCTCCAACTTTCAAATCGCTTTCTTTTGTATGCAAATACATATCTCCGCTATCTTTCATTTTCTTCTTCTGTTTATTATCTTTGTTTGCAACTTCTACATCATTCTTCTCGTCTACTTTATTCAGTGATGGAAAACATATTTTTATTTTTCTTCCATATAATAGTTCAGCTGGACTTTTCCCTGTGGTTGAATGTGGGGTTGCTCGATACTGCCTGAGGAATTCATATAATGCTTGATGCGGATTTCTTCCCTCAACACTTGCAGTTTGAAGAACTTTGGTTAATGTCCGATTGAATCTTTCAACTTCCCCATTTGCTCTCGGCCATAATGGAGTCGTTCTTCGATGTTTAAACCCTTGGTATGTTGCAAATTGCTCGAACTCATGACTGTTAAATGGAGGTCCATTATCTGACAATACTATATTAGGTATGCCATGTCTTGCGAATATCGCATCTAATTTCGGAATAGTTGCTTTCGCTGATGTCGACTGAACTATCTCGACTTCTGGAAATCTGCTATACATATCATATACAACAAGCAAATATTTTCCATTTGGCATTGGTCCTTTAAAATCAACTGCCACTTCAGTCCATGGTAATGTTGGTAATTCTGTCATCTTCAATGGTTCTGGTTTCTCTGCATTCGTAGATACAGTCGCTTGACATGCTAGGCATTTTCTAACCTGTCGTTCTACCATTTTATCTATTCCAGGGAACCACACTTTTTCACGTATCAATGCTTTAGTCTTTACGATCCCTTGGTGTCCTACATGAGCCAATTCTACAGCTTTTCCTCTCAATGTCTCTGGTAAAACTATCTGATGTCTTCGTAATATGATTTTATCTACTACTGCTATTTCATCTTTCACATTTTTAAATGGTTCCAACAAAGGATGTTTCCAATCTTTATCCTTTCCACTTTCAACAGCTTTCCTCAATTTCTTGAATGTTTCGTCACGATCACTCTCTATTTCAATTTCTTGTTTGGTCATTGCCTTTGGAACACTGTTCTGTACAACATAGTTTACATAACTTCCTATCATATTAACATCTTGACTAACTTCTGTCTGTGTATCTGTTGAAGTAGGATGTCTGCTCAAGTAATCTGCAGGGTTGTCAATACCTGGTCTATAGATCACTTCACAATCATATGGCATTAGTCGCAATCGCCATCTCTCAATCCTTGCGGACATCTGTTTTTGACTTTTGAAGATTCCTAGTAATGGCTTGTGATCCGTTGTTATCTTGAACTTTGCACCATATACGTACAAATGAAAATGTTCAGCACCGTATACAACAGCTAGCATTTCCCTCTCGGTTTGTGAGTATCTCGTTTCAACATCGGATAATGCTCTGCTTCCATATCCTATCACTTTACCATCTTGGCACATAATAGCTGACAGGCCTACAGGGCTTGCATCTACTAGAATATTTGTTCTCTTGTTAATGTCAAAGTAAGTTATTACATCAGAACTAATTAAAGCTTGCTTTAGATCTTTAAATGATTGTTCTTCAACACCTGTCCATTTCCATTGGCTATTTTGATGAGTAAGCTCTCGCAATGGTGTTGTAATCGAAGCGTAATTGTAGATGAACCGTGACAAGTACTGAGCCATACCTAACAAGGACTTTACTTCACTTGCCGACTGTGGTCGTGGAGCATTCTTGAGACTTTCTATCTTCTGTGTATCAGCAGCTAATCCGTCACTACTGAATGTATGTCCGTAAAACTTAACCTTTGGTTGAGCAAAACAACATTTCTCTTTATTTAAAGTTGCTCCACATTGCTTCAATCTTTCAAGAACTGCTTTAAGGTTTATGTCATGTTCTTGTTTTGTCCTTCCAAAAATAATTATGTCATCAGATATGTTTCTGCATCCATTTAACCCGCTCAATAAATTTCTTACTGCAGCTGCAAATAATTCAGGGGCAGAATTCACGCCAAACATCAACCGTTTGTAACGAAACAAACCGACGTGTGTGCTAAACGTTGTAATATATCTGCTTTCAGGATGGAGTGAAAATTGATGATATCCCGATGACAAATCTAATGTGCTAAACACTGATGCACCATTCAAATCAGATACAATTTCATCTAACGTTGGTATTGGGTGTTTTTCTCTCTTGATAGCTTGGTTCGCTTCACGCATATCAACGCATAAACGAACTCCATTTTTCTTCGGTACTACAACGATTGGACTGACCCACGGTGTTGGTCCTTCAATTTTCTCTATGATGTCAAGTTCTGATAATCGCTTCAGCTCTCGATCAACATCAGCACGAACATGAAATGGTATTCTCCTGTGTTTTTGTTCCTTTGTTGGTACTGTTGTGTCGATGTGTAACTTGATCTCTACATCTTTGATTTTACCAATACCTCTAAAAAGTTCTGAGTAGTCATTGATACATTGAGGAACACTATCTTCACTCTTACCAATTCCACACGCTAGTTTGACAAGCTCTAGTTCTTGAGATGTTTTCCATGATAACAAATTTCCTGTATTACCATGTACTATATAAAACTCAGTCTCTATACACTTCTGTGTGGATTCAATGGATATTTTGAGTTTAACAATTCCTACTACTTTCAGTGGATTTGCTTTTCCATATGCAAAGATTTCTGTTTTGTGTTTGTCAATTGTTGGCTTGGGTACTATCTTATCAAATGAAACACTATCCATCACGTTCACTGACGCTCCTGTGTCTACAAGTGCTCGCATCTGTACCTTGTTATTACAGTGGACTATCATATCACATGTTGGTAACTTTTTTGATGGTCCTGGGAGAACAAAAGCATATTCTGGATCTGTTGCATAATCTGTATCTCCTGTTGTACCACTACTGCACACCTGTTCTTCCACTCTGCTAACTTGTTGTTTGCCTTTCGTGAAACAAACTCGTGCATAATGATCTTGTTTACCACATGAATTACAAATTTTACCTTTTGCTGGACACTCAGCCTCATGTGGGTATGCCAAACCGCATTTTCTACATGTTGATGATTTTCCTGCTGGTTTTGACTTTTGTTTGTAAGTGGATTTATTATATTGACTTTGATTCTTTGTACCATTATATTTCTTTGAACGGCTACGATTTGTAAACTTCATCGCATTCACAGATTCTGTTGTCGCATTTACAGCTGATTGGGATGAATTTCCTTCAACCTCTGTTGCCCTTTTTTCTGACAACTCAACAGACCGTGCTAAATCAAGAATTTGTGTCAATGTTCTTTCCTTTTCTAGGATACGCCTTCTAAATCGGCTGTCTTTGCATCCTGAAATTATCTGTGTTTTAATTTCTCTGGTAATGTCATTGAAATTACACTTAACAGCCTGTAGACGCAGTCTACTACAGTACTGGTCTATTTTCTCACTAGGCTCCTGATTCATTCTCCGAAAAATTATCGTTTCATAATCAATGTTACCTTTTGGGGTTAAATGTGTTGTCAAGGCTTCTTTGGCCTGTGTGTACGTACCACCATCACCACCAGTATCTTGATCTGGCAGGGTGTCAAATTCATCTTGTAACTCTAACCCTCCATAGAATAACAACAGTGCTCTCTTTCGGGCATCATTTGTAATTCCAAAGCCTACCATGGCTCGCTCAAAACGCTTCAGCCACTTGGTCCACCTCGTCGCTCTGCTGGCGAGATCGGCGTGCACATCAAATGCAGGCAGGCTAGGCATATTACTATTCGCCGTAGCCATGGTGGTTATTCAAACGATATTTAACTTATATAAGACGGTATAGTTACGATTCTCATTTATCTAATTTATCTATCCTCATTTATTCACGTTTATCCTCGTCGCCAAATTGTAATGTTTTATCACTCTTCTATATTATACTTTATTCACATCGTCCATGTTGCACACGCTTACCCTTACCTAGAGGGCGGCAACTACATTACAGTACGGATCTTTTTCGACGAACTAATAATAAACTTTGATCGAAAAACTTCAAACAAAATGAACATTTGGTAATGCGGTACTCCGAAAATGTATCGATAGTGCATGTGTTGTGTACCGTGTTTTGGTGGTCTGTTAACCTCAGAGATATATACCCTACAGCCGGGTGAATAACTCAATGTAATTTGGTATACAATGATTGCAGTAATCGCCGTGTCTATAACACAAATCAAAAAACGCCAAATACGCCACATACTTTTTTCGGCCGCCGTCCCGTGTAGGCCTACATACAAGACATTTCATGTTTATTTTATGCCTATAAAATAATCAAGTGGACCTAATTTAGCACCAGGGGAGCACAGTGATATAAAATAGAAGTCACTGAATGTTAATATCTTTTCGTATGTTAATACGGGTGTCACGAAAGCTCAGACCACGAAAGCTCAGACCCCCTAAGACCTAAGATCACGAAAGCTAAGACCCAACACCTAAGATTACAAATATTTATCTTTCGCACCTGCCTTGTATTTTAACTCCCAACATTTATTCTGAATACCACACCTTAGAATTGGCACTTTCATGAAAAAGAATCACATAAAAAGTAACAAATACATTTTTAAATTGATGATTTTACAGACGTTTTTCTCGCACACAAAATGACTAGCCTACAGTACTACAGTAGGCCTACCCCATGTTCAATGTTTTTGTTTCTATGGAACGTCAAAAGAGCAAAAATTATATAGAGGGCTGAAAACTCTGTGGAGTCCATCTACAGTGTGGATGGAACAATGTAAAATGAAAATTGTAATGATAATAGTATAATCATGCAAGTACGAAGAAATAAATACTGGCAAATAAATTTTAATTTAAAAATCATGATAAGTTTTTTTGTTTCGTTTTCTTTCTGTTTTTATGCTTGTACTATTATTGTTGCTCTTTTGGCGCTCCATGGAAACAAAAACATTGAGCATGGTGGGAGCTCGAGGAGTTACATTACAGTAAACAAAGAAACACATATGTAAAATCATCAATTTAAAGGATTTATTTATTTGTTATTATGTGTTTCTCCTTCTGAAAGTACTTATAAGTCCTAATTTTAAAGTGTGGTGTTCAGGATAAAATTAGTCAACAAATTTGGAGTCAAAATACAAGAAAGGCAGGTGCGTAAGAAAAACATCCTCTGAACCAACACAATGGAGTAAATATATACCAACAAACAACCCGTCAAGTTTGTTTGTTGTAAAGAAAAAATATGCATTTACTCAACGGGCGAAAATAATGTGAGTTTATCTATGTTTTGCGGTAGTATTAAATTATATTTATGGTAATAAATGAAACCTACTGTGTTTAAAATTATGTATGGATAAACAAGTATTGTTTTTAATCTGTAGTATATCTTAGTATTTGTAATCTTAGGTGTTGGGTCTTAGCTTTCGTGATCTTAGGTCTTAGGGGGTCTGAGCTTTCGTGGTCTGAGCTTTCGTGACACCCATGTTAATACACTGTGCTCCAGTGGACCCCCAATTAAGTTTCAATATATTTTCGTATGTACACTATGTTCTAGTTGATCCGATTTGGCACCAGTTGTGGAGCACAGCGAAATAGTACCCTAGTATAATCCCACCAAGTGACTCCCAGAAGGAGCAATCCGCCATTTTCTCACAAATACTGTATCAAATTTCACTATAATATTAAAAATCGTAATTGAGTTACACTCAGATTTAAAAGATGAGGGCTGAGTAAATGGGACCAGTGGTCCAACCTTAACTTATTCTGGACGACTAAGGAGGTACCTTAGTATGATCCCACCAAGTGACTCCCAGGAGCAATCCGCCATTTTCTCACAAATACAGTATCAAATTTCATTATAATATTAAAAATCGTAATTGAGTTACACTCCGATTTAAAAGATGAGGGCTGAGTAAATAGGACCAGCGGTCCTACTCTAACTTATACTGGACGACTAAGGAGGTACCCTAGTATAATCCCACCAAGTGACTCCCAGGAGCAATCCGCCATTTTCTGACAAATACAGTATCAAATTTCACTATATAAAAAATCGTAATTGAGTTATACTCAGAGTTAAAAGATGAGGGCTAAGTAAACGAGACCAGTGGTCACACCCTAACTTAAACTGGATGACTAAGGAGGTACCCTAGTATAATCCCACCAAGTGACTCCCAGGAGCAATCCGCCATTTTCTCACAAATACAGTATCAAATTTCACTATAATTTTTAAAATAGTAATTGAGTTACACTCAGATTTAAAAGATGAGGGATGAGTAAACGGGACCAGTGGTCCCACCCTAACGTATACTGGACGACTAAGGAGGTACCCTAGTATAATCCCACCAAGTTACTCCCAGGAGCAATACGCCATTTTCTCACAAATTCAGTATCAAATTTCACTATATAAAAAATCGTAATTGAGTTACACTTAGATTTAAAAAATGAGGGCTGAGTAAACGGAACCAGTGGTCCCACCCAAAACTTATACTGGACGACTAAGGAGGTACCCTAGTATAATCTCACCAAGTGACTCCCAGGAGCAATCCGCCATTTTCTCACAAATACAGTATCAAATTTCACTATAATATTAAAAATCGTAATTGAGTTACACTCAGATTTAAAAGATGAGGGCTGAGTAAACAGGACCAGCGGTTCTACTCTAACTTATACTGGACGATTAAGGAGGTACCCTAGTATAATCCCACCAAGTTACTCCCAGGAGCAATCCGCCATTTTCTCACAAATACAGTATCAGATTTCACTATATAAAAAATCGTAATTGAGTTACACTCAGATTTAAAAGATGAGGGCTGAGTAAACAGGACCAGCGGTCCTACTCTAACTTATACTGGACGACTAAGGAGGTACCCTAGTATAATCCCACCAAGTGACTCCCAGGAGCAATCCGCCATTTTCTCACAAATACAGTATCAAATTTCACTATAATATTAAAAATCGTAATTGAGTTACACTCAGATTTAAAAGATGAGGGCTGAGTAAACAGGACCAGTGGTTCTACTCTAACTTATACTGGTGGACGATTAAGGAGGTACCCTAGTATAATCCCACCAAGTGACTCCCAGGACCAATCCGCCATTTTCTCACAAATACAGTATCAAATTTCACTATATAAAAAATCGTAATTGAGTTATACTCAGATTTAAAAGATGAGGGCTAAGTAAACGGGACCAGTGGTCACTAACTTATACTGGACGACTAAGGAGGTACCCTAGTATAATCCCACCAAGTGACTCTCCCAGGAGCAATCCGCCATTTTCTCACAAATACAGTATCAAATTTCACTATAATTTTTAAAATAGTAATTGAGTTACACTCAGATTTAAAAGATGAGGGCTTAGTAAACGGGACCAGTGGTCCCACCCTAACTTATACTGGACGACTAAGGAGGTACCCTAGTATAATCCCACCAAGTGACTCCCAGGAGCAATCCGCCATTTTCTCACAAAGACAGTATCAAATTTCACTATAATATTCAAAATCGTAATTGAGTTAAACTCAGATTTAAAAGATGAGGGCTGAGTAAACAGGACCAGTGGTCTCGCCCTAACTTATACTGGACGACTAAGGAGGTACCCTAGTATAATACCACCAAGTTACTCCCCCAAGAGCAATCCGCAATTTTCTCACAAATATGGTATCAAATTTCACTATATAAAAAATCGTAATTGAGTTACACTCAGATTTAAAAGATGAGGGCTGAGTAAACAGGACCAGCGGTCCTTCTCTAACTTATACTGGTCGACTAAGGAGGTACCCAAGTATAATCCCACCAAGTGACTCCCAGGAGCAATTCGCCATTTTCTTACAAATACAGTATCAAATTTTACTAAAATATTAAAAATCGTAATTGAGTTACACTCAGATTTAAAAGATGAGGGCTGTGTAAACAGGACCAGCGGTCCTACTCTAACTTATACTGGACGATTAAGGAGGTCCCTTAGTATAATCCCACTAAGTAACTCCCAGGAGCAATCCGCCATTTTCTCATAAATACAGTATCAAATTTCACTATAATTTTAAAAATAGTAATTGAGTTACACTCAGATTTAAAAGATGAGGGCTGAGTAAACGGGACCAGTGGTCTCACCCTAACTTATACTGGACGACTAATGAGGTACCCTAGTATAATCCCACCAAGTGACTCCCAGGAGCAATCCGCCATTTTCTCACAAATATTGAATTTCTAATACTATAAAAACCTGAAAATGTGAAAAATACACAAACGGCGTTTCATAGTTATTGTCGGCTGGAAAAAATAAAAGTGGGCTGGCTTATTGTCGGCTGGCTTTTTGTCGGCTAGCTTGACACAAGCCGGAGAGTCGGAGTGTTATAGGGATTTACTGTACCCTAGATAGTCGTTGCGCAAGCGAGAGAGCGATGGATGAAACTTGGCCTAGGCCTATGCCATACATGAATTAATAATTAAAATACGACTACGCCACGCGTTAAAATAGTTATAATGATATTAGTAAGTATCAGTATCATATCTATCTAAGAATCGTAATGCTGTTTTTAGTGTTGCGACCCTGACTTCCCGAACAGTTTTTTCACATCCACGCGGTGGCTGCCGTCAACAAATCAACTTGTGATTGCATGTTGTTATGTACAGTTAATATCATATCATATCATATCATAATAACATTTATTTCCTTCATAATATACAAAAAAATATAATACACAAAATTCATGACAACAAGAAAGATAGTTAAAACAATACAATTTTTTTTTTCTCATCTTTAACATGAATAAAACAATATTATGAAGGAGGCACAATTTCTAAAAAGCAAAAGCTTGTGTTGAAAGTGCCTGAACAAAACAAAAAGTAACTAAAATCAAATTAGTAAATAATAATAAATGGTATATAGGAATAAAGTAATTACCATAACGGAATATGAAAACAATAAAAAACTGAAACCTAGAATATAACTAGTTAAATAATTTACTTTTGTATTAGATATTGTTTAGTGTTAAAGACGAAGCTATGTTTGTTTGCAGAAGTTGTAATTTTGTTAGGAAGTGAGTTCCATATCTTGGGTCCAGTAAATCTAATATTATGTTGAAAAGAAGTCTTTTTATGTTTAGGAATATGAAGGTTATTGAGGATTCTTGTGGAATAGCCGTGAAATTCATAATTGGGAGAAAACATATCGCGTAAATGAGATGGAAGAAGAGCATTTTGGCTTTTGTAAATAAATAAACATTGTTGGAAAATATTAATATCTGTTAATTTTAATAATTTGAGAGAACGAAATAAAGGATCTGTACTAGTTCTAGGTGAAACATTCGAAATTATTCGAATGATTTTCTTTTGTAGTATTTGAAGTTTATTTAAATTAGATGGGAATGTGTTACACCAAACGATATTGCAATATAAAAGATATGGCAAAACAAGGGAGCAGTAGAGTGTTCGGAGAATATGATGTGGAAGAAAAGATGCCAGTCTACAAATTATACCAATATTTTTTGAGATTTTGTTTTCAGTCTCAATAACATGGGGTTTCCATGTCAGACGACTATCAATGGATACACCCAAAAATTTTGCATGATTGACCATGGGGAGAACAGAACCATTTAGTTTAATTTGCAATGGACCTAATTTAATCGGCATCGTACTACTTCTAAACAAAACATAGCTGCACTTTTTTAGATTTACAGAAAGGCTGTTTGCCAGAAACCATTCGGATACATTAATTAAACTTGTATTTACAGTGTTAAATAACGACTCTAAGTGTCGATTTTTACAGATTAGTGTTGTGTCATCTGCATATAAAAAGTAAGATAAAGATACTGACGAATTGTAAATATCATTCACATATAAAAGAAACAGAAGAGGACCTAGTAATGAACCTTGTGGTACTCCACAGGTAATAGGCAAATAGTCAGATTGGGAATCACAAAACTTGGTACATTGGTAGCGGTTGGATAAATAGCTCTTAAATAAATTGAGAGGAACACCGCGAATACCATAGTGATACAGTTTTGAAAGAAGAATGGGATGGTTAATGGTATCGAATGCTTTCGATAGATCGACAAAAACACCAATTGCAAACTCATCATTTTCAAATGCATCTATTATTTCATTGGACAAATCAATTAAGGCCATTGCGGTATCAAAATGTTTGCGAAATCCAAATTGCTTATTGCATAGAATATTATTTTTTTCCATAAAGGCATAGGTTCTATTATAGATAATTCTTTCTAATATTTTAGAAAATAGCGAAAGGACTGAGATCGGTCGGTAATTAGATAAAGTGTCCTTTTTTCCTGCTTTAAAGATGGGAGTAACTCTTGCCAATTTCAATTTATTTGGAAAAACTCCTTTTGTTAAAGACAGATTAAATATGTGACATAGAGGTTTAACCAAAAGGGAAATTGATTGTTTAATAACTTTTGGACTGAATTCATCAAGTCCTTGCGCTTTATTAGTTTTAAAACACTTGACAATATCTATAATTTCTGTATCAGACACTGGACACATAAATAAAGAGTTTAAAGTAGGTAAGGGCAAATACGTTTTAAAATCAGATTGATCGGTTGGCAATTTTTTTGAAAGAGTTGGTCCAATTTCGACAAAAAACTTATTGAATTCATTTGCGATTTGAGACGGGTCTTCAATGGATTCACCATTATTGCCTGTTAGAACAACTTTCGTATTCAAATTCGGAGACCTTTTAAACAAGGAGTTAATTACGCGCCAAGTACCTTTAATATCATGTTGACATTGAGTGAATCTGTTTTGATAGTATTCGGTTTTAACACGTTTAATAAGTGAATTTAAGGTATTACGGAATTTAGTGTATTTTATTTTATTATGATTGGTAGGATTATTTAGGTATTTAGCATATAACTTGTGTTTATATTTAGTAGATTGCAACAGACCATTTGACATCCAAGGTTTTAATTTTGTGTTTTTTTTACTTTGCGTAGTCATTGGAAAATGTTTATTATATAAAAGTTTTAATTTAGTTTCAAAAGTATTATAAGCTTGATTAGGTTCTTGCAATAAGTTCACATCGTTCCATGTTATTACGCTAAGCTCTCGTTTAAATTGTTCGATGTTATTTTCATTAATTTTCCTAAAAGGTTTATTTGGAGGTCTACTGACTGCTTGAGTATTTTTGTATGTTAAGGTAGATATAGAAAAAACAGGTAGGTGATCGGAAATATCGCAATAGAGCTGACCACTAGCGAGGTGTAAATCAGGCTGGTTGGTTAATATGTTATCAATAAGAGTAGCACTATTTGATGTTATCCTAGTAGGTCTAAGTATTAGCGGTAAATAAAAGTTGCTAAAAAGAGTGTTTACAAAATTGTTAGTTGTGGTTTCATAAGTATATTGCAAAATATCTATATTGAAATCACCCAACAGATATACCAGCTTATTTTCAGTTGAAAGAGTATGAAGTAGGTTATCTAGGATATCATTGAATGCATTGATATTCAAAGACGGAGCACGATAGATTGTTCCCACGATGATATTTTTCCCATGTATCTGTTCTATTTCAATAAATATCGATTCACATATTGATTCATCTGTTGTTAAATCATTACGGACAGTAACTGATACATTGTTTCGTACGTACAGGGCTACGCCACCACCCGCCTTAGATTTCCTATTTCTAGAAAAAATATTATAACCCGGCATATCTGTTAGGGGATTATTGTCATACTGTAGCCAAGATTCAGTAATAGCAATAACATCAAAGTCAAATTCAAGTGTAAGAAGAAAACGTTTTAAAGAATCCATCTTGCCCAAGAGACTACGTGTATTAAAATGGATAGTAGACAAAATATTTTTATCATTGTTATGCTTAGAGAAATTCTCTGAGAATGTTTCTGGATCAAAATAATTAGATTCATTTAAACTAGCATAAAATTGAGAATGTGGATCAACATTTTCGTTAATATTCATGTTCTCGTATGCCACAAAGGGGTTAAATTTTACATCAGTTGTAGGGTTGGATTGGCACATTAATTATAGGTATCATAGATAATTTAAACATTAGGTAAAAGTTAACAATAATATAATAAAATAAAAAACTAAATATAACAATAATTAAACATAAAACAATTCTGTTTAGTGCTGCCGTATTACTAATACATAGGTAGCGTAAGCGTTGCACTCCCCGTGTATAAAACGGAGAATAATTCATTAGGTATGCAACCGGGTATGCGTTATGAAAAATCAAAAAAGTAGTCATGTAATTATATAATTCATATGAAGTTTATATATATGAATGAAGCAACCACTTTTTAATTACAAAATAAATACTATAGGCCCACTGGTCACGTCTAACTGGTAGCCCTAGCCTAGATTAGTGGATCCCATATTAGTAGGCATCTAGGCTAGTTCGCCATGTGGCGCAGCTATGAAATGATCCATCGCTGATTACCTCGCTCATGGCATGCGCAATAGCGTGTCGGATTCCATAACGCTGGGCAGTTGAGTTCCGGTGCCGGAATCCTAACCACGGCGAACAAACAATACTTCGCTGGCTGCCTATATATGGCTGCTTCTATATATAAATTTACGTAAGGGCAAAATTCGGTAAATCGCGCGTTATTTCTAGAATGTTTACCCGATGGTATATAAAGTTGGTTCCTACTTTCGATACTGATTTTAACCACCTGATGTAACCCTGTTTACTAATTAAATTGAGTTCGATAATTAGTTATTGACAATTAAAACGAATTTAGGTTCAACGATTTTCCCCAAATAGGGGTGTTTTCCGATCGTGGTATACACTGTCTAATGCATGTCCATCTTGAAAAATACCCGTACACAATAATACGAGAATGCTTCGCATTTTCCTATCTCCTCCTACAATAATTGTTATTAATGGCTGAAAACCGGTTGAACAGCTCGAGTACAGCATCATAATGTTGAAGACAAGCCGATTTTCTTTAAAAAAACACTATTTTGATAGATTTAATAATACGTTTATAAAAATGTATTGATTTGCAATGATTGGAACATTCCAAATTAGTTGGTTTAACCAGGGAGATGTAAATCTCTCTGGTTTAACCATGGATGCATACCTCCGTGGTTTAACACGTCCAAGTAGGTAAAATTTGGACTCAATTTGAAAGTAATTCCAGGGTGCTAATTCCAGGGTGCTTATTTTGGTTGACTACATAAATCATTGTGTCTATTTATTTGTTTCTGTAAACGACAATGTTTTATAGTCCTGCGGTACATACATTTGAAATCACCAGTTTTTTTACGCTGAAATTACTATGTATTCGAGAACCATCTAATATTATATAGGCCTAACCTATGAGAATTTTGTTTTATGATGTACACAATAAAATATAGCCAATGGGTTTTTGGTTGAATTTAACCATTTATTTTGTCATTTTATAAGTAAAAACATTTTTTTTTCTACGGAACTTTATTAAAAAATACGCAAAGTATGATTTATTTACACTGTTACGTGTGACGAGAGTCAGGTGTCACATGTCGCATGCAAATGAATCAAGTCGTCGGTGGTCAAGTGGACGAATCAGAATGGAGCATGGTGGTGCGCGGTATTTTGGAAAGCTGTGCTGGGTGTGTGATACAAAGAAGGGAGTCACTCAGGAGACAGGGCCAGCGAAGGACGCTTGTGTTTAGAACTGTGCTTGAGACTGGAAGCGAGGCAGGACGATAAGAATGGGGAGGTTGTGATGTGTACAGATGGCCAGGCAAACCAACCACTCGGTATCATACGTATCTATAATTGTGATGTTATGTATTTTGTGCTTCGTGAAAGGAAATAAATAGAGCTCGTGCTCTTTGCATAATACTCTGAGTGTCGACTATTGTCTGTTCCAAGCCTCGTTGTTGCTATTTATTTAGGTATTTCGGCCTAGGCCAAAAGTGGTCGTAACAACACCATCTTCATTTTTCATGCTTTTGGAAAGGGAAAAATTCGGTAAATCGTGTCTTCTAGAATGTTTACTCGATGGTATATAAAGTTGGTTTGTACTTTCGGTACTGATTTTAACCACCTGATGTAACTGTAACTACTAATTAAATTGAGTTAGATAATTAGTTATTGACAATTAAAACGAATTTAGGTTCAAAGATTTGCCCCAAATAGGGGTGTTTTCCGATCGTGGTATACACTGTCTAATGGATGTACATCTTGAAAAATATCCGCACACAATAATACGAGGATGCTTCGCATTTTCCTATCTCCGCCTACGATTATTGTTTTGAATAGCTGAAAACCGGTTGAACAGCTCGAGTACAGCATCATAATGTTGAAGACAGGCCGATTTTCTTAAAAAAATACTATTTTGATTTAATAATATACGTTTATACAAATGTATTAATTTGCGATGAATGGAACATTCCTGTCTGTATTTTGAAGCTTCAACTTCCTCAGTAATGGAGGGCGCATTATTTCGGCAAAAGCTTAGATCAGAAATAGTGTCGGGTGTTAAACTTAATCAACACTAAGAGTGGCTTTCGGATAATTTTAGATCAAACGACCGATAAATAAAGATTCATCGAACTGGGAGTGTAGTTAGGCTTATAAGAACTAAACTAGGTCATTTTTTGCGGCTATAGCTCACGTTTTCGGTCACCATCCAACCAGCGAATTAGGCCTACTGATGTGTACATAGTTACATAAACAAGAATACAAAATAAACTTTATTAGGCCTACTCATACAACATCAAAAGTTATGAAATCAAATGATTATCGTAGAGTATAATAATAGGCATCATGCAGTTAAACTAAGTCCCATTTGAGGCTTAGGGAGTGCAGTTAAAAAGTGTGATAACCATATATGGCACTAATATTAAACCCCGGACCTTGGAATTGGATGGCAAACACCAACCTCAATGATACAGCTCCACTCTCTCCATGTAGGCTTTCTCTTTCCAGCCCTCGGTTTTCTCCTCTTCACCTCTTCTGTTATTCTATAAGAGTTCCCTTTTCATCTAACACCTTCTCCTTTAAAGCAAATTGCAGCATCCACTGTAGTATTTTTACTCTACTCTACAGCTCACTATGTCGATCGGTTGGTCTGTCGGTAAACACTAACTCAAATTTGAGAACGCGACTGCAGCCATATGGCCTTGTTTTTATTAGTTTACTAATTTTAGGCCGTACAGACTTGAAACAACAGATTCTGATACTTTTTATAATTTTACTTTTATCGGAGGTTGGCAATTCTCTGATTTCTTTTCTTTGTTTTTTAAAACTCTGATTGCTATCGTAAAACCGAATTTGCTCACAGTCACTTATCAAAACAACAAAAAAAGCCTATATATGCCTACACTAATCCCTCACTATTCAACCTTTGTGGATTGCCTGATCAAGATGAGTTCATAATAACATATTACGTTCTAGTTTGATGACACCAGTCTTTTTGTAGTGTGCCATTTGTATTTAAAAAGAAGTATTTAGAGTTTTGAAAAAAGTTTTAAGTGGATGGCGCCCAGCATTAAAAAAAACACTCATATACAATGATAAAAGGAAGGTAGGCCTTTATGTGCTTCAATGCAATCATCAATAATTCGTTTCACAGTCTGTCGCTAACCCTTTATGCACCCATTATATTATGACCAATTTTCGATATTATCTAAAATCTATTGACAATTTCTTGTTAACAAAATTTAAATTTCCTTTGAAATTTTATAATTACAATTCCAAACATTGTCGTTACTTAACACTCAATGAGATATAAACAGTGAGTTTCTGTATACTCTACTAAATTTTAGAAATGGATGCATTATAGAAAGTTCAAGAAGAGAACACAGCTGAGTTTAGGCAGGAGAAGAATATTAATTATAGGATTCCTGGCTCTCTTTATCCATTATTTTCAACACATTGTTTTTTTTTAAACTAAGAGTTACCAATATTTATGTTTCAAATAACAAGCAATAACATGAGATACATGAGTAGTGCCTGATTATGAGTATTCATCTTATTATTTACTTATTGTGAAAATTGATAATAAACGCTGTCCGAGAATAAATACCCCTGATACTAAGTTCAGTTTTACTTTGTCTTGTTTAAAAGCAGGATATGTCATGGGTCGGGCGGAACAACGGGAAATATTCGGGACAATCCTGCCAAAAGCGAGATATTTTTTTGTATGAATTTATTGAAGTATGCACATTTTCCAAAACAATTTGCTTATGCATGATTAAATAATTTCAATACAAATTGGGTAGCAGTGGGTAGCATATTGTATATGCTTTCATTTAATATTGACATTTTAAAGAATAATTTAACACGAAAATGTGTTTTTGTTCATTTTTTCGGGTCAATTGTCAGTAAAAGCAATTTTTCGTGTTAGACCGAATATAAATATGTATATTCTGAACAATTTAACAGCAAATCTGTACGAGTGGTTGTCGAGATATAAGAACCACACAATTTTTACTTTGGACTACCGATCGTCAGACCTAGGTTCGAATCCAACTCTCGCCGCATTGCTTGTATATCCGTAGGCAAGATACTTTACTTACGTTGCCTCTCTCCACCCAGGTGTATAAATGGGTACCCAGTTAGATCTAGACACAACTTTGCGCTGGTTACCGGCTGCATTATGAGAGTATGTTTCCATACGTGTTTGATCCCAAAAAATACTGGGGTAATAATGCTTGTAAAGCGCCTTTGAGCATGATTACTCATGAAAAGGGCGCTATATAAATGTGGTATTATTATTATTATTATTATTATTATTATTAGTGTTATTATTATTATTATTATTATTTTGGGCATGCTCGCCCCAGATGCATTATTTTTTTTTTATTCAATTAAGGCAGAAATAATGAACAAATCATTAGAATAATTAAGGTGTCTAGAAAACTCAGATCTAGAAAACTCAGATCTCAGATATATCTGAGTTTTCTAGATCTAGAAAACTCAAGTATCTGAGTTTTCTAGATCTAGAAAACTCAGATATCTAACTTTTCTAGATCTAGAAAACTCAGATATCAAGATCTGAGTTTTCTAGTTCCAAAATGGAACTAGAAAACCCAGATCATCAAATTGATCGTTCCATTATCAGAGGGTAGCTTGTTTGAAATACTACAGTATTATACGTTTTCTTTCTAATAATAATAATAATTTTAACTTGTAGTAGCGGCCTATGTTAAATCATAAAGAAATACAGTATACACCTTTTAAAATGTAGGCTTAGCATTTAGGCCTAGCCTAGAAAACTCAATTGAATTCAAGGCTCAACGTGTGGGCACTATCGCGTTGTATCGCGAAGAGGCCTGCCCGGGTACTAGGCTAGAAGTGGTCAACTCGTACCCAAAATAACTTGTACCTATTCCCAACTTGGCTAACTCGTACCTCAACCAACTCGTACCCACACCAACTCCTACGTAACTAATTTTTAAGCCTACATTTTAACGGTAACGTGCACTTTATTTATTCATTTCCCAACCAACAGTGAGCTCATGGTTCACCACTTACAGGAGGGAACACAGACAAACACGAACAAAAACAATAACAAACATTAAACTAAACTACTAACAATGTTACGAAACTTACAGAAATTATTACTAAAAATATCTAACTTAGGGTTTCTTAAAGTAAAAGAATTGTAAGTTTGACTTAATCTACTAATAAAACCATTTTTTAAAACATTTACTCTACTAAAAGGAATATGAAAAGTAGTATTTCTTCTAAGACTACTGCACTGTATTTTCTTTATGATTAAAGCCGTAGGCCGCTTCTACATCTGCACATGTTACAATATTAGTAAGAAAACGTACACAGTAATCAGTTTTAATAAAACCTTCTGATTAATAATGTAATGATTCAAATGAATTGACCTACCAACCAATCATATGATGATCTGAGTTTTCTAGTTCCAGAATGGAACTAGAAATCTCAGATATTGATATCTGAGTTTTCTAGATCAAGAAAAGTCATATATCTGAGTTTTCTAGATCTAGAAAACTCAGATATATCTGAGATCTGAGTTTTCTAGATACCCGAATAATTATGATACAGTATGGAACATTATAGAGGGCGCTATATAAGCATACAGAGAGAATAAATAATTTTTGTAAACAGCGTTTGCCAACCACAATGTTGGTCTAGTGGTAAAGGCTTTAGCCTATTACACTGGAGCCCTCGGAACTTTCAAGAAAATGGTTTTTTTAATAGTTGAGACATTATTAAGAGGGTTAGGTTTAGTATATTTAGGAAGTAGATCAGCTATTCTTTATAATAGAAAATAATTAAGGTAATGAATTATTCATGATTTCTGCCTTAATTGGATAGAAAAAAAATAATGCGCCCCGGATAGCGAATTTGGTTGAGGTCAAATTGTCCTATAAATAATCTATTGTAATAATGTACTTTGTTCTTTCAAGGCTAAGGTATTTATAATTGTACATCATCATATCGCAAAGACAAATTTGGAAACAGCGCATTCCCGAATTACCAAATATCTTTAAAATAATTAATTTGAAAAGAAAATTAAAGGATCTGCACTAGCTCAACTTCTATTTTTGGATGAATGTTGATCAAGTGTTGCCAAACTCTGACATATCATCATCATCATAATCATCAGTAGAACAATAATAGGCGGTCGTGTGTGTAAACACGGTTTATTAAACCAACTTGTCATCATTAACATTACCATTTATTATTACCATTATTTTTATTATTACCATTATTGTTATTACCATTATTATTTCATATAAACATTTTGTTCTTGTGTTGTTGATAGGCCTACAAAATAAATATGAATGGAAATAACGAAACAGTCAACAAAACTCCGAAGAAAGAAAATAAGAACAGCCCTGATGATGTTTCAGTAGTAAATTATAAACAGTAAGATTCATTTTTTCTCTTTGCTTCATGAAATCGGTCTCATCTCATGAAATTATTTTTTTAAAAATATGTTTAAATTACATCGTAGTATAAACAAAATAATTTAACTTATATAAAGATGAACATTTCATTTTACCGACCTACCTGTATAGGAAATATTGTGAGTCATTTTTTCATGGCCAATTATTCTTCGTTTGGAGATGAACTAACTAACTTTTCACTGTTATAGTAGATAAATTGTTTTTTTAAGAATTAAACAGGCTGGACTGGGAGAAATAACTAGTACTAGTATAGGGGTGTCACGAAACACAAAATCACGAAAGCTAAGACCCCCTAAGACCGAGGATCACGAAATTAAGACCCACTATTACAAATAATTCTCTTTCGCACCTGCCTTGTATTTTAACTCTACATTTGTTACTCTCAACTTTATCCTGAATACCACACCTTAGAATTAGATGAAGAAGAATCAATAAAATAAATAAATCTTTAAATAAATTGATGATTTTACAGACGTTTTTCTCATGAGAATTTCGCATACTCTATGTTCAATATTTTGTTGCTGTGGAACGCCAAAAGAGCAACATTAATACAGAGCTAAAAACTATGTGTGGAATCCATCTATTTGACACATTTTTTGGTGAAAATCATGAGAGCGAGAGAGAGAGAGAGACAGACAGACAGACAGACAGAGACGAATGTGGGACATATAATATAAAACGCTATATTAAATGAACATATACAAAATAGAAAAGAGATATTTATTAAAGTGAACATAGATAAAGCAGTAATTGGAAGTCATTATTATCATGGATCCCTTCTAGAAGTTAACAAGGCCAACAGCCATAAGTCGCGTGCTAAAATGCATAGTGATACCGGACCGACAGACAGACCGACAGACCGACCGACATAGTGAACTATAGAATCGCGTCCACGCGACTAAAAACAGTGTTGCTCTACAGCACAATACAATGCAAAGACAAAAAACTGAAAAAAAAACACGACATATCATTCTCTAACATTCAGTGCCCTAATTCAGTGGCATATGGTAACAATGATTACGGAATCTATTACGAGAGGTGATGGACGTTTTCTTTGAAAATAGTGCATTGGATAGGTTGGGTGTTTCAAAATTTAATGTGTTTCCTCAGTAAAGTCTCTTATAACAAGGCCAACAGCCATTAAGTCGCGTGCTACAATGCATAGTGATACCGGACCGACAGACAAACAGACCGACAGACAGACAGACCGACAGACAGACGGACCGACCGACATAGTGAACTATACTGACCGAAATTACTGAACATGTTTAAAAATGTTGAAATGTTTAAAAACATTTATATTTTTTTAATTTACACGTGCGTAGCCTGTCACTTTTGACGTGCTCGTATAACGTAATTTCGAGTTGAAAAGTAAGTCAAGAAAACAGAAATCGGGTAAAAAGAGTGCGCAATAACATTTAACGCGCAGTGCGCGCGCAAAAATCTGCGCACTCATGGCAATTTTGTAAACGCTTAAAATTGCCTGAAACGTACTCTTATTTCATCGAAAATAAATTTTGAAAATTTTAAGCGCGCGTACGCATGCGTTACATGCGCTACGCACGTAATTGTATTGCCATATGATGATTTATGCCCTGAAATTTATGAGTACCAAATTTTATTTAATTGTGATTCATGGTTGTTAAGATATGATTACAAACGTGATTTTGTTAAATCGTGCGTTATTGCGCACCGTGAAAACATAACCACATCGATTCCTGGCCATAAGGAATATTCTGTGAAAAATTGACTTAGCTAGATTAAACTGATATCAAGATAAGGTCATAAAGCGATAAAACGCATAGTGATACCGGACCGACAGACAGACAGACCGACAGACAGACCGACAGACCGACAGACAGACAGACAGACAGACAGACCGACCGACCGACATAGTGAACTATAGAGTCGCTTCCACGCGACTAAAAACTTGTCTCGCAGGGATCCACAAACAAAACACATTTGTAAAAAACAAAAATAAACCTAGAATATTATAATTATATAATTTGAGGATAAAAATTGCAGTATAATAACATAACTAACATCTTCTTTATCAAAATTATTTAAAATTATATTTCAATATTTTCATGATATAAATGAAATAAGTACCGACATCGGTAAATGAAAAAAATATATACACATATACATACATACACACATACACATGGCTTTACATTAGATTTTAATACGTAATAACTGTCTAATTGCATCAACATGTTAGCCTTGACACCTGCTCTACTTCTTCCGGTCAAAGTTCAATAATATTTTATGCATTACGCCCTCTACGGCGAATAAGTAACTAGCTTTTACAAACGTTATAACACTTGACCTACTTGATATTTAAAAAATATTGTGTTAGAAAACGATGACCCTTGACCTATTCTACCACTTTCCATCCTAGTTCCACAAACTTTTTTTTTTTCACTTAACTACTTAATTTTTTCACAATTTTTTTGGTATGGATCGATCACCCTTGACTATTTGCCACCGAGTGTCTAGAAACCTCAGATCTAGAAAACTAAGATCTCAGATATTGATATCTGAGTTTTTTAGATCTAGAAAAATTAGATATCTGACTTTTCTAGGTCTAGAAAACTCAGATATCTGACTTTTCTAGATCTAGAAAACTCAGACATCAAATAATTGGTTTGTAGGTCTTTTGGATCATTCCATTATTAATCAGAGGGTAGGTCATTTGAAATACTAGAATTTAAAACTGATTACTGTGTACGTTTTCTTACTAATATTGTAACACATAGATGAGGGCCTACGGCCTAAATCATAAAGAAAATACAGTGCACGTTACCGTTAAAATGTAGGCTTAAAAATTAGGTATGTACGAGTTGATTGAGGTACGAGTTAGCCAAGTTGGGAATAGGCACGAGTTATTTTGGGTACGAGTTGACCACTTCTAGCCTAGTAGGGCCAGGCCTAATCTTCGCGATACATCGCGATAGCGCCCACAAGCCTTGAATTAAGTTTGCTTAGCTAGGCTAGGCCTAAATGCTAAGCCTATTTGAAAAGGTGTATATATACTGTATTTCTTTATGATTTAAGTCGTAGGCCGCTACTACAAGTTACAATATTATTATTATTAGTAAGAAAACTATACTATTTCAAAAAAAGCTACCCTCTGGTAATAATGGAACAATCCGTTTGATGATCTGAGTTTTCTAGTTCCATTCTGGAACTAGAAAACTCAGATCTTGATAACTCAGATATCTGACTTCTAGCTCTAGAAAACTCAGATATATCTGAGATCTGAGTTTTCTAGATACTCCTTGTCACCCTAGTTCCGTGAATTTTTGTTGCATCTATGCCATCTACTGCGAATAAATAACTGGCTTTACAAACGTTATAACACTTGACCTACTTAATTTTTTCACAATATTTTGGTATGGATCGATTACCCTTGACCTACTTTACCATTTGCCACCCCAGTTCCGCGAACTTGTTTTCATCTACGCCCTCTACGGCAAATAAGTAACTGGCTCTTACGAACGTTATAACACTTGACATACTTTTTTTTTTATAAATATTTTGGTATGGATCGATCACCCTTGATCTACTTTACCTCTACACCCTCTACGGCGATTAATTAACTGGCTTTACGAACGTTATAACACTTGAACTACTTAATTTTTCACAATATTTTGGTATGGATCGATCACCCTTGACCTACTTTACTATTTGCCACCCCAGTTCCGTGACTTTTTTTGCATCTACGCCCTCTACGGCGAATAAGTAACTGGCTTTAAGAACGTTATAACACTTGATCTACTTCAATGATGATTTTTGCAAAATTTGGCCGCGTTTTAAGGTGTACAGCGCGCGTGTCGCTTATTTACGGAATGAAATTGATATGGATCTCTTATTTTTAACAATATCGTTGTAATTGGAGAAGCTATGGCTATTCAATACACTCTTACACGAGAATTTATATTTCCCGAAGCGAAGCTAAGAGAAATATTGTATGTATTGCCTTTGAGAAATATATCATTCCCATGATGATGCCAATTGTTTATTTTACCTCTTAACATGCAATATCTGTATAATAAATAATGAAATACCTTCATATTCAATTAACAGAATTGGTCTTGCAAACCAAGCAATGAATAAAATATTCGAAACTTTGGAATACGAGTATAACATGGAAAAAAATGGATATGCAATTATTTTCAACAACATTAAATTCAACAAAGAACTTGGACTAGACAGCCGTGAAAACGCAAAATATGACGCTGATGGTTTACGTGATGCCTTTATCAAGCTAAACTTCAAGGTACCCGAACCGAATGTCAACCTGACTGTACATGAAACTGAAGACATATTTAAAAAGACCAAAGACTTATTTAAAAAAGGTTTGTATTATACTGTACAACTTTATTTAAAAATGCATATCGCTTATTGTTTTTTTGGGTCATTGCATCGTGCTGGCCACTTTTGAAAAATGTTACCAAGGTGTTGTTGTTGCTGTTGCTTACTTTGTAAGTCTTCCGGTTTCACTAACTATACACCGTAATATTTGAACTATGCTTTTACTGGTTCATTTTGCTAATAGCTTTTTTGTCCCAACTTATTTGCAACATGTAAAAATAACATAACAACATACCTTCTCTTTTGTTTACCTCGTTGTTATAATTTCAATGAACATCATAGTCAACGTATATCAAACGAAAGCCAAATGAAAGTGGGTTAACTAGCATAAATTAAAATATCTCCCTCCGTAACGGTTAGTTTCAGAGCACCTAATGCATTGAGAGTATAGTCTAAGATAAATAAATAATTTGGTACATATACTTATTTACTTGTTACTTGTTTGCATAGCTATCCCCATTATTGTGGACATTTTGCCGTCATTGACATTATGTCGTCATTGACATTATGTTGACATAGCACAACAATGAGAGACATTAATTTTGATGAGAAGGTCATGGAACACTAATTAATTAAAAAACTTAAAACCTGAGACCTGTAACCCTAGGTAGGGACCCTGACGGGTACTCTCCCTCTGGGTCAAAGGGCAGGGGAGCTCATCTCCTCCCTGTTCATGACTATTCCTTATGATTACCCAGGCTATTTACATTTACAAAATTAATCATCAAGACATATCAATTAATTAATCAACTTAATGACTACTGGACATGGTAGTTATTGTCTTCTATAGAATATGCTGGAAGCACTTCCTTATATAGTCTTCTCGGTCTATTTGACTATCGTTTATCATATAGGGGCATTCCACAGTATTTTACGGACGAGACATTTTTGAGAATATAACTAGACATATCTTAGAAATAAAAAAGAATGCAAGATTCAAAGTAGAATAAATGTATACATATATGGCCAATGTTAATTATGAGTCAGAAAAAGAAAAAAGACTGTACAAAAATGTTTTTATTATTAGTTATCCGCTTGGTATACCAAGCGGATAACTCCTTGTTATTGTATGAGATCAACATTTTTTTTCTGTATTATTCTTCTTTCCATCCTTCCTTTTTGTGGATCGCGTTTCTCTAAAATGTGTAAACATAACATTTCATAACTTTGACAACATATGGGCATTTACGTGAAGTTGTGCACCTCCTATTTTTGAATGACGTCATTTTATGAATTTCAATGATTGATCATAGATTAAAAACCAAAAGTCATTTAGTATTGACACTTTGACAAAATTTAAGTCATATCAGGGGCAAACTTTCTACGGATTAAAAATAAGAAGTTTTAAAATTTCAAAATGCGCAAAATTAATTTCTAATCAATTTTTTATGCGTTTCTTGTCATTTTGAGCATGTCAAAAATTCCCACGGGTGCGCAATTTTCTACGCACGCGGTGCGCACGTAGCGTTAAAAACATATTTTTTTCTCTTGAATTATATTTTTCAAGCCTTTCCTAGTAATTTTGAAAACAATTTAGACCTTTTCCAATTTAAATAACGCCACACGAACACGTTGAATTAAACATTTCATGCGCGTTTTTTATGAAAAAGCTTAAAAAATCGTCAAAATTTTGTCTTTTTTTAAACAGTCATAGTTTCTAAAGTAAATCGTGAACCGTTTATTTTTATTACAAAATCTAGAAGTTGATGAGTTGTAGATATCGGATCATGCATCGATAAGGCTAAAAAAAACATTGTGACGTCATCGTATGGCCACACGAATGTAAAATATAGGATTTTTGTCTCTTTCGTTATTGCTCATCACATTCAATGGAGCGCATCACGCTTATCTGTATTCCTTTTTCTCCTACATTTATATATTGTGTAGGTCAATCAACTTTCTTTAGCATGAGATAAAAATATTTTAATTTTTATAAATTTTAATTACGTGGGTCATTAATTTCATCTTTACAGTAAATATTATTCTGTAATAGCTCGTAAGAATAAAATGTGATAATCACGATTAAAACGTTTTCTGGAAACTATTGGATTGTAGATACGAATTCATGTAAACATTTTGCCAATCGGATGTTGTGACGTCATCATATGGCCAGTTGAATAAAAAAGTCGTATTTTCATATTTTGCGTAATAGTTCATCACATTTAAAAGGGTGCGCATCTATATTTTACGTATTCAAATTTCTTCTACACGTTAATATGTTGTTCCTAAGATAATTTCCTTCTGAAATTACTATCTAAGTGTTTCATTTTGATACCGTCGCCGTGTTAAAAATTGGAATAAATGGCGGGTCCCGTAATTTCACCTATTCTACACTGTATGTAATATGTATACAGATTATACTATATGACACAAAATTGACAGAATTCAGCACTAACAGCATATCATATTCTTCAGTTCTTGTCATAATGCCATAATCTTTATCTGTGTGCAATATTTCAACGTATGACGTGCACGTGGCGTTTGTCGTGGTGTGGATAACTAACTCGTCAAAGTGACGAGTTTCATGTCTAGTGAAAATTGTATGCGTCGCGAATGGGACGGCAAATGGACATGACTTTTGAGAAGGTTTACGTATTGTATTATTTATCCTCATTTAAAAGAGATTTTAAAATTTGTTTTATATTATTATGTTTCCAGATAGTTCTTTTAGATAACTGAATGTTAATTATACAAATTTAACTGCAAATTTATTAATAAATATGATTTATATGTCGTTACGGACGGGACATTTCTAACGTCGCGGACTGGACAACTTTGTCCACGTTAAAAAATTGTATAATTTTGCTATAAAACAAATTTAAAAATAAGTTTTTTACATCAATGTAATCTTTTATTTACAAATCAAAATATATTTCAACCTTTGAAACACTGTTTAAAAGTTTATGTCAAGTGAAAATATTAAAATTCATAAATATGAAATATTATTTATAAAATTAATTATTCGAAGAGTTATAAAGAGAAGCAATATTGTTAAATGTTATCAAAATATTTATTTACACTAATATAAAAGTTATGCTTGGCATATTGCACAAGACTTCAAGATATTACCACATTTAAGGAGAATCTTTCAAAATTGGCGTTGGCGTTGGCGTCTGAATTTGTTAGTGGATCCAAGTTGCATCTGACATTTTCTTCTATTCTTGCTTGGATTTAATAACTTAGGCCCACTTCTATTAAAATTCAATCTTAATTATGTAGTATCTGATTTATAAAAGGTTCTTGATTGCAAATTCACCAAAGAATGAAATCCACAAAGCGATGACCACACCCAATACTCCCATTCATACTGGTCATGTTGTTTTGGATTTAGGTATTGTTCTTTTGTGGATTGTTATTTTAAATACAGACCAAAATGTTTTGTGATTAATAAACACCTGTGTACAGTACTTCTCAGCCTACAGTACAAAAACACTTTTTAATTCATTACAATAATGTCATCACATCCATAAAAAAAAATGTCGTTTTGTCCCATCCGTAACATTCAATAAATTTTGAAATACAAGTTTTAAAAAACTTGTTTAAATCTATTGCAATTTAGTATCCTTAGGAGTTGAAAATTAAGATCTAAAACTAAGAATTATTAAATAACAATTTTAGAGTCATTACTTCAATAAACACAAGTGAGGAAAAAACCCCAATCGAAATGTCTCAGAAGTAACAATTATGAATTTTGAAATGCAAGTATGAAATTAATAAACAATTTTAATGAAATACTTTATTATGAATAATTGGAGCTTACTTGAAGTTGAAGTAACTGCAGTATATTTATGGGCAAAAATGTTAACAAGATGCATGGTTTTATGAAATAAAAAGGATTTAAATGATATGTCCCGTCCTTAACAAAAATGTCTGTCCCGTTCCTACGAAAAATGTCATCAATATATTTTTGAATATGATATTTTTACCCAAAATTTCAAAATATTTGTTTATAATGTATTGCATATAGTTTTAAAAGGAGAAAACAAAATATTAAATTATGGCATCAATACTTTTAACTGAAATGTAAAAAACACCATAAAACTACTATTAAAATGTCGCAGATAAGACAATTATGAATTTTGAAATATATATATAAAATTTAATAAACAAAATATGTGTTATAAAATGCTTGAATATGTACAATATTTTTGAAATATGATATTTTAATCAAAATATAAAATTTTCAAAAAATGTGTTCATAATACAATGAGATATAGTCCTTATGAGGAGAAAATGAAATATCAAGATTTTTGCATCATTAGTTTTAAAGTAAATGTAAAATAACCGCATAAAAATATCCAAAATCGACACAAACATTGGGGACAATTTTTAGACTCGTTTTTCTTTTTTTTCTTTTATTTTAGATAAAATTGCCTACTGTAATTAATATGATTGTATATCTTGGCAACCGCTAACTGTAAAGTCTTCTATTTGGCTGCTTGAAATTGTTTACAACATACATATTTATATTTGCTCTAATGAAAATGTTTGTCAATAAATGGCAGGAAAGGTCATTTTTCTAAATATTGACCTCATAATAATATCTCAATAAATATTAGTCGTACACACTTAACATTTGTCTTAAATTGTTCATAAAGTGTATTTTTTTATTTTTATTTTTTTATGAATAACTTTGACAATAAATGTCATTAGAGAGGTAATTTTTAACCTCTGAACTCGATAATTACTGGTCGTACACACTTAAGATTGACCTTAAATTGTTCGTAAAGTGTATGTTCCTATTTAATACTCTAACGAATAATGTTGACAATAAAAGACACTAAAAATGTCATTTTGACCTCATAGTATTATCTCATACACACTTAAAATTGGTTTTAACTATTGTTTATAGTGTGTATGTTTCTATATACTTTCTTTCTATATACTAAAAAATGTTGACAATTTCTCTACATTTTTTCATTCATTCATACAAATGTATTGATTTTCGAAAAATGGAACATTCCAATCTCTCTTCCACAAGTGTATTCAGGCGTCGTAAATAACACAAAGGCAAGTACACTCAATTCGATCCATTTTTTTTCCATCTGTGCTGCAGAGGTTGGATATAGGTATTTTTATAACAGATAATGAGCTAGCATTTTCAGTCGCCTTCTATATAATATGTACAATCAACTTTATCAACCCACACCACCACCCCTCCCCGTAAATGGCATGGATAGGGTTGTGGCCTATAGGATATGCCTACAGTACGAAGGATCACATGCCCTAAACGTAGAACGACTTTGGTGGGTAGGATCCAACAGAAGTATGAAATTGTCTCTAAGAAACAATTGCAAAGCATTACGCCTACTAATTAAGCTGAGTTAGATAAAAAGATTTTGACGATTAATAAGCGAATTTAAGATTTCAATCGACATGACGGTGACAGTTTCAACAAGCATTAAATCGGAAATGTTTTACTGTGTTTAGTGGTAAAACGTGACTGAATGGATAAAGAACATATTTAAAAATTGTTCCTCTTTGCACCCATCTTCTTCCCCATCCCTCAATCCTAATGTTACATACAAAACAAATTAAGTTTGTTTAAATTTGACTCAAACGTGTGGTCTCATTTTGTGACAAGTTTCTCTTTCGGAAGTAATTCCCAGGGTGCTAATTTTACATAAATCACCGTGTCTATTTATTCGTTCCTTTAAACGACATTATTGTCCTGCGGTACGTACATTTGAAATCATCAGTTTTTAACTCTGAAATTACTATATTTTCGAGAACATTATGTGGGCACGACCTAGATTAAATAATTAGTTTACTGTACTAACACCCTGTATTAATATTTTGTAAGTTCATGTTATTTTTCTTCAAAAAAATAAGCACAATGATACTAATTTAATTAGAATCATGCGATTTGTGATTGAAAACGTAAATGTTTTACCATACCATATCTAACCTAGCACCATGTTCCACAGGACGTTGGCTCCACGAATGTCCTCTCTCTATTTGCATCTATCTTGTGCATTGCTGTAAGCCGAGTAGATAGTTTTGTTGTTAATGCTATCACTCTCCCATCGTTTTGTCTGTCTGTCCTTCCAGATAATAGTTTCTAGTACAGTAGTATGCATGTTGGTAATCGGTTTTTAGTCGCGTGGAAGCGACTCTATAGTTCACTATGTCGGTCGGTCGGCCGGTCTGTCGGTCTGTCGGTCCGGTATCACTATGCGTTTTATCGCTTTCTGACCTTATCTTGATATCAGTTTAATCTAGCTAGGTCAATTTTTTACAGTATATTCCTTATGGCCAGGAATCGATGTGGTTATGTTTTCACGGTGCGCAATAAAAAATTACGCGGTCTACGCACGATTTAACGAAATCACGTTTGTAATCATATCTTCACAACCATGAATCACAATTAAATAAAATTTGGTACTCATAAATTCCAGGGCATAAATCATCATATGGCAATACAATTACGTGCGTAGCGCATGTAACGCATGCGTACGCGTGCTTAAAATTTTCAAAATTAATTTTCTATGAAATAAGAGTACGTTTCAGCAATTTTAAGCGTTTACAAAATTGCCATTAGTGCGCATATTTTTGCGCGCGCACTGCGCGTTAAATGTTATTGCGCACTCTTTTTCCCCGATTTCTGTTTTCTTGACTTACTTTTCAACTCGAAATTACGTTATACGAGCACGTCAAAAGTGACAGGCTACGCACGTGTAAATTAAAAAAATATAAATGTTTTTAAACATTTCAACATTTTTAAACATGTTCAGTAATTTCGGTCAGTATAGTTCAAATTCAATTCAAATTCAAATAAAAATTTATTTCTTTCATTCATATTTGAGTAAAAAAACATTATAATTTCTGATATTTTATAAATAAATATATATATTTTTTTTTTTTTAGAGATATAATACAGTAAATCATAATGTATAAAAAGATGATTCAGTTATATACAAAATGAAAGAGGCAAAAAAACCCAAGAAAGTATCGATCAATTGAAAAAAAAAAAATCCAAATGAAACTTGTATGTTGGGAAGCCATGTAAGAAGATTATATACTTATATATATAAATGTAAACATATAACTACACAAACACATATAGATCAACAGACACACACACACACCAACAGTAAAGGAAGCAATTTCGAAAAAGTTTCTAAAGTTAAAAAAATATTACAAAATAGAGAAAACAATTAGTTATAATTTGAAATAAGATATTCTTTAAGTTTAAAAGAGAATATTTTGCTAGAAGACGATGATGAAATTTCGGGAGGTAGATTATTGAATAGTTTAGAACCACTATAGCGAATGTTATGTTTCATTTTAGTTAGTTTAGGTTGAGGAAGATGAAGGTCCCGTGATGCTCTTGTGTTATACAAATGGATTTCAGAGTTAGTTAAAAAATTACAGGAAAAGTTAGAAGGCAGTTTGGAATTAATATGTTCATAAACGAAAATGCATTGTTGGAGTTTATTAATATCGTGCACAGTTAAGAGTTTAAGGTTATAAAAAAGGATATTAGTATGAGCAAGACGTGAGTTACCCGAGATAAGACGAACAGCTTTCTTTTGAAGGACGTGTATTTTATTAAGATTTGAAGGGTAATTATTGGCCCATACAATGTTACAGTAACTAATAAAAGGCAGAATAAAGGAACAGTAAATATTGCGTAAAATTTGAGACGGTAAAAAGGAAGACAGACGATAAAGTATGCCAATGTTTTTAGAAATTTTTAATTCAATTTCTTTTATATGATTTTTAAAATTTAGCTCTTGGTCAATTAAAACACCTAGAAATTTGGTTTGCTTAACATGGGGAATTACTTGATCACCAATCAGAATTTTATGAGACTCGTCGGTCAGTTTTTGATGACGTATTCCAAAAAACATAAAGTTGCATTTACTTAGGTTTATTGAAAGTTTATTCACATTAAAATAATCGTTAATATTAATTAATTCTTGGTTAAAAGTATGAAAAATTGTTTGAAAGTTAACACTTTTATAAAATAAAGTCGTGTCATCTGCATAAAGATAAAAGGTAAGGATATCTGAGGCGTTTGGTAAATCATTGATAAAAGAAATAAAAGAGGGCCAAGCAAGGACCCTTGGGGAACACCACAGGTAATGGGCTTAAGATCAGAGGTATGATTGTTAACAGAAGTACATTGAAATCTATTTGATAAGTAATTGTTTAAAAGTTTAAGAGCAACACCACGGATACCATAATTTGAAAGTTTAGTAATCAGAATATGATGGTCAATAGTATCAAAAGCTTTCGACAGGTCAATAAACAAGCCAGAGGGAAAAGAATTGTTTTGAATTGCATCAATAATGTTGTTGGTTAAATCAATTAGCGCAAAAGACGTAGAATAGTTTCTCCTAAATCCAAATTGTTTATTATAAAGAATATTGTGCTTGCTTATAAAATCATAGACGCGGTTATAAATAATCTTTTCAAGAATCTTTGAAAAAAAGGGAAGGATGGAGATTGGACGATAGTTATTTGGATCGGACTTGCTACCTTTCTTGAAAATTGGAATAACTTTACCAATTTTTAAGGAGTTGGGAAAAACACCAGATGTAAGAGATAAATTAAAAATGTAAGTGAGAGGAGAGAGAATAGTGTCAATGGATTTTTTAATAACTTTAGCACAAATGTCATCGATGCCAGAGGCCTTGTTGCTTTTAAATGAATTTGTGATTTTGTGCACTTCTTGTTCGGTTGCAGGTGAAAGAAAAATTGAGTTAGGAATAGGGGGATGTAAGAAGTGATGAAAAGTTTTATCAGAGTCATTGTTTATTTTTCCAGCAAGGTTGGGTCCAATATTTGTAAAGTGGTCATTGAATAGATTTGCTACTATTAAAGGTTCTTTTATTAATTTCCCATCAGCTAAAAGTTCAATATCGGCAGGTGCATTTTTATTTGACTTAAGAAGAGAATTGATGACACGCCAGGTGGCCTTGATACTGAACTTAAGCTTAGTAAATGTTTCACAAAAGTAATCCAATTTAGCAGTTTTTAAAAGGTTGTTTAATTTATTTCGATAACGCTTATATTTGGATATAATATTAGAAAGTGTTGGATGGCGTAGACTTTTAGAATAAAGTTTCTGTTTATACAAAATCGAGGTCAAAAGTCCATCGGTCATCCATGGTTTAAGTTTAACTTTAGCTTTGGATGGTTCAATTAAAGGAAAGTGTTTATTATATAAGGTGGTAAAATTATTAATAAATGTGTCATATGCCAGATTTGTGTCTTGCGTACTCACGACATCATTCCATGGAAAATTTGATAAATCATTACGAAAATTAAGGATATTGTGTTCACTAGTATTTCTAAATTTAAGATTGGTATTGATTTCTCGCTTACTCGGTTTATTTGAACTGATGTTAAAAACAGGAAGATGATCTGTAGCATCATTAATAATGATACCACTAACAGACGATTCAAGATCATTAGTGAAAATGTTGTCAATTAGGGTAGGATGTCGGTTGGTCGGTCTGTCTGTCGGTATGTCTGTCGGTCTGTCTGTCGGTCTGTCTGTCGGTCCGGTATCACTATGCATTGTAGCACGCGACTTAATGGCTGTTGGCCTTGTTATATATCCTTGCAATGTGAACTATGGACACGTGTGATTAATTCTTGTGGATTCCCGTCTAATGTGATTTTACTTAACACTTCGTTGAGCACCTTGTCTTGCAAGGAGATTTTACAAAATGTTAGATAGCAGCGCTTTTGGAAAGCTTCTAACTTCTTCTGCCCGTATAGTAGTGCATTTACAAGACACCTTCATCTTTCCAAAGAAAATAAATATATAAATAAACATTTCAAGAGTAGACAGAAAATAAGCTTGATGGTAACTGTAACTTGCTCTTACAGAGTAAATTCCATTACTTTGGTCTTTGGTTTGCTAATTTTCATTTCATAGGTTTTACTGGTCTTGTGCAGTTTATCAAGCGTAATTTGGAGAGCAGCCTCCGTCTCGGCTAAAACTGTATGTGACAACAAATGTGATGTACCCATATATGGACATGATGATGTCATAGAAGACCATATTTAGGCACATCACACTTTTTTTGTCAAACTAGTTTTATAGTGTAGACATACGGTAGCTTAAGAGTACGATGTCATCTGCAAATTATGTAGTTGATAAAGAAACACTTCTTCACAGCTTTTACACAGATAAATATATTTATGAAAAGCATATACATGTCTACATGAATAATAACGATAACTGTTATTATATTGAATACTTTTTTATCTTGTTTTACTGTAGCTGCTTGTGATAAAAAACTTGCTCAGTTTTCGTGTCTAGTTATTGTGTTTATGAGTCATGGTGAGAAAAACATCGTTTACGCAACGGATGGCAAACTCAAAGTGGATAAGCTGGCAGATCAATTTAAGGGCGATGAATGCCCATATCTTGCGGGAAAGCCAAAATTGTTCTTCATACAGGTAATGTTAACCAATTCAATAATTAATTAAATAATACATATAATATTATAGAATATAGAGTTTAACGTTCTTTTAATTGATTAATTGTTTGAGTAGGATAAACGGATGACAACATATGCAACATGTGGTCTATTTGTGGCTGTCAGTAAAACAATTTACTTACTGAAATATGAGATGTGTCTTTTGATTTTGATTCTTTTTTATCTGTAAGTAACCAAATTACCACGCCTTCACTCTTGTCTTTTATGATTTTTATTTTATTTGAGTAATGATTTGAAATTGTACTTTACGTACGTGTACTGATTGACAGTTTCTGTAATTTTATTTTTGTGCAATTTTCAAATTTATTTACTACTGTATGCCAAGCAGTAGTTCCTACTTTATAAGGACAGGATTCTTGTTATTTATTTGCCTAATCAGAGGTATTGAATACAGGTCTATACAAAACATTAGTTTAAAACGAACTTACGTTATTCAATAATACAGGCTTGTCGAGGACATGCATATGATAAAGGAGTCGATGTTTCTACCTACACAGCAGGTTCCGATGGGGGAAAGACACCTATCCTCCAAGAACCACAGCAAAAGATTCCAGCGGAAGCAGATGTCCTGTTTGCATACTCATGCCCACCAGGTAAGTAGTAGGATAAAAATGGTAATTCGTTGAATTGATTTAATTGTGTCAACATTATTTAGACCATACCATTAAACAATACAACTATCAACGTTTGGACATGTTAGGAAATCATGATTTAGCGGTATAATTTGCATAATTAAAAATGGTAGTTTTTAATAAACACCTCATATCTTGGAAACCGCTGGTCACAGATAAATAATGTTCAAGTTTTTTTATATACACTTTTATATTTATCTAATAAAATAGTTCTCAAATTGTTTAGAAACTATTTAGTCTAATGTTTCTTTTAAAATAAGCCGGAAGTGCATTTAACATTTTGCCTATGAAAATAAATTGTTCAGTATAATAATGTAGACCTATATTTATTTGGTATACAAATAATGCATGTTTATGAATTGGATAGTGAGATTTCATGAGTTGAAAAATTGACTGCTCTATTTTTAATGAGGCAGAGCCGAGTTGAAAATAGAGCAATCAATGTTTCAGTTATAGACGGCGTGCACAACACAAAGTTGATTTTCAAACGCGATCAGACAAAAACATTCTCCAAGTGTTTACAAAAGCTGAACGTACATAAGAGCGCGTTAATTATCACCACAGATAGATAGATAGATAGATATCACTTTTTAGTTATGAAGGGATAATTCTAAATGACACGTGATGCTTAATTAACAATCACATTGCATCAATACATTCAGTTGTATTACAAAATTATTAGATTTTACAGACGTGTATCCTTTTCGCGAATTTCATATAATTCTGGATAAAATTTAAGAAATTCATCTCCTTCCCAAAATATTTTTGATATCAAATTTTCGTTCTATGTTAAATATTTTCCTTTCTATGGAGCGTCAAAACAATAGAGGGCTAAACACTTGAGGGAATGCGTTTACTTTGAATGCATTTATATGTGAAATGTGGAGTTAATATACAAGTGAACTATTGGTAATCTTAGGCCTTGGGTCTTAGGTTTCGTAGCTTTTGTTCAGAATACACATATTTTATATTTATGGTAATAAAAAAGTTCGACAAAAAATGAACGGAAATGATATTTGTTACCTTTGATATAATTTCATTTCAATTTTTACAAATTTTGTCCGTATTTTGTTGCATTTGCAGTTCTCGATAAATATCAGACACCACCGAAATATAATTGTTGTGCCGATCTTTGTTATTAATAATACGCAAGGATATCACTTCTTAATTAAATCTTACGACCTTTAACCCTATTGAATGATTTTGTAACCGGGCCCAACGGTGATCTGACGAGAACCGGTGTTTCAATGCAGTATGGCCGTATTTTTGTAACGCGTGATTTACGCCCATGCCCTTGTGTATGCGTAATAATAATAATAATAACAACTTTATTTAAAAACGGATGCAACACTTGAATCACCATATTGGTGTTTTTCACAAGGCCGTTACTTACTACAAAACTATTTATACTATTACACAAGTTATCATTTACAGTACAAAAACAACAAAAAAAAAAAAAAAGATTTCACGAAAAAATATAGAGTTTCAAGTATATTTTATCTTTGGTCAATTATCATTTTTTTTAAATATATGTATATTAGGAGCTGTAATTGCATTTGAGTTTATAGCATTTAAACTATTCCATAGCTTTGCGCCAGAATACGAGAAACTTTTCTTTTTATACTCAGTGTTTGCCTTATGTAAACTTAGAATATCTTTTGATCTAGTATTATATGTTTGTTTGCGTTCATAGAATCTGTTTCTTAAGTAGAGGATGGTGTCAAGTTATTCATTAATTTATACATTGTGACTGCTTCGTTGTAATATTGTTTTTCTTCTAAATTAGGGCAATTTAAATCTTTGAGCGCCTGTGAGCTAGAGTCATACCTAGATGTATGTGTAATTATTTTAGCCGCTCTATTTTGGAGTACTTGGAGTTTATATTTGAGGGTTTGGTTACAACGACCCCATACTACATTGCAGTAGTCAAAATGGTGGGCTATGATAGATTTGTACATTAATGATTGAATATTTTGAGGGAAAATATTGCTGCATTTTTTTTAGATAATACAGACCTAATATTACTTTATTTTTCACCTGATCTATTTGTTTATGCCATTTTAAATTTTCATCGATAATGACACCTAAATGTTTACAGTTATTTACTTTTTCAAGTTTTGTACCGTCTATATTAATATTAATATCCATGTTAATCAATTTATTAAATTTTTTATGTGTTCCTAAAATCATATATTCAGTCTTTTTAATGTTTAGACTTAATTTGTTACTTGCTAACCATAGTTGTACATGTTTTAGATCAGTATTTACTTTGCTTATTATATCGTGTATGTCTTTAGATGCATAATATAACGCAGTGTCATCTGCGTACATGCTTAAATTTACATGAGAAACTGAGTTAGGTAATTAATATACATGATAAATAGAAGGGGCCCTAATATTGATCCCTGAGGGATTCCACAAACACTATTAGACTTTACCGAATCAACATTGTTAATATTAGTAATATGTGTACGATTTGTTAAATAATTTTCAAACCATTTGATAACATGATTAGCAAAATTAAAATTGTGTATTTTTTTTATTAGTATCTGGTGATTAACAGTGTCGAAAGCTTTTTTGAGATCAAGCATTATTAGTCCTATGTATTTACCATTTTCAATACTGTCAATCCAATCTTCATTTATATTTATTAATGCCGATGATGTCGAGTAATTTGGCCTAAATCCAGATTGTTGATTGTATAATTTAGGGTTTTCAATTGTACGTTTTCAATTTTTAATATTTTTACCCTTGATCTGAAGTTTATGTATAGTGAATTTGATTGTTATGTAATGACGAGTTATGGAGATATGATTGATAATAATAATTACAGGGCGAGTATCTGTGATCTGTCTGTGATAATACCATACATGGCTCTGTGGTCTAGTGGTATGATACTCGCCCTGTAAGTGAGAGGTTGCAGGTTCGAATCCCGCCAGAGACATTTTTTCATACAACTAAAAAATACGGAACTTTCGCCAATGAGCTATGCTCGACGCGATTATGAGATCATGTTCCGAATATGAGCACTGTTTCTAAAATTTACAGTATGATTTATATATAATTTACACAGTGCTACGCAACTTCATTGATTTACATATACACAATATTATTTAAAAAACCGTTGCGAATTAAAGTTGGAATTTATTCTGACTTGTTAAGCCTCCACTGATTGTGAGGGCGTTTGTTGTATGAGAGAATGTATCTGTTGGGTAAAAATCTGCGATAATACCACCGCCCGGTAAGTGAGAAGTCACAGGTTCAAATCCATCCAGAGACATTTTTTCATACTAACTAAAAATACGGAACTTTCGCCAATGAGCTATATACTCTTGCCCCTACCTGCATAAATGTACAATTGAGATCTTTTAAACAATGATTTTACCAGAGACATTGATATTAACAATTATTATTAATAACTCTATTTGCATCCCATCATCATCTAGTTCTGTTTTTTACTCTTAGTTTCTATATTGTCAATCATTGTATGACTTGTTGATTTTTAAACGCATAATCCAGCAGGCCTAGAATTCATATAATATAACATGTATATTGCATGAAAATCAAAGCGCTTCCCATGGTTCCGTTCATAAGCATAATCGTTCAGTTGGTAGATTAGCACAATGATGTATTAAATGTTTTTGTCTCTACACAGGGTATTATTCATTTAGGAGCGAGGATGGTGCATGGTTCGTTAAAGCACTGGAAATCACTTTAAAAACTGTATCACAACATGGACATGACATTCACCAAATACTTACAAGAGTAGCTCACCTCGTTGCTTTTGGATGCAAGTCAGATACTAACTCTACAGAGTCATCGAACAAGAAACAAGTTCCATACATCGTTTCTACGCTGACTAAAAAAATGTGTTTAAGGTCGATAGATGGGGAGCCAGAAAGGGGTTACCTGCACCTTCTAGCAAACTATGGTATATTAACAATGCTTTTTTGCTTCCTTATCAATGTGTTGCTTTTGCCGAAAAAACCCCGGGATGCTTGGTCAGTACAGGTGCCAAAAGGTTAAGATGGTCAAAGTTAGGACTTTGCGCAACTTGGTAACCATTTTTATGTCAAAAGACCAGTATTTCTATTCTCTCTAATAGACAACTTTTGCCAAAAGTGAACGGAAACGCTTTTCTGACCACTGATCAAGAAATTGGCCATATGAATACCTCAGCAACCACTAATCAGAAAGTGATTTTTTTTGTACTCACAATATTCGCTCTAATGTAATGAAAATCATAAAACTGTTAATGAACCCGTAATTTTGACGGCACAAACATTTTTGGCTTAGAGCATCACATTTTTTATATTTCATAAATTGTTAGGCATATTTCACTATAATGGACAACTTGTGCCAAAATTGACCATGACACATTATTATTGATCATTGGTAAAAGAAATGGTCATGTCAATAGCTCAGCAACCACCAATTACTCTACTATATTTGCTTTAATACAATAGAAATACACAAAATGTTTAAAAAAACAACTTATTTAGACAGTTTCTTTCTTCCTTGTGTTTCAAATTATATAGACGAAGACACATCAAGTAAACCGTAGTATAAGTATGTTATTAATAATCCTAAATAATCCTATAATAATCTTAAAGAACATTATTGTTATTTACTCGTCCTCCCTTTTGTTGCAATCACTAATAATTTAAGAAGAAAAAAACTAGAACTCTTACCAGATTTGTTGTATAATTACTGTGCAAATTGTATATCAGTATAAATGTAATATTAATTAAACTATCCTAAATAACTTATGGTTTTGAATAAAGATTATACACCTAATTTACAATGTGTATTTATTTGTACTGAAAAGATACAATATAAATAAAATATGACTAAGTATGTTGCATTAAATAGCTTATTGTTACTTAATTATCTTCACTTTTATCCAAATCATTGTCAAACTCTGATTCGTGATATTTTTCTAACTACTGTATCTGTACTTTGGAACATTGGAACACCTGACAAAAACAAGTTCTTTAGAATTGTTGTTGAAGATATTAATATTTAGTTTTAGTTTTAATTAAAATCACTTAACACTGATGCATTTATGATGTTTAGCTTGGTTTACTGTGCAATTTTCATAACAAACCTGGTAAGAATTGTTGCTTCTTAATTAGTATTAGTTATAAATTATTATTATAATTTAGTGATTCCAACAAAAAGGAGGACGAGTAAATAAACAATAAGCTACTTTCTAACATAATATACAGTATAGTCACACCACGGTTCTTTGATTCGTTTTTATTGTTTAACTGTGTTTTAAAAATAGATAACAATAGGCCTACATTGCATAGTACAGTTGATGTTATTCATTAGAATTAATAGAATAGTGTATTTACCGAGGACTACGGATATTTTTATCCGTAGTACAACCATACTCTCACAACAGTCACTGAGATAAAATAAAAATGAAAAATAAAGGGGTTTCTTTTGTTTATTCGCCTTTAAAGTAACTATAAATATATATTCCTAGTAAGTTGAGACCAAGTTGCTAAATATTCGTATGACCATTTCTTTACCAACTATATACTCATTGTCTTTGGTTCAACAAAAAAGCTACAATAATATAGTATATTTATCATGCTGTAACTGCATTAAAATATTCCATTGAATGAGTTTTAATTCTACTCTATTTACAAAGTAGATATGATTGACGAAACAATCAACAGACCTCAGAAGACTGATGATGTTGATGGCCTTTCGGACGAATTTATCAGGTAAGAAATCAGCAATACAATGCAAATGTAATTATTGCTCTGCTTCATGAAACCAGTCTCGCCCATCATTATTTAAAGATGTATTGTCCCTTTGACTAATTCCAAAAAAAATAAAAAATAAAAGATTTCGAAAAAACGTGGGTCATTTTGAAGTATCATAATAGTTATTAACTATCACCCAACATTTTTCGAAAAAAAAATTATTTAACTGAAATACAGACGTTTTTTTGTTAAAAAAATAACTTTGACTTCCAGTCAAAGTTTTCAATCAAAACATATCCCATAATGAAACGCGCTTGTTTGGCTACTCTGTATGCATAATCATAAAACTTCCTCATGATCTGTGTGAAAATACCTTCTTAACCGTGACGAGTTGTATACAATCCTAATTTAGCATATGTATAATGCGTACTAATGGTTTGAAATCTTTGTTTACTTTCGCTCGTGACGATTTTCCAGATGAAATTTAATCAAACTAATTTACCTGTTAATTACGTAAACTTGTTGTTTTTGGCTCAAATTTTCGACTTAAAGTGAATAACTTTAATATTACTTTGATATGGCCACTTTAAATTTAGAATATTTTGACCTTCATTTTTTTGTGTTTGAAGGGACAATACATATTATAATATTATTTTAATATCTCATAATTATACCTACCTGGAGTCAATTATATTAATATATCGATACATCCTTAACTCTCTATTGGAGGCTGTTATCACAGTTGATTTGAGATCAAATTTAACTAACTATAAAAAATAATTGTTGTTGCTAATAAAAAATAAAAATTGAAATAAGGAATTTATTTGTACTCATAGCATACATACCGATCCTGCAAAGCAAACACTGAACAAGAAAGAAATCTTCGAACATATTTTTAAAAAAACTTCGGAATTTAAGTATAACATGGAGGGAAAGGGGTATGCAATTATCTTTAACAACATAAAGTTTGACGAAGAATGGAAAAAGGAGAACCGTGAAAGCGCAACAGATGACGCTAATGGTATATACGATGCCCTCGTCAAAGTCAACTTTGAAGTCGAAAAACACATTAATTCCAATATAGCTCAAACAAAACGTGTCTTAAAAAAGGGTTTGTACTATACGAATAATTTATATTTAATGTCTGTGTATGTGTTCCCGATACCGGTATTCATTACAAGCTAGTCACACTCTTCAGGTGAATGAGTGATGCAATTTGTCTGCAGATAATGAATGACCAAGAAGTTACGTTGTTATTTTTCATATTAAGATAATTTTCAAAAGTATATTGCTTACGGATGTGCTGCCTATCGTTAATTAACTATATCGTTTGTGTCTACATGTTAATACTAGCTAATTGTTGCTGTTGAGTGAGCATGATTGGCAGTTAATTACATATTTTTAGTACATACATTAATTACAACGTTTGCCAACATTTCGTCGCTCATCACACGAACCGGCGAATCCGCAAAATTTCTATTTATTTCGAGAAAATCGCGATTGTAAAAAAGGCACTTTTTGCACGGTCATTTCTTGCAAGAAAAAAAGCGAATTATTTTTGTGGTAATTATGTAAAAGTATATCAAATGAATAATTTTAAAGTGTCCATTAAAAAATTCACTCATTAATTAAAGAGTTGTGAAGATTATTTACCGCGTAACTTGCTGCTAAGCGATATTCGACGCATATTCACAACAACAAGAATCTTACGCAATGACTATGAAATATGCGGTATAATTCGCCGCGATTGCGTGGTAATGAATAGGCAGTCCCACGTAAACACCTTAGATAGGGCCCTAACGATAATAATATAAAGTAAACAAATTGTTCTGTTAAAAATGCGAAAGAACAATCACAAATCAGTTGCAAAATATAATTTATAGTAGCCTAACTGATGTAAAAACATCATTTTAACTTGTAAATAAAGCAAATACGTAAACATGGTTCATTTAATTAAATTTAATTATTAATTTATACATTATTTGATCTCAACATACGGCAAGGCAATGTTAGATAATTCAATATTCCCTTAGTAGTAGGCCTACGGGAACAGTTAAAACATAATGTAGGCAGTCCATTGTACAATACGGCGTTTTCAGCATATTAGGCCTACAATCATTTAGCCATTCATGGCCAATATATAATTTATTAAAAATATTAAATGTGTTATCTGCCTTTTCTAATACAGTATTCGTATTTAAAGGCTAATTTAAATTATTTACTAATTTAATGTGATACTGTAGCAATGTGGTCTTATTGTATGGCATATCACAGGATAATGTGCAGACTATCCTATATAGTATACGATAGTATATATTTAGTATAGCCATGCCCCCAAAGTTATTTAGTAACACACTGATTATAATAATTATACTGTCACTATCTAATCTAAAAAGCTAGAACAAAAAATATAAATACTCTAACATCAAAATGTATGAATTGTTTAATAAAAATGTGTATACAGAAAAGAAAGTTATTATCCATTATCCATTAGCAATAGAGGTGAAATTTGATGTTAGAACTTATAACATTGATGTAGGCCTAATCGTTACCGTAACGTTTCGTGTGTTGTCAGTGCCATAATTTAATTTAATGTTCTTGCTAGTGCTCGAGTGAACGTACGAAAGAACAAACATCGAACCGTTGAATTAAATTTCCTGAAATGTATTTATATAATTAGCTTACTAAATAATTTAAACTAAACACATAAATCAGTTTTTACTGAGTAAAATACTGTTCCAATATTCTATAATCTATGCTCAATCTAACTTTGCGGGACTGAAAATTGGCCATCAAATAATGGAATGTTCCAGATATGCAATAAACCAATCAGATCACATGCAATTAGTGACGAATTGCATATTCGCCGTTTATTGAGGCGCGTAAACAGTGTTCTAGGTTCAACCATATTTTTACTGGACTAGTGTGCGCGATGCGCGTTTTACTCACACGAAGTGACGAATCGATATTCGACGCTTCGTGTGACGAATGATTATAATATCATAATATATTCGCCAAATTATAATTAAAATAACTTATTAATGAAATAAAATACGCATTTGATATTTGCTGCAATTGTTCTTTAGAATAAATACTTCGCGCCAAAATGACGATTCGCCGGTTCGTGTGATGAGTGACGATTTGAATAAGGCAAACATTTTCTTTTAATGTTCCATTTAATGGATTGTTCTTCATTATAAAGGCACTGAGGTTCCAAATGTACTTGCTAAATTCTTAAATTAGGCTTAAAAACAACATAATTTGGCCAAATCTGGAAAAAAATATTTACAAAGCAATTTTTGCGGCAAATTCTTCATATGAAGTACCACCAATAAAAATTTCTAAATATTTAGCCCATGGGACACTTACTATGGTGCCATTTTCAAATGGCCGATTCTTGTATCTTTGTAATCGTCAATTATAGAGACTTGGTTTTGATCTTAAGTTGTAAATTATATTTCTATTCATTATAATGGAATATTTTGCCCAAAAGTGACCGGAAACGACATTTCTGATGTTTTGGTTATTTCAATAGCTACTTGTCACATAATCTTGATTTTGGTCTCAAATTGTTAAGAACATGTATGTTTATATTTTGTATATTGGAACATTTTGTCCAATTGTGACAGAAAATGTGGTTATTGACCCTTGAACGTACTGTATAATCAAAAACAGCACTAAACTTGGGGAAAAATCCCCATTTTAAATAAATTACATTTCTAAGAAACTCTTCATATGAACATGTAGGCCTATTACCACAAAACAAACAACTCTCACTCATCAAGCAATGTTTCATTATTAACACAATTCGCCACAAATATTGTCTACATCATACTGTTTGTCTCAAAGACTATATTCTCCCAAATGTGCTTTGGGGTGTACGCATGTCAAGTCTGATGTTTTCATAGATTCTCTTCTCTCTTTAGCTGCAAGTAATGAAGACCTTTCTAATTTTTCCTGTTTGCTTATTGTATTTATGAGTCGCGGTGATGAATGTGGGCTCTATGCAACGAATGGTCCAATTTCTGTCAAATTTATGACAGATCAGTTTAAAGGCGATGAATGCCAATTTCTTATAGGAAAACCTAAACTGTTCTTTATACAGGTAATTTTGTTATAACTTTTACAATTATGTTTAAAAATCACATACAATATAACGTTATAATCGAGTTTAACGTAATTAGGTTATATGCATTATCATGCATATAACCTCTTGATTCTGTCAAAATCTTTGTTGGTTATCCGCCTCAAGCGGATAAGCCTTTGGAATTGTAAGAGTTTTTTAAATATGCTCTATTTTTATCAGAGTTTGTGTTCAGCCTTTCTCTGCAACGTGTTAACATAACATGCTGTCAGATCCGCGTAGCGTAAGTGACGCGCGATTTTCTGAAAATCTTAAATCTGTCATAACTTCAAAACTGATAAATATTTTTTAACGAAGTTTTCAGCTACGTTTTCTTCACATCAATGGCTAACTTTTTCGATCATTAGTAAAATTTTGGAGATTAAAAAGTTTTCGCGTAAATTGCGTTTGAAATATTCTACTCTTCTTATTTTGTACACGCTGTTTCTCTTCAACGTGTTAACATAATATGTTGTAACTTGTTCAGCATTTAGACATTTTACTGAAGTTGTGCAGCCAAGCTTTTTGACGATGTCAGAGCCGCGTAGCGTAAGTTACGCGTGATTTTCTGAAAAATATTAAATTGGTTATAACTTCGAAACAAATAAATATTTTTTAATGTCTATTTAAGCCACGTTTGCTTCACATCAATTGTAAACTTTTTTAACGCTACCGAAATTTGTAACATTAGAAAGTGCGCGCGTAAATTGCGTTTGAATTTTAAAATGCTTGAAATCAATTTCTGATTAAATTAGAGCACGATTCAGGTCATTTTAAGCGTTTAAAACATTGCCACTGGTGCGCACATTTTCACGCGTAACAACATTTCTTTTACACGATTTGTGTTTTTAAATCTTTGGTTAACAATTTTACGTTATTTTATTCACTACTCAACTTGAAATGGCGTTCTACGAGCACGTTAAACATGACTGGTTGCGCAGAAAAACGCCAAAAAATTGTCAAAATGTTGCAAAATATGTCTACTTTTAAAAACGATACAGTTCATCAGAATGCAAGGTTACCCCTATTTTTTATTTTTATTTCTTGCAGAGTATGAATCATAGATCTGATTTATTATAGTGTTTAATGTTAAAACGTGTTTGATGGCTACATTATTTGCATATTAAATATAATTTTTGAAATTGTTATCATCAAACAAACAATAACATTTTCAAAGAGCAGAACAATAAACATAACTTTTATATTTTTTCTTCACATGTTAATATATAAAATTTGAAAGTATGCACTTTCGTAATATGTCTGTTTAAAATTTGTGAAGATTTCATCATAGTAAAAATTATCACTTAGTTTGATATGTAATAATCAACTTGCATCGAGTGGTTCACGACATACCGAATGAACGAGTAAACTTTCTTCGGATTTTCTTCGGCAGGTGCTCATATGGCTCGATGTGTAGTGCAACCGACTTTGTTATCAGAGGTACCGGGATCGAATCCCGTCACGGGAAAACAATTAAATAAAAGGATGTATTTGGTTATTACACTGAAAGGGCAGTTTTAATTTCGAATAGGCTACTTTTTGGAAAAGTCATGATTGAAAAGTACTTGAATGCGCAAGATACGTTTTGTTACGGGCGGATAACCAAACTTGTCCCCAAGTGACGAGTTTAAGTTCTAGTTCTTCTCTATTTCCGCCGATTTTTTTGTTCAGCTTTTCTCTGCAACCTGCTAACATAACATGTTGTAACTTGGTAAACATTTAGACATTTAACTGAAGATGTGGAGCCAAGCTTTTGGACGCTGGCAGAACCGCGTAGCGTAAGTCACACGCGATTTTCAGAAAATCCTAAGTTGATCATAACTTCGAAACAGATGAATATTTTTTAACGTAATTTTCAGCCACGGTTGCTTCACATCAATTGCTAACTCTTTTATCGCTACCGAAATTTGTAACATGGGAAAGTGCGCGAGTAAACGGCGCTTGAAATTTTAAAATGCTCTAAATCAATTTCTGATTAAATTAGACCACGATTCAGGTCATTTTAAGCGTTTGAAAAATTGCCACCAGGTGCGCACATTTTTACGCGCGCACGGCGCAGGAAACACGTATGAGCATTTCTTTTGCACGATTTGTGTTTTTCAATCTTCGGTTAACAATTTTACATTATTTTATTCACTTTTCAACGTCAAATGGTGTTCTACGAGCACGTTAAACATGACTGGTTGCGCACGTAAAATGTTAAAAAATTGTAAAAATGTTGCAAAATATGTATACTTTTAAAAACGATACAGTTCATCAGAATGCAAGGTTACCCCTATTTTTTATTTTATTTTCTTGCAGTGTATGAATCATAGGTCTGATTTATTATAGTGTTGAATGTTAAAACGTGTTTGATGGCTACATTATTTGCATATTAAATATAATTTTTGAAATTTTTATCATCAAACAAACATAAACGTTTTCAAAGAGCAAAACAATAAACATAACGTTTATCTTTTTACTTCACATGTTAATATATAAAACTTAAAAGTATGCACTTTCATAATATGTCACTGTTTAAAATGTGTGAAGATTTCATCATAGTAAAAATTATGATTTAGTTTGCTAAGTAATAATCTATTTGCATAGAGTGCTTCACGACATACCGAATGGACGAGTAAACTTTCTTCGGATTTTCTTCGGCAGGTGCTCATATGGCTCGATGTGTAGTGCAACCGACTTTGGTATCACAGGTACCGGGATCGAATCCCGTCACGGGAAAACAATTAAATTAAAGGATTTATTTGGTTATTACACCGAAAGGGCAGTTTTAATTTCGAATAGGCTACTGTTTGGAAAAGTACTTGAATGCGCAAGATACGTTTTGTTACGGGCGGATAACCAAACTCGTCCCCAAGTGACGAGTTTCTTTCCTTAGCACTATTTTGTTCGTCAATTATCTTGATATCAGTTTCATCTAGCTAAGTCAATTTTTCAGAGTATATTCCTTATAGCCAGGAATCGATGTGGTTATGTTTTCAAGGTGCGCAATCAAAAATTACGTGGTCTACGCGCGATTTAACGAAATCACGTTTGTAATCATATCTTCACAAGCATGAATTACAATTAAACAAAATTTGGTACTCATAAATTTCAGGTCATATTTCATCATATGGCAATACAATGACGTGTGTAGCGCATATAACGCATGCGTACGTGCGCTTAAAATTTAAAAAAAGTACGTTTCAGGCAATTTAAAGCGATTAAAAAATTGCCATGAGTGCGCAGATTTTTGCACGCGCACTGCGCGTTAAACGTTAATGCGCACTATTTTTGTCCGATTACTGTTGTATAACCTTTCTTTAATAATATCATCATATTTTATTAACTTTTCAACGCGAAACAGCGTTATACGAGCACGTCAAAAGTGACTGGCTACGCACGTGTAAGTTAACAAAATGGTGAAAATATGCTAAATTTTAAAATTAATATCGTTAGAATGGTCGGGAACACAGATTTTTTATTTCATTTTCTTGAAGTGTATGTATCATATGTATGATTTATTATGAAATTAAGAGAACAAAAGTTGATTAATTCATCATTAATTGCATTTTAAATTTAAAAAAATTAATTTCGACAATCAAACAAATTATAACATTTTCTTAGGCCAAAATAACAAACTTAACATTAACTTTCTTCCTTCAAAAGTTCATATATTATAGTTAAAAGTATATAGTTTGACAGTGCATCATTTGTTTACATTTTAAAGATGTCATCATAGTAAAAAATTATAATAAATTGCGGTTTGTAATAATCTATTTGCACCAAAGTGGTTACTGCATAGTAAATACACGGAGGAATTTTTCTACAACTTTTAGTCAATTGTGTATGGCTCAATGGTCAGTGCTCGTGTCTATGGCATTCAAGGTACCGAGATCGAGTCTCACCTTGGGAAACGAAATAAGGTTGTTTTTATTATCCGTATTGTTTGTTCAAATTTATTTCTTAGTGTATATTATTATACACATGATTTATAATGAAATCTAGATAAAAAGTAACTTATGTCTTTATTTTTATGTAACAACAAATGTGGTTTATAACATTATACGCAGAGGGATCATTGATCGGATTGTGATACAGGCTATTGTATTCGCGTTAGCAAGGTCCTATCATATATTATAAATAATTAAAGATTCTGAGAAAAACAATCAATCAATATATCTTTTAAAAAGCAATTATCTTTATTTAAATCAATGCATATAACCTATAATTCGTCATAGTGACGAATTAAATCTAGTTTGAATATTGATTTCATTTGTACTGTAGATATACAGTAAGCTGAAACAGCAAATAGACCATGACCCGTAGGTTTAAAAGCAATTGAATATTAATTATCTAGTCCTTTTAGCTCAAACAAGTTAGAAATTTGAAGACAAATTCCTCCATTATACAGGTTTCTCTATAAAAATACGTTAATTTGAATAAATTATTTGCGTTATTCGATAATATAGGCTGGTCGAGGAATGAAACTGGACCATGGAATTATATCTAGGCCTACTGCTTCTCGGGACGAAACGGATTCCCGTGGAGGAAATGAAGTTAATTCTAATGAACAAAAGATTCCAGCAGAAGCAGATATCCTACTTGCATACGCCTGTGCACCAGGTAAGGATAAATAAAAATGTTTCAGTAAACTGTTGAATAATACATTTGTGACTATTAACAATACATATTTATACACAATTCAATATGACCCTCGCTATCTAAAGACACAATAATAATTATACTTCTAATATTTTTTGCCATAGTCTGTCTTTACTAACATCTGTTGCCTAAATGGAACCAAACTAAACCTGATAATACTTAATTATATTTTTCCCAATAATATTATCTCATTGTTTACGATTATACGATTATCACGGTGCATTTGCCCATTGAAATTAAAAACTTTGTCTAATACACGTGAAATAATAACAATACATATTATTTATACACAATTCAATATGACCCTCGCTATCTAAAAATACAATAATATACTTCTAATATTTTTTGCCATAGTCTGTCTTTACTAACATCTGTTGCCTAAATGGAACCAAACTAAACCTGATAATACTTAATTATATTTTTCCCAATAATATTATCTCATTGTTTACGATTATACGATTATCACGGTGCATTTGCCCATTGAAATTAAAAACTTTGTCTAATACACGTGAAATAATAACAATACATATTATTTATACACAATTCAATATGACCCTCGCTATCTAAAAATACAATAATATACTTCTAATATTTTTTGCCATAGTCTGTCTTTACTAACATCTGTTGCCTAAATGGAACCAAACTGAACCTGATAATACTTAATTATATTTTTCCCAATAGTATTATCTCATTGTTTACGATTATACGATTATCACGGTGCATTTGCCCATTGAAATTAAAAACTTTGTCTAATACACTTGAAATACCCCTGGAAGTATTTTAAGCATATTTACTTCCATCTCATCCTTCAACTTATCCTTTCTACTGTAGTCTGATCATCAGTTAAAGCCAAACTACGCACAGCAGGGTTCTTATTTATTTTCCTTTACAACATTCCAACATGTAAGAAGTCACCTACCATCTTCGGTAGATTGCTGCAAAGGCCCACAAACAAATGGTGGTATTCAACAACGCCATTTGGTTGTAATGTGCGGCATTTTGTTTTTACACACAGGGTATCAATCATATGACGAACAGAAAAGAGCATGGTTTATTGAAGATCTGGTTTTTGTTTTGAAAAATATACCACCAGCAGGACTTGACATTCACCAAACACTTACAAGAATCGCTTTTCTTGTTTCTTTAAGATGCAAGTCAAATAATGGCTCATCGGACAAAAAACAAGTCCCATACATCGTTTCCACGCTGACTAAAACAATGTATTTAAGGTCGAATGTAGATCCTGGACAAGTTCAATCGTCTTATAATTAAAACAACAATATTTGTATTTTTTATGTACAGATTGTTGTGTAACGATTATCTAAAATTCCTATTCATGTTGCGACAGGAGTGAGACGTGTTAGTGTAGAGCTCCTGGATTGCACTGATGTATGCTAATTAAATTCTTCAGTGAAATAGTGATGTCGAAACAAAAGAGCTATTTAGAAGGCAGAAAACAATTTGTTTCCATTAAATTATGTGACCGATCGTCGACGGAGGATAATCACATGTGGTTTCCCCCAGGGTCTGTACTTGGCCCACTCTTATTTTTAATATATGTTAATGACCTGACAAATGTCAGCGAGAAGCTACAAGTGATATCCTTCGCCGACGACACTACCTTATTTTACTAATCTCAAAATGTTGACAATTTATTTACTATTGTAATAGACCAGTCGGATCTGGAGGCAGGTGTCACTTTTCTGCAGAATTTTCTAAGCCAACTTTTTCTAATGCACTTTTTAACGTAGATTACGAATCTGGTTGTTGATCGGACTAACGTGGGGGCTTTTTCAAGATGTAATCATTTAAAATCTTGTTTTTTGAAAGCCGAATTTAATCAAAATTATATATATTTAGACAATAGAGGGCACACTTTCTACGTAATTTCTGATAATAGAGAGGTTTCGCAATCTTACGTATACGATAACGAAAACGGATATGTCACGCACACGTATTCGTTTTCGTAAGCCATAACAACATCTGTTTCGCAGGGCAACGAAATATTGAGGCGCGTCCAAAATATGACTGCGGTAAATTTGAGCAAAGCGACAGGTACGTGTTGCTTGGCTGCCTAGGCCTAGCGTAACATCAAAGCGAGTGAGGACTTTAAAAACTGCTATTTATCAAAATTGACTTGGCATTTTAGTAAATTACTTTAGTAAATTACTTCCAATAAATCTATAATTATATTATAATCATGAATCATTCCTCCTGATTCAAATGCAAAATGTGCAAAATAGATCAAAAACTTTACTCGTTTTGTAGTTACGAATATGACTGGTGATATTCGTCAACACGAATACGCTTTACGAATATGAAATGGGGATCAGCTCAAAAGTTTCACAAATGTATGACGTATCCGTTTTCGTTATCGTATTCGTAAGGTTGCGAAACCTCCCTAATTTCGAGTAAGTTTGATTAAAAGAGGTTTCGTTGCTGTTAACTTTATTCACGTAAATGTGAAAATCATTTATAATTCGGATCTGCTTTATATGCTAGAATTGTTTTAGTAATACACTGTGTAGTATAAAGTTAGTTAGAACTTTCCATTTTCGCGTTTTCAGCGATCAAAATGATATTGTCTAGGTAGGCCCCGAAGACGAATGCTTCCAGGGTACGACGTATGTAAACGAAGGACGTTTAAACCGCGATGACCGCATATAGTCTGCTCAAGTGGATAGTGTGTAGGTTTTTACTAGCCTAGCGTTATATGCATAATTAAAAGAATGAAAGATATTCCTCTAGCTTATTTTTCATGCATTGCTAACGTCCTATATTATTTGAATATAATATATGTATACCCTATTGTTTTAAATTTGTTGTTATCAATTGCATTTTTAGGTGGTGTACTGTAAAAAAAATATATAGAGGCCTAGCTAGGCCTCCCTTGTATTCAATATTGTACTACTATTACTAGCCTACTAGGCCTACTAAACTAGCTAGCTAATGAGTATTGGATTAGGGTATTGACAAACTGCAAGCCATGGATTCATTGGATTCATTGGAGTCAACGGCCCACGTGACCATGTTAATTGCAATTCAAGCGAGTCAGTACGAAGTGTAACTGCACTATTGTACCAAAAGTGCGAGGCACCATAAAACATATTAAATAATTTTAATATAAATTAGTATGTTCATATCAAACATTAGAGGGGAGTAATTAAAAAAATAAAATTATTATTTTATGTTATGTTGTTCTAAACATAACATACAATATTAATCTAGTAGCTAGATCAACTTTCGTATGCACTTTGAGGTCCAGAGAATTTGACTTCAGAAATTGGTTTAGAATGGTCAAACAATCATTATTGGCTTGGTTACACATTTTGAAAATGTGGCGAAAGGTCAAAAGGTCAGGGTGAAAGGTTATAAAACTAAACACCAATAGGCCCTTAAATCTCGACAACCACTGGTCACAGCGAGGTAATTTTGGTCTCAAATTAATCAAAAAGTATACATTTATATTCAGTCTAATGGGACATTTTAGTCAAAAATGACCGGAAATACCATTTTTGACGTTTGACCCACACCCCAGGGCATGTATGTATCTCCGTAACTATTGGTCGTAGACACTTGAATTTTGTCTTAAATTGTTTAAAATAAACATTTTGTTATTTGTTGCACATTTTTAAAAATGTTACAAAAGGTCAAAGGGTCAGGGTCAAGGGTTATATGAACAAATACAAATAGATACTTGTATCTCGGCAACCATTCGTCTCAGTCAATTTTAGTCTCAAAATGTTCAGAAGGCATGCATTCATATTCAATCTAATGGGACATTTTAGTCAAAAATATCAGAAATGCCATTTCTGACTTTTGACCCACATAGGGCATCTTCATATCTCTGTAAGTAATGGTCGGAGACACTGAAATTTGGTATCAAATTGCTAAAAATACACATATTTACATTCATTCTAACAGATAATTTGGACAAAAGATGATCAGAAATACTATTAATTACTAATGTTTTAAACGAAAAACATCTCTCTACACAACTTATCCTTAGACAGTAATGTTATGCAATAATTGATGCTTAATGGTTTCATTACAGGAATTAAAACAAATCCTTTACTGTTTGTAATAATTGTGCTTTTGCTTATAATAATGCTAGAAAGTATTGTTGACCCCCGAGAACGTTCAAACAATTTGATAGAAAAAACGTCGAGGTCAGCAGTTAAGAATGCTAGAAGTAACTTACTGTAGTTACTCGAATAAAAGGCCCGGGCATTTATTTATTCAGGGAAGGCGTTTATATTGTTTGGTAACATGTATAATCAAATAAATACACCCCAGATATAAAAAAGAAATTAATATAATAAGAATAATAACTGGATTAAACCTCATTCTATCCTGGTGCAAGTACAATCATGTAATAAAAGGTATCAGAGACAACTATAATTCATTGTCATTATTCCGTAACACTGTTACGACAAAACTTATACATATACACGTCTGTTGCAAGTGTAGATAATAAAACAATATATGTTTCTGGAGATTATTATCAATACCACTAGAAAATTTGACATGTTTTAGGTACTGAATGCATTGACACTAAAAGCATCAGAAGTTATCATGATAAAATCATACTACAACACTGTACTACAGTACACAAGGGTGTTTTCAGGAAAGCTGGACATATTGTACAATAGTAATGAAACTATGTATTGGCATTTAAAAATATGAAAAAGATTGTTGTCAAATTGTAGTCACAAACAAAGATGATAGAATGAAGATCCATTATGAGTGCAATCGTGTCAGGGTTGTTTTATATCATTATACTGACACCTGGAGGAGAAGATCCATTTAATGGAATCTAATGACAGTGTCACTTTTATTCTAAAAGACAGAAACATTTCGTTAAAAAGCATAAAGAGAAAAACGAATCATGTAAAATACCTTTTATCAGTTGAGAAACAAATTATAATTATTAAAATTAGAGTATTTATTCGAATAAACACCCACTTTGAATAAAAGCCTCCCTCAAATAAACGCCACCATTCCCTCCAATAGAACATCATGTGGAATAAACGCCCCGCCACATGCATTTACATAATAATTGTATCACAACACATTTCATTAACTACCATAATCTACAGACCAAGCATTTTGACATAATTTTATCACTTTTTGATATTAATTGTGCTGTATTTTTTACATCTAGGTGGTATTTATTAATTATACATGTTAACATATTATACCCCATACCCGCATAAAGATGCGTCCCCTCCCCCTAAAAACCATTTTGAACAATAAATGCCTGGGGCATTTAATTGGATACATATGGCAAGTTACTTCTAGCATTCTGAAATGAACTGTTGAGCTTGACGTTTCTATCAAAATGTCCTCAGGGACAGCAATAACTAGTATTTGAAATTAAAACAATTTTAAAGTATCAGTTATTGCATAACATTACTGTCTAAGGATAAGTTGTGTAGAGATACGTTTTTTGTTTGAAACATTAGTAATAGCATTTCTGTTCATCTTTTAACCACATTTTCTGTGGTATGTAGGTCAAAGGTCAGAAATGGCATTTATGATCATTTTTAACTAAAATGCCCCATTAGACGGAATATAAATGCATGCCTTCTGAACATTTTGAGACCAAAATTGACTTGCTGCGACCAGTGGTTGCCGAGATACAAGTACCTTTTTTTATTTGTTCATATAACCCTTGACCCTGATCCTTTGACCTTTTGTAACATTTTTCAAAATGTGTAACAAATAACACATTATATATTTCGAACAATTTAAAACCAAATTCAAGTGTCTACGACCAGTAGTTACGGAGATACATACATGCCCTGGGCTGTGGGTCAAAGGTCAGAAATGGCATTTCCGGTCATTTTTTACTAAAATGTCCCATTAGAATGAATATAAATGTATACTTTCTGATCAATTTGAGACCAAAATTACCTCCCTGTGACCAGTGGTTGTTGATATTTAAAGACATATTGGTGTCTGGTCTTATGACCTTTCACCCTGACTTTTTGAACTTTCGCCACATTTTCAAAATGTGTAACCAAGCCAAAAATGATTGTTTGACCACCCTAAACCAATTTCTGAAGCCAAATTCTCTGGACCTCAAAGTGCATACGAAAGTTGATCTAGCTACTAGAGTATATAGGGCTTCCTACTAGATGATATTTTGTTTAAAAAAATACATTTCACAAGACTTAGATTTAAAATATCCGTAATCCACTGTATTCGTCCATTGTTGACAGCGTTGATAAAGAAGCTACTGCCAGGCCTAGACTGTACTAAGCATACAGCGAATAGCCGTCTCTACTCCGGCGGGTGGGCTACCGTATACTATAGGGTCTAGGCTAGCTAGCTAGGCTTCTTAGACGGTGACCAGGCACCATCTAAAACTAACTGTAAACATCGAAGTTGCATCTGGATATTCAAAATTGTTAACATAATTACATTAACGGTAGGTGACTCATAAATGTTTATGAATTTTACACAAATATTAACGAAGGCTTATTGTTATTCGAAGGCTTGCACTTGTACTATTTTTTCCGTTGAATTACCGTCGTGGATTGCATGCATTGCGTGGATTGCGTGCATTATGCGTGGATTGCGTGCCTCGTTGACTCGCACTTTGGCAACACTCATTGGATTACTAGACCTAGCTCGTCTTAGACGTCAACGATACAAGACGGATATTTTCGAAATAGCCTAGTGAATAACATAATAATATAGCCTAGCCTAGGTGTAGTATTTCATGTTATACAATACAGGTAAAGCATTTATTTTAGCACATATGCACTAATTAAACTAAATGCTGTAGTGCAGTACAGTACTTACTACTACCATATATTATAATTATATTCAGCTGATTTATTAACATTAATTATTACATTTTTTTAATGGATTGGTAGTTTAAACTTTCAGTATGATTAATAAATTGTGTCATGAAACATTGCAAAGAATTTGTCACTATTTTTTTTTCTTGTTCTGTTTTGGATGCTAGTGTTTATAGAGTAGTCCTAGCGTAGTCTACATAGTTAGGGAAAGAGCTGTAGGCCTACCTGTGGAAGATCAGACTGACGAACGTCATATTATGACCCATAACATACATGGAGGTAAATTTATATAAATGGAACCTGCATCACAAAACGCATCAACTTAATGGAGATAATACTATATACCAAAATAATGTAAACTGATATGGTTTTCTCTTCTGGTACTCTTTGTGATAACACCTTGCATTCTTATAAAAATCACCCACATTACAAGTATGAACTAAGCACTGTACACTCAAACATATAAACAAAACATAAATATGTACAGTCATTTGTTATACAAATCGTTTGACGTTATGTTGCTTTCACGACGTACAGTACTATCAAACAACGATTTTTTACAGGTGACAGAACAAAAAACGGTTAGGCGGAAACATGATGAAAATGACGAACGTATTGAATGTATTATTCATTACCAAAGCTGCACAGAGCATGAACATATTTCCCCTCTGACTGAGAGTACGTTTAAAACGATATCAGAAAATAAGGTTGCCCGTAAAGAACTAGGTGGAGAAAACTACCACATAAAACAATGTTTGTCTGTCCCTGAATCAACATACAATTCTAATAAACATGGCTATCATCGTTTTTGCTATCAAAAATTTACAAAAGCCAAAAGTATTTTACGAAATAAACAGCCAGTATCATGTAGTAATTATGGGTTGAAACGTCAAAGACCCACTGGTGCAGGACCTCTGTTTCCAAATGAATGTGGGATTTGCGGTAAGTACGCTATAAAGACAAAAGGGAAAAAACAATGTCCAATGGCGATTGTTACTAAGACCGTTGAGATGTCTTTAAACGAGGCTGCTGTACTAAAAAATGACAAAGCAATGCTGTTGAAAATAAAAGATGAAGATCTCATCGCTCGGGAGTTCAAGAAACATGAAAAATGTTATAAGAACTATACGATAAGCCTTCAAAGGCCAGAAGTTGGTACAGATCGTGAGTGTGGTAATAACAATGCCTTTGATATGGTTTGCAACATGGTGAATGATCATGTTATTGGTAATAATAAAGCAATCTCTCTTGAAACGTTAAATGTTCTTTCCGGAAGCAGTGGGTGTTGGTAACAGAAGATATCGTTATAAACTCAAGGACAAATTAATAAACAAGTATCGTGAAAAGCTTCTTTTTGTTACTGTAAAAAGTGACAAACCACAAATTGTAATAAATTCAGAGTCATTAAACACCAAAGACGCCATTAATGAGCTTTTTACAACAGATGCGGAATGTATGCGACGTGCTGCAACTATAATGAGGCAACTCATTATTGAATTTACTGATGATGCACCGTCGTTGGAATGGCCAGCTACATTAGATTCAATAATGAATCCAAAACGCGCACCGCCTGATGACATAACATCCTTTTTCCAGAACGTCCTGAAATCTTCTAAACATGCAGAGGATGAGAGTGTAGAGCGCCTATCAAATCCATATGCTCAAGATCTCATTCATGGTGTCACTCGTGGAAGATTTTTAACCTGTAAACATGCGTTAGTAGGAGCTGGGCTTCACGACATGACCGGACAAAAAAAACCTATCCAAATCATTCACGGCTTAGGAAATGGATGCAGTTATGACCAGGTGTGTGACATCGGAACAAGCCTGGCAGAACTCACTTTGCATTTTAAAGAAAGAAGTCAGCTATTGCCATTGGTTCCTTCTACGCCGTTATCAACAGTCTCAACTGTTTTTTGGTTCGATAACTTTGACCAAAATATTGAGACATCGTCTGGACATGGCACAATCCACAATACACATGGCATTGCGTACCAAGAAGCAGAAGATGGAGAAACAATTCCAAGAGAAGATAAGATAACGTTTCTAAAAGCAAGAAAGCTAACAATAGATCGAGTAGGCCTAATCGATGATGATAATGCCCACTATCAAGTCAATCCTAAAAAAGAACCAAACGTGGTACCTACAAATCCACAATTACCATCTGCAAGATTAGTAAGTCAGCAATCTAAATTAAAACTTCTTTTCTGGAAGTATTCAAGGTTTGCTAATGATGGAGACCAGATAGTTCCAACGTTTACCGGATGGCTTTCAATTGTGGGTACTGATCCTTCAAATACTTATAGCGAAACGGCAATCACTTACCTCCCTCCTATCCACAAGCCAATTACCGACTACAATACAATCGTTGAATTTTTCCGTGAAGCTAAAAAGATGGCTAATGAAGCCAACATGACGTACGCTCACATAACACTGGATGTTGGTGCTGCTATGAAAGCTTACCACGTTGTTTGGAATGGATCCGGATTTGTAGACTTAGTTTTCCAAGCAGGTCTTTGTGCAACAGGCAGTATGAATGCAATAATGAAAGGGAAGCATTACAACCGAGCTTGGACAGTACATGAACATGTTGCTGACGCTCTTGAAAGACTTCTCATCAAAAGATTTCTTGACGAAAAGGCAATAAAAGAGCCCCTGCCCGAGTTGTTCACAGAAATTCCTACTTTCCACCATGGTATTGAGAGATTTGACGCATTAACTGAGATCCAGAAGAAATATTCAACTTTTCGGGATGAGGTTCGTAAAAGATCGATGGGAAAAACCCCACAATACTGGATGGGATATTTAGATATCATGGAAACGCAACATCTCTTGCACCTGGCTATCAAAGAAAACAACTTTTATGATCGACTCGCATGCTGGAAAGAAGGTACAAGTTATTGTTTTGCCTTCAACAAACAAAACTATGCACGATATGGGTCATATTATGTACATATGCTGGAGAACATTGATGCTGCTTATCCAGGAGCAAAATCACAGATCAAAAAAAAAGGGCTGTCAGCGTACAGAGTAAACCGAGGATTATCAAGAGTTGCATTGGACCAGACTGGAGAGCAAACATACAACAGAAGTGCAAAGATGCCTGGAGGCATAAAACAATTCTCATCGAATAAATCTGCATATGAGAGATGGGTGCTGAACCGGCCGCATTTAACGAAATTCAAAGATGCCTTATTTGAACTTGCAGGCTTGTCATCTTCAAACAACAATGAGAAAAAGGCATGCAGGCCATCAGAGATTTTGCGATCTGAGAAAAGAGTGCAATCTGTTCTAGCAGTGTTAGAAGAAGAATTTTTTAATCCGTTCAATACAAGCCTAGACTCTGAATCTCTCTTCAATCTATCATCGGTAGCACCAGTTCCTGCTGATATTGCGACAGGTATTTTGGAAACCAAGGTATTAGGAGAAAAGAGGTACAATGATTTTGTAGCATCACGATTAATAGTACCAGACACATTGTTTTTTGCCCTAATAAAACGAGAAAAGATACGATCATTTCTTGACTGTCAGAAGAAAACAAAAATTGTAACTAATGGAAAGGTAGTGGAATTAAAATTTGAACGAGATATCTTTGGAAAGTTGTTCATGAAAGGGGTTGATATAAATACGGCCCTAGCTTACTGCCTGACACCAGTGCCTTTGAGCTTGGCTAACCCAGATGGTTCTAGACGAACAACGGTTTAAAGTAAGCTCCTTAACATCGTAGGTGATTTTACACCAAGTATCGCTCAAGCAGAATTTCAATTTCCTTCACCATCACATGTCTCATCATACATTGTAGATTTAATGGCCACCATTCGGATGTATACATGTATTCCAGAAACGTTCCATCATCTGGCCATACAGCTCCTAAATCAAATCCCCAAAAAGTATGATCGGATAGATGTAATTGCTGACACATACAATGACAAGTCCATAAAAGGAGGAGAAAGAAATCATCGTGGAGCAAGTACGCCTTATTTCATAAATTCTGCAAACACTAAAATACCAAGAAACTTCACTGCCTTTTTATCTAATGGAACAAACAAAGACCGCATGACAGATTTATTAATGGAAGTATGGAAGACAACACTCACATTATGCCTACAGGTCAAGTTATTTATTTCTCAAAGAGAGATGGATGTTTTAAGTTATCTAAACATACCCCATGCAGTACTGTTGGTGAGTTGACATCGGACCAAGAAGAAGCAGATACAAGGATTGCTTTACATGTGAAACATGCCTTTACAACTAAACCAGGTCCGGTTATTGTGCGTTCTCCATCTGGTGATACAGATATTATATTGATTCTTCTGTCACTTTTCGCCGATTGTGATTTCAAAATCTTGGTAGACAATGGGCATGGCAACAACAGGAAAATTTATGATTTGAAGGAATGTGACATGAGTAAAGAAACAAAGGAGGCAGTGCTCGGTCTACTCTCATTTACAGGGAATGACTATGTGTCTGCTTTTTTCAGAAAAGGCAAAAAGAGCTGCTGGAAAGTGCTGAGGAATTACTCAAGGTTTGTAAGTACGTTTAGAGTACTTGGTGAAAGCTGGGATGTGGCAAATGAAGTCCTGGAAAACCTAGAAGAGTTCGTATGCAAGTTGTATGGTTGGAAACAAACCAAAAACGTCAACACTTTAAGGCAGCAAATTTTCTGGGACAGATACAACAAAAAGGGTAAAATCATCGACTTGTCAATTCTACCACCATGTAAAGAATGTCTATATCTGCATATAAGACGAGCAAATTATGTGTGCCGTTTGTGGAGACAGTCGTGTGTTTCGATCATTGATGCTCCAGATCCTCAGCAACATGGATGGACTCCTAATAGTGAGATTGTTTGGACGAATGTTCCACTGTCAGATGAACTGATTGATTTGATAAGCGAGAAAGCAGAAGGAAGTGAAGATGGCACTAGTGATACAGAAAGTGAAATAGAATCCGAGACAGAGTATGACGTGTTTGAAAGTGAAGATGACTGTTAAGCCTGTTAAACCAATGATTATTTACAGTACTTTAATTCAAATAAGTTTTAGAATAATTAATGTACAATTGTATAACATTATCGGTTTGTTGATGCTTTTAGCAATATTCAACCTTTAGGGTTTTTTTGTATATAGACTTCATGTTGTTGATGTAACAACGTGCCGCATTTACACTGTATGATATATTTCTCAGAGTATGTATTATTTGACCTTTGACCTCATAATTTTTATAACGATCCCTCACCTATGATAATATTTGGAACCTGGATATTGAGAAGTCTTATGAACCAATGATAAACAATAACATTCTTTACAGTACTTTTATTAAAATAATTTTATCAAGTTAACTATGTTTTAGAATAATATTAACATACGAGACAGAGTATGACGTGTTTGAAAGTGAAGATGACTGTTAAGCCTGTTGAACCAATGATTGTTTACAGTACTTTAATTCAAATAAGTTTTAGAATAATTAATATACAATTGTATAACATTATCGGTTTGTTGATGCTTTTAGCAATATTCAATCTTTAGGGTTTTTTGTAAATAGGCCTAGACTTCATGTTGTTGATGTAACAACGTGCCGCATTTACACTGTAATATAAATTTCAGAGTATGTATTATTTGACCTTTGACCTCATAATTTTTATAACGATCCCTCACCTATGATAATATTTGGAACCTGGATGTTGAGAAGTCTTATGAACCAATGATAAACAATAACATTCTTTACAGTACTTTTATTAAAATAATTTGATCAAGTTAACTACGCGGGTAACTACGTTTTAGAATAATTAACATACAATAACTGTATAACATTACAATAGATTTATCAGTTTGTTTATGCTTTTAGCAATGTTTAATCATTAGGTTTTTATTGTATATAGACTTCATAATAATAATAAATATGATCATTCTATTAGCCACCATGAATGGGTGATTTGATTTTGTTGACGTAATAAATAACGTGCCGCATTTATATTGTATTTGATAATTTCTCAGAGTATGTATTATTTGACCTTTGACCTCATAACGTTGTAACGATCTCTCACCTGATCATTTTAACTATCATATTTGGAACATGGAACTTAATTTACATTAGAAAACATTTTTGTTGTACATTTAACATATCTAAACAAAAAAACATAAAATGACTTATTTGACCCCATTTGACTTTTGACCCTTCATATCTCAAAAACGCCCCCTCCCCGTCGCGATCAACAACCATATTCGTATTCTACAGCCAAAATTACCCCAGAAAAAGTAGGTGAAGTAAATTCTGCAAAAAGTGACACCTTTACCTCAAATACGACTGGTCTAGACCAGTCGGATCTGGAGGCAGGTGTCACTTTTCTGCAGAATTTTCCAAACCAACTTTTTCTGGTGCATTTTTTGACGTAGATTACGAATCTGGTTGTTGATCGGACTAACGTGGGGGCTTTTTAAAGATATAAACGTTTAAAATCTTGATTTTTGAGAGCCGAAATTAATCAAAATAAAACAAATTTAGACAATAGAGGGCGCACTTTCTACATAATTATGAGTAAATTGGATTAAAAAAGACTTCGTTGCTGTTAATTTTATTCACGTAAATGTGAAAATAATTTATAAATCTGATCGGTTTTATATGCTGAAATTGTTTTAGTAATACACTGTGTAGTATAAAGTTAGTTAGAACTTTTCATTTTCGCGTTTTCAGTGATCAAAAATGATATTGTCTAGGCCCGAATATGAATGCTTTCAGCGTACGACGTATGTAAACAAAGGACGTTTAAACTGCGATGACCGCATATAAAGTTCGCTCAAGTGAATAGTGGGTAGGCTTTTACTAGCCTAGCGTATTGTGACCGTATCCATGAAACATCTTTCTCTAGCTTATTTTGCATGCAGCGCTAGCTTTACATAAACATGTGTACTACTGTTTTTAAATTTTTTCCCCCCGATTTTTAGGTGGTGTAAGGGCCTAAAACTTATATTATTATTACTGACAGGCTTCTAGAGTAGGCTACTACTACTAGTAGTAGGCCTAGTACTGCTGTAGTAACTAGCTGGCATAATAATAGCGTAGGTGTAGATGTGTTATGGTGTCGTGTGTGTAGTCTTACAGCTAAAACATTTATTTTTGTATACATAAATCTAATAAATGCTGTGTACTACTACCCGTATATTCAGCTGATTATAACAATACATTCAGCAACCCTATCAACCAACGATTTCTCACAGGTGACATCATTGTTCAGGTGGAAACATTGTGAAAATACTACAACGATATTGAATGTATTATATATTACGAAAGCTGCATCTAGCATGAACATACTTCCTCTCTGACTGAGATCATGTTTTAAACAATAAAAGAAAATAAGGTTGCCCTAAAGAACTAGCTGTAGAAAATCACATAAAACAATGTTTCTCTGTCCCTGAACCAACATAATTCCAATAAACATGGCTATATCATACCAAATGTATTCTACAAAATAAACAGCCAGCATCATATAATAATTATGGTTTAAAATGTCAAAGACCAACTGATAAATGTGGAATTTGCGTGTATGGTGGTTTGATTCCATAATAGTAATACTGTATTTTGATGATGAACTATTGCATTTTCTATGTATATGTACAGGCGCGTAGCCAGAGGGTTTTTATGGTTCGGGCGAACCCCCATTCCCGACATGCCCAATACCTAACCCTCATCTCTGAAAATCCTCCAAATACGTGCCCCACACAGTACAAAAGGTTAATTTGAAAAATTCGTAAATTCGTTCGTGAATAACTCGATACCTTCTTCTCACTGTATGAGCGTATGTCGAGCGATACGTGTCTGTAAATTTACGAGTTGCAAATGAATTGCTGATTTTCACCTGAAATCCCTGGATGTAACATGATATTGATGCGTGTATCGTACTCATAAAGTGAGCTGGGGCACGAACGATTCGTACAAAGGACACCGCCAGACAATAGCGTACGTACCTATATTGTTTAGATCACGGCAGTCAGCATGCATAAAGTATACCGTAAATCTTCTAATTGTAACCCTGGGTTATTATATTATTCTTTGATTGTTTTTTAGGGTGGGTTACTACTAGAAAGGGATTACTATGGGTTACTATTACTTGAAAATAGTAACCCACCCCAACTATTCCGGTCAGCAGCTCATAGCAAAATAATAAAACAGTACGGATAAACACATTTGTTTGAACAGAACTAACTAACTAACTTATAAACTCAAAAACACTCAATCCATCCCCACACCCGAGATCAACATGCATTATCTCCTTATTACTATTAGAGTAGTGGGTTGTTATTATTATAGATTGATTGACTGGGTTACACTATTACTATTAAAAGGAGGGTTACTATTATTAGAGTGTGGTTTACTATTAGAAGATTGATTAATATTTAATTTCTTCAAATTGCTGTAAATAAATATAGGTAGAGCTATAATAAGCATACAATTTGCCTTCTCACACAAAGTGCTTTTTTGGGGATTCCCCTAGACGTACGTACGTTCACATTGAACTTGAACGCAAGTGAATGATCAAAAAAGGTACGAATACGATCGTTTTGCTCATTGGTAGCATGCTGCATGAGAGTGTCTTTTCCGACTAATTAGAGGTGCTATTTATCATGAATGTTATGTGCGAGAGTATACCATTTCCGGCCATCTAGAGGTGTCATTTAACCAAATTTGCTTCGCCCCTCCAGATTTAGGATGGCTTTTAGGTAAGGGTGGAATTAAACGACATTAAACTCATTACAAACGTATCAGATTAACATAATTCGTTTTTGCTGTAGAATACGTCGATACACAGTACATAACGTAACCGTCAGTAAACTTCGCCTGGAAAGTAATACTACGACACATTTTGGTCCCTGGATGGAATATGATATCACGCGTTTGGACACAACGTTGAACGATTCGTACAAAAGGATACCGCCAGACAAGTGCGTACCTATTGTGTAATAGTTGGATAGCTGGCAATAATGAATGCATAATAGCCCTCTGACGTACTCGCGGTCAATGGAACGTCGCGGTTTTCTAGGCGCTGAAGCTACGAAGTGAACGCCAACGATTTTTACAGTATTCCCCGACTCGACAAAAAGTACCTGTGTTCCCAGATATGGGATAGGCTCCCCGACGAGGGGATAGAGCCCATGCGGATACACAGTTGATGATCTTAACCTGGATGTTTTACTATTTTCAAGAGATTTAAAACATATTTTTTCTTAAAATATGCCAATTGCGCATTCTTTTGACATCATACTTTACTTTATGACCTTATGACGTCATAGGTACGTTATATGGTAATTTAAATATTAATTGGAAAGTTTAATACCAAATTTATATAGCGGCTATTTTGAATTTATGCTAATTAACCTTTTTGATGTCTAACCATATCATGTTCATTTCAACAGGAAAATGTTAGAAAATTGTTTTCCTGCGGTTTCTACATTTTTTTTAGCATAGGATAATTAGACAGGTTCCATTTCTCAAAAAACGAATCAAGAAGCATTTTTGGGTAGAAGCTGGGATCCACTTGATTTAGGATATTTCGACCTCGCTGATTACGAATATGGCGGATCCCAAGCAAAATTCGGCCATCTAAGCCCTTAATTTGCATAATTAAAAATGGCGGCCATTTTTTATAATTAACCTATATCTCGAGAACCACTAGTCACAGATAATTAATTTTGGTGTCAAAATGTTTTAAATATATGTTTTTATATTCACTTTAATGACACATTTTCTCAAAAAATGGATGCAAGTCTTATTTCTGACATTTTGACCTTTGACTTTGATTTTTCGTGTCTCAGTAACCAATAATCGGAGAGACACGAAATAGGGCTCAAACTGTTCAGAAACTATACATTCTTATTTATTATAATGAAATGTTTTTACAAAAAATGGCCGATTCTACAACTATTGACCTTTGAACTATTAGTCAAATATAATAATATAAAAATAATATAACTTTGAAAATTGTGGTCTTATGAATTTTTTTTTCTTTTTAAATTGTTTAAAACATGTGTGTTTCTATCCAGTCTAATGGCATATTTTGTACAAGAATGGCCGATAGTATGGTTATTGACCTTTTAACTACAGCATAGGCCATTGTATACTAAATATAATATAATTTCATAACTATGAAATTATTTATACACAATAATAATTAGTAAAAATATAAAATTCACTGCCATCAAATATGATGTGTTATGATTTATATAGATTAAAAAAAAAATTTGAATACGCAAGTTACATTTGTTGAAATTTGAAATTACCTGCCATCAATATGATGGAGTATGATTATAGATTTTCTAAAATGTGAACATGTCAGCTACATTTGGAAATTACCTGCCATCAATATGATGGATTATGATTATAGATTTAAAAAAGAATTTGAACACGTAAGCTACATTTGAAAATTACCTGCCATCAATATGATGGATTATGATTATAGATTTAAAAAAGAATTTGAACACGTCAGCTACATTTGGAAATTACCTGCCATCAATATGATGGATTATGATTATAGATTTAAACAATAATTTGAACACGTAAGCTACATTTGAAAATTACCTGCCATCAATATGATGGATTATGATTGTATAGATTTAAAAGAAAATGTGAACACGTAAGCTACATTTGGAATGAACATGTTAAGGGCATCAGTTAAGATCATTCATGCAAAGGTTTCCGTCATCTTTAGCGTTGTTACAGCGGCATAAAGCTGTACATGGTAGTTTTGACTTCTTGCACCTACATCTATTGGTTATGCATCGTGTCTTGCATCCACAATAAATCATCTCTAACGAAGCAGTAGGAATAGCTTCATTTTTCAGAAGCACTGGTTGAAGTTTACCATTAGATAGCTCCCAACCAAAATATGTTGGTGATAGCAAGTGCTGGATTGGCGATACAGCTTTTTCCATACGAGTGCTTGGAAGTGTGCTCTTTTTATATGTTGGTGCAAGGCATCGCTTGTTGGAGGTAATGCCTCTGGTTTTTTTTTGGTTAAAAGCCTAACTTCATTGGTACTTTTAACTTGACCAACACCGTAAACGTAGCAAATGAATCTTTCCGATTTCATAATAACTTGGTCACTGATAGGTTTTCTCCCAGGTCTTAAATTTGTTCATACTTTTTTTTTAATACTTCCCATGCCGATGCGCGCCTTCGAGTGACCACTTAGATATGAGCAGTGAAGATTTAAATTACTGTATGTATGTATTAATGTAATTTAACTCTTCCCTGGATATGAGTAGTATCGCATCCACTAATAGTGTGGAATGGAATCAGTGCTTTTGTAGAACCCTCGGGCAAGGCTTGAAAAATGTCTTTTATAGATACTTTCTTTTTTTGGATGTCCCTGTCATCATCCATTTGGATACCATGCTTTGGTAGTGAGACACTAGAATCACTAGTACGTCTGTATCCCTAGAAGCAACTACAACTGTGTCGTATCGGTCATTGGCAGCATGACAAGTCTCGTGTCCGATTCTTCATGGTCTGCGACCAGAGACAACGTATTCGTGTAGACTTTTGATGATTTAACAACTGATTCTTTCATAAATCCACCAGCTGTGACAATTTCTTTGTCTATAGGAGCTTGACGAATCAACTCCTCTGATAGAAATCGTGTCAGATCTGCATTATTATCTTGTAATGTCAAAAAGTTTGACCAGCAATTTGGCAGCGGTATTTCACCACTTTCTATAATTCGACGAATTGGTCTCTGTGTTTTGGTTCATCTTTGTCTGGTGGTGTCCTTTATCGACAGTTTTAAGTTAGGCATGCCATGTTTAAAAAAAACCAGAGCCATTACCTCCAACAAGCGATGCAGTGCACCAGCATATAAAAAGAGAACACTTCCAAGCACTCGTATTGAAAAAAGCTGTATCGCCAATCCAGCATTTGCCATCACCAACAGATTTTGGGTGGGAGCTATCTAATGGTAAACTTCAACCAGTGCTTCTGAAAAATGAAGCTATTCCTACTGCTTCGTTTTAGATGATTTATTGCGGATGCAAGACACGATGCATAACCATATAGATGTAGGTGCAAAAAGTCAAAACTACCATGTACAGCTTTATGCTACTGTAACAACGTTAAAGATGACGACAGAAACCTTAGCATGGAATGATCAAAACTGATGCCCTTAACATGTTCATTCCAAATGTAGCTTAGGTGTTCACTTTTCTTTCAAACCTATAGGCCTACAATCATAATCCTTCATATTGATGGCAGGTAATTTCCAAATTTCCAAATGTAGCTGACGTGTTCAAATTGTTTTTTAATTCTATAATCATAATCAATCATATTGATGGCAGGTACTATACAATCATAATCCATCATATTGATGGCATTTAATTTCCAAATTTCCAAATGTAGCTGACGTGTTCAAATTCTTTTTAAAATCTATAATCATAATCCATCATATTGATGGCAGGTAATTTTCAAATGTAGCTTATGTGTTCAATTTCTTTTTTAAATCTATAATCATAATCCATCATATTGATGGCAGGTAATTTCCAAATGTAGCTGACATGTTCACATTAAAAAAAATCTATAATCATACTCCATTATATTGATGGCAGGTAATTTCAAATTTCAACAAATGTAACTTGCGTGTTCAATTTTTTTTTTTTTTATCTATATAAATCATAACACATCATATTTGATGGCAGTGAATTTTATAATTTTACTAATTATTATTGTGTATAAATAATTTCATAGTTATGCAATTATATTATATTCAGTATACAGTAGGCCTATGCTGTAGTTTAAAGGTCAATAACCATACTATCGGCCATTCTTGTACAAAATGTGCCATTAGACTGGATAGAAACACACATGTTTTAAACAATTTAAAAAGAAAAAAAAATTCATAAGACCACAATTTTCAAAGTTATATTATTATTATATTATTATATTTGACTAATAGTTCAAAGGTCAATAGTTGTAGAATCGGCCATTTTTTGTAAAAACATTTCATTATAATAAATAAGAATGTATAGTTTCTGAACAATTTGAGCCCTATTTCGTGTCTCTCCGATTATTGGTTACTGAGATACGATAAATCAAGGTCAAAGGTCAAAATGTCAGAAATAAGACTTGCATCCATTTTTTGAGAAAATGTGTCATTAAAGTGAATATAAAAACATATATTTAAAACATTTTGACACCAAAATTAATTATCTGTGACTGGTGGTTCTCGAGATATAGGGTAATTATAAAAAATGGCCGCCATTTTTAATTATGCAAATTAAGGGCTTAGATGGCCGAATTTCGCTTGGGATCCGCCATATTCGTAATCAGCGAGGTCGAAATTACCTAAATCAAGTGGATCCCAGCTTCTACCCAAAAATGCTTCTTACATCATATTTCAGAGGAAATAGAACTTGTCTAAATGTCATTTAAGCAGTTATAACATAATATATGACGTCACAACTACCTTATGACGTCATAGTTACGTCATATGGAAATTTAAATATGCTAGTTTGAAAGTTTAATGTCACATTTATATTTACTCGTAATGCACTTAGGTGGTCTAAAACCAACCGTTGAGGAGATATGGGAACTTCAAATGGTAAATGGCGGCCATTTTGAATTTATGCCAATTAACCCACTTTCCGGTGTCCGATTTCGATAAATTTTGGATATGATGTTTATTTGGACTATATCAACTAGACAACACATTTCTGTTGCATTTAACATATCTAAACGATTTCCTCTTCATAAAATGACTTATTTGACCTAATTTGACCTTTGACCCTTCATATCTCAAAAATGCCCCCTCCCCGTCGCGATCAACATTCATATTCGTATTCTACAGCCAAAATTACCCCAGAAAAAGTACATGAAGTAAATTCTGCAAAAAGTGACACCTACACCTCAAATACGACTGGTCTATAAGAAATATACTGTGAAAAATTGACCTAGCTAGATTAAACTGATATCAAGATAAGGTCAGAAAGCGATAAAACGCATAGTGATACCGGACCGACAGACAGACAGACAGACAGACAGACAGACCGACAGACAGACCGACAGACAGACAGACAGACCGACCAACCGACCGACATAGTGAACTATAGAGTCACGTCCACGCGACTAAAAACGCTAAGATAAGATAAGATAAGATAACTTTTATTGATCCTCAAAAAGGAAATTCATTGCTCGTCATAATAACAAGAAAACACAATAAAAACAAATATAGCATAACACCATTCATATAAAAACATCAAAAAAACAAGATAAAATTATCTTCTTGACTTTCTATTGTACTGGATGATACCGGAGGGAATAAAGGATTTGGCATATCGATTTTCACACTGAGGAGCCTCAATCTACAACTTGGATTAGATTGGTCTATGATCACTTTGTGGAGAGGATGAGAGGCATCCGACTCAATGCGTTCTAAATCTTTCTGGAGTTGTTCTAGGTGCACATCGGTAAAGGAAGGCAGTTCCAGACCAATCATGTTACGAGCCCCGACGGATGAAAGTTTCAAGGCGTCCTTTATTCCCTCCGGTAACATTACCAGCCCAACAGGAGAGGCAGTACGTCCAGACACTACATATAATAACGGAACTATAAAACGAAAGTAACATCAAATCACAGGAGTTAAATTTATATAAAGTTCTCATACAATACATTCTGGGATTTAATTTTTTGTTGATGAAGTCTATATGGTCTCCGCAACTCAGCTTATCATTGAAAACAATACCTAGATACTTGTACTGGTCAACAATTTCTATTTCTTTACATTTAATAGTGATTGGTTGAAAATTAAATTTATGTTTAGTCCTAAAATCAATTATCATCTCCTTTGTTTTAGATGCATTTATTTGGAGGTAATTATCGTCACAAAATTTAACAAATCTTTGTATTTTGCTACGATAATGTTCATCATTGTTTGAAACTATGAGACCAATAGTACAAGTGTCATCAGCGAATTTAACAACGGGGCAAAGCTCATCATTTAAAGGGGGTTCCGGGTTTAAAATGAATAGTAAAAAATGCAAAATATATTTGTTTGTCTCTTGAACGGTAAAAGTTTCAATTTATATAAGCGCCCAGTGAAGCAGAACGAAGGCTGTGAAATGAGGCCAGATTACAAGTGCAGCTACGGCAAAATCCCACTGTGGTTACAGAATAGGAAATTCGTGAAATGGTCAATCTTCCGACGACTCGTTATCATTAACCATATCAATTACTTTTGTAAAATTATACTTATCTGATGTAATTTTAGTCGGTCTTCCCATTTATAAAGTCAATTTTCTATGAAAATCCATCAAAACAGTGAAAAATTAGATAAGTTTGCACTTTACGTTTGCCGATTTTTGCACTGACTTAGGGAAAGCCTTCAAAATCAATGAAGCGTAACGTATACATTCCTGCTGAGCGAGGGGAGAGAGCGAGACGACGATGCACGTGCTCTCTCTGCCCATGCCTGGCATTGTCACGTGATAAGCAGATACAGTATACAATACCAAACTGGTCGGGTCGAGTATACCCCGTCTATAATCACAACATGAACGATGTACAGTATTTGATTGAAGGTCGACTCAACCTACCGGAATGGTATAGATAATATAGCTCGAATGAGAGAGTTGGAATATTTGTAAAAATAAGTACAGTATTGCTAATTTTAACAAGTGTAGCCTAAGTAAAAGGCCTGGTAGTATCAATTCGCATAGGGTCTACTACACTAGCTAGCTCAATTTTTAACTGGGCCGGATCGGCTAGGCTAGGCTAGGTCTCCTTCCTACTACCGGTCTACTTGCTTGATGCAGTATCCGATTTTTTTGGAGAATAAACTAGGCCTACTTATTAGACGATCGGGACGCAATTTTTTTTTTCGTACATAAGTTGGGGAACCCCTCATGAAACGTCACAAAATAAACATGAATAATTCATCAGTTAAATTTTCCTGTTCCGTGTGCACCCAAGCGTATTGCGGTACGATTCTAGGCCTATCTCCGCTGTTGTTGCGGCGTGCGATTCCATAGAAGAATGGCTGCGTTTTGTGTGGATTGTCAAATTAATCAGCCTTTAGTTTATGGTGTTTTTAATATAATGTATTACTAAAGAATTACGTGTTAAAATGATAGTTTCTATTAATACTATTAGGCCTAATTATTTTTCTCTAAACCCCTGTCTATTCTAGTAGTAGCTGTGTGGGTATGTGTGACGTGTGTGTGTGTAGGTATGTGTGGCGTGTGTGTGTAGGTATGACACAATCCGAGTAATAAGTCAGCAAAATTAAACAATAAACATTACACAAAAATACATTTTTTATTCTCGTGGGTCTAATCTTCCCATCTCATGTGTTCATATACGCGCATTTTTAAAGTTCCTTTGAGTACATGCATATATTGTTTGATAATAAAATAGCAGAATTAAAAAAATAAGTACAGAAATCATACACATTCTTTATTCTTTTGGATCTAAGCTTTCTTTGGGCTATGTCCAATGAATTACTACTTAGTGTAATGTCTTGCCTAGCTGTCGATTAGCCTCGACTCGACACATTTTGCATAGAGTGGTGTGCGTGTGAAGAAGAGTGCGCGAAGGCAATCACGTGAATTGACTTAGAATCCTAGGCCTACTGTAGAAAGTATCGTATCGCAGTTGTGTAATCACTTCTTGTTGCTATACGCACACGAAACAAGATAATTTAACTGATGAATTATTCATGTTTATTTTGTGACGTTTCATGAGGGGTCCCCAACTTATGTACGATGTCGGGACACCATACGTGTGGACGGCGATCGGACCTTGTTTTGCCTCAATATTTACAGCCGATTTTTGTAGAACGTTTTAGGTTTAGATTGTTGAGTTTGGTTGATAGGATGGGTTTGGAATCCACTGAGTTTTGTTATTTATGGGCCAATCGTTTAGTAATAGGCTAGCTAGGCCCATGAATGATGGCCCCAATGTTTTAACGTAGCCATCGTGGCATGGAATCCCTAGTCAGAAATGGCTCTCACCCCGGCATGAATAAAATGATTTAGGCTAGGCCTAGCCTAGTACGTGAAGCCGATATACGATCTGTACTATTAATTATTATTAATTCGAGGTATAAAAATAGTATAATTTATGACTCCGTAATCTGTACTAAATTTTGTATTTCATTAAATGTCAAATAAATATATGCTACTACTGTTATTATTACACTTTAGGCCTAGCTTAGCAAATCTACAAAAAATGTATTTCACAATGATCGGGTGGTCGTCGTTTGACAGAGGAGAGAGAACACAGCGTACAAGCTTGACGTCGCGAGTTTGGAATCCACTGATGACGTGATTTTGTGAATATCTCATGAATATTAATGAGCTTCCCTAAGCTGCTGAAAAACAGATTTTCCATGAATTTACCCTAAAATGTATATGAAATTTAATTTTTTTAATTTCTCGTTATTACTTCATCATTCTGACATGTCTATATTGTTATAATATTTTTTATTTAATAAATAAACGATATTTAAAAGCAATCTTAAACCCAGAATCCCCCTTTAAAGATCTGTAATCGGCCGTATACAAGGAATATAATTTAGGTGCGTTGACAGTACCCTGAGGAACACCGGTGTCAGAGGTTACGATTTCTGACTTAACACCATTATTAACAAATTGTTTTCTATCACAAATGAAATTTAAAACTAAACGAACAATCGGACGGGGAAACTCCATATTCAACATTTTGTCTGCTAGGATATGGGGTTGTATGGTATTAAACGCAGACTGAAAATCAAAATACATAACACGTGCCGAGTGGCCTTTCTTTACATTATCTAGATGTGAATACAATTTATGTAATTTAAAATATATCGCATCACTGGTGGTACTACGGAGTGATCGGTAAGCAAATTGCAACGGGTCTAACACTTTTTCAGCATAAGGTTTCATAATTTTTAAAATAATACGTTCCAATATTTTCATCGCGACAGACGTGAGTGCGACGGGTCTCAAATCATTCATGCTGTTAATCTTAGGTTTCTTAAGTACCGGTATAATGGGCTTACACGGAAGATGGATACATAAAAGCATGAACCAATACAAAAAACACACAAATTCACGCCTCTTTTTAGTCGCGTGGACGCGACTCTATAGTTTACTATGTCGGTCTGTCTGTCGGTCTGTCGGTCTGTCGGTCTGTCAGTCCGGTATCATTATGCGTTTTATCGCTTTCTGACCTTATCTTGATATCAGTTTAATCTAGCTAAGTCATTTTTTACAGTATATTCTTTATGGCATGAAATCGATGTGGCTATGTTTTCACGGTGCGCAATAAAAAAATTACGCGGTGTACGCACGATGTAACGAAATCACGTTTGTAATCATATCTTCACAACCATGAATCACAATTAAATAAAATTTGGTACACATAAATTTCAGGGCATAAATCATCATATGGTAATACAATTACGTGCGTAGCGCATGTAACGCATGTGTACGCGCGCTTAAAATTTTAAAAATTTATTTTCGATGAAATAAGAGTACGTTTCAGGCAATTTTAAGCGTTTAAAAAATTGCCATTAGTGCGCAGATTTTTGCGCGCGCACTGCACGTTAAATGTTATTGCGCACTCTTTTTGCCCAATTTCTGTTTTCTTGACTTACTTTTCAACTCGAAATTACGTTATACGAGCACGTCAAAAGTGTCAGGCTACGCACGTGGAAATTAAAAAAATATAAATGTTTTTAAACATTTCAACATTTTTAAACATGTTCAGTAATTTCGGTCAGTTGGTAGGTCGGTCGGTCGGTAAACACTAATGAGCACGCGACTGCAGCCATTATGGCCTTGTTATAAAATAGATAGTTTACGAAACACGACGGAGAGGGACGACGACGGATTACCAGTGCGCGCTGGAATGCGTGAAATGCTGGTTGTCGTGTCCACTTTAAAAAGTTCGTTTACGATATGCGATGAGACGACGACGTCGCGTCATGGTCGGCTTGATATGTTTGTAAACAATCATCATGGCTTTCGTACAAGATGCATTAAATATCGCAATTTACGATGATATAATTGACGATGAGAGTATTTACTTTTGTAAATCTAGGTCGTACCATCTAGGTCGTGCCCACAGATGGTTCTCGAATACATAATAATTTCAGCGTTAAAAAACTGGCGATTTCAAATGTACGTACCGCAGGACAATAATACATTACAGGAACAAATAAATAGACACTGTGATTTATGTACTCAACTAAAATTAGCACCCTGGGAATTACTTTCAAAAGAAAAACTTGTCACAAAATGAGACCAATTGTTTAAATTTAAACAAACTTAATTTGTGTTTTGTATGTAACATTAGGGTTGAGGGATGGGGAAGGGGATGGGTGCAAAGAGGAACAATTTTTAAATATATTCTTTATCCATTTAGTAACGAAATATTAATTGTTTTCATGTTTTACAAATAATATACCACTACACACAGTAAAACATTGCGATTTAATACTTTGCATCGCAATGTTTTACTGTGTTTAGTGGTATATTATTTGTAAAACATGTTAATTAATATTTCGTTACAAAATAAAGAATATATTTAAAAATTGTTCCTCTTTGCACCAATCCTCTTCCCAATCTCTCAACCATAATGTTACATACAAAACAAAAATTAAGTTTTTTTAAATTTGACTTAAACAATTTGTCTCATTTTGTGACAACTTTCTCTTTCGGAAGTAATTCCCAGTGTGCTAATTTTAGTTGAGTACATAAATCACAGTGTCTATTTAATCGTTCCTGTAAACGACATATATTATTGTCTTGCATTATTGTACATTTGAAATCGCCAATTTTTTAACGCTGAAATTACTGTGTATTCGAGAACCATCTGTGGGCACGACCTAGATGGTACGCGAGCGACGTGAGCGTACCATCTAGTATAAAATAATTTGTGAAAACCATAAATTCGATTTAATCGTCAATAAATATTAAATTATCTAACTCAACTTAATTAGTAGGCCTAATGGTTTTCAATTGTTTCTTAGAGCCAATTCATACTTAAGTTGGTTCCTACCCTACCCACAAAGTTGTTCTGCGTTTAGGGCATGTGATGTACCGTAGGCCCATCCTCTACTGGTTTTACAACGCTACTCATGCCAGTGAGGGAAGGGTGGTGATGTGGGTGGTTTAACTGCAATAATAAAGATGTGTACATAATATACGGCGAGTGAAAACGCTAGCTCATTATCCGTTTAAAAAAGATTTATATCCAACCTCTGCAGCACAGATTGAAATGGTGGGGTTGGTTGAAAAAAAATGGATCGAATTTCTGTTTATGAGTTTACAGTACTTGCCTTTACGACGCCTGAGGGAATAGACACTTGTGGAACAGAGATTGGAATGTTCCATTCATTGCAAATCAATACATTAATTGTATAAACGTATATTAAACCTATGAAAATAGTATTTTTTAAAGAAAATCGGCCTGTCTTCAACATTATGATGTTGTACTCGAGCTGTTCAACCGGTTTTCAGCCATTAAAAACAATTATCTTAGGAGGAGATACGAAAATGCGAAGCATGCTCGTATTATTGTCTGCGGGTATTTTTCAAGACGGACATTCATTAGACAGTGTATACCACGATCGAAAAACACCCCTATTTGGGGCAAATCGTTGAACCTAAATTCGTTTTAATGGTCAATAACTAATTATCGAACTCAATTTAATTAGTAAACAGGGTTACATCAGGTGGTTAAAATCAGTACCAAAAGTACGAACCAACTTTATATACCATCGAGTAAACATTCTAGAAATAACGCGCGATTTACCGAATTTTGCCCTTACGTAAATTTATATATAGATGCAATAATATAAATGTACAGTACAAAGATTACAATAATTTTAATCTTGCATCGTACAATGACGACGAATGCAACGCGTTTTTTCAGGTAAGTCACCACCAACCATTAGCAGGGCCTAAGTAAGAATCTAGTTAAAGCCTATATTTTATGAAAGCAAATAGCTGAATTTACATCAATAGGTTCATTACTAATAAAAAGTAGTGTAATTTGATAATTAAATTCAATTCAATTCAAATAAACATTTATTTCTTTCATTCATATTTGAGTAAAAAACATTATAATTTCTGATATTTTATATATAAATATTTTGTTTTTAGAGATATAATACAGTAAATCATAATGTATAAAAAAAAAGATGATTCAGTTAAATACAAAATGAAAGAGGCAAAAAAAAACCAAGAAAGTATCGATCAATTGGAAACAAAAATCCAATTGAAACTTGTATGTTGGGAAGCCATGTAAGAAGATTATATACTTATATATACTAGATGGTACGCTCGCTTCGCTCGCGTACCATCTAGGTCGTGCCCACAGATGGTTCTCGAATACATAATAATTTCAGCGTTAAAAAACTGGCGATTTCAAATGTACGTACCGCAGGACAATAATACATGTCGTTTACAGGAACGAATAAATAGACACTGTGATTTATGTACTCAACTAAAATTAGCACCCTATTATATTATAAAATAAGACCAATTGTTTAAGTCAAATTTAAACAAACTTAATTTGTGTTTTGTATGTAACATTAGGGTTGAGGGATGGGGAAGAGGATGGGTGCAAAGAGGAACAATGTTAAAATATATTCTTTATCCATTTAGTAACGAAATATTAATTGCTTTCATGTTTTACAAATAATATACCACTAAACACAGTAAAACATTGCGATGTAATACTTTGTTGAAACTATCACCGTCCTAGTCGATTGAAATAGTACAGCACATGTAACGATACATCACTACGACGTGTATATGTTTATAATATAATGTAAAACAATTTGTGAAAACCACCTCTATTCGGGAAAAATCATAAATTCGATTTAATCGTCAATAAATATTAAATTATCTAACTCAACTTAATTAGTAGGCCTAATGGTTTTCAATTGTTTCTTAGAGCCAATTCATACTTAAGTTGGTTCCTACCCTACCCACCAAAGTTGTTCTGCCTTTAGGGCATGTGATGTACCGTAGGCCTATTCTCTACTGGTTTTACAACGCTACTCATGCCAGTGAGGGAAAGGTGATGATGTGGGTGGTTTAACTGCAATAATAAAGATTTGTACATAATATACGGCGAGTGAAAACGCTAGCTCATTATCCGTTTAAAAAAAAATTATATCCAACCTCTGCAGCACAGATTGAAAACAAAAATGGATCGAATTTCGAGTATATAGTGCTGTACTTGCCTTTACGACGCCTGAGGGAATAGACACTTGTGAAACAGAGATTGGAATGTTCCATTCATCGCAAATCAATACATTTGTATAATCGTATATTAAATCTATCAAAATAGTATTTTTTTAAGAAAATCGGCCTGTCTTCAACATTATGATGCTGTACTCTAGCTGTTCAACCAGTTTTCAGCTATTAAAAACAATTATCGTAGGAGGAGATAGGAAAATGCAAAGCCTCTTCGTATTTTTGTGGCGGGTATTTTTCAAGATGGACATCCATTAGACAGTGTATACCAAGATCGGAAAACACCCCTATTTGGGGCAAATCGTTGAACCTAAATTCGTTTTAATCGTCAATAACTAATTACCTAACTCAATTTAATTAGTAAACAGGGTTACATCAGATGGTTAAAATCAGTACCGAAAGTATGAACCAACTTTATATACCGTTGAGTAGAAATTCTAGAAATAAACCGAGATTTACCGAATTTTGCCCTTACGTAAATTTATATATAGATAAATGTAAACATATAACTACACACACACACACACACACACACACACACACACACACACACACACACCAACAGTAAAGGAGGCAATTTCGAAAAAGTTTCTAAAGTTAAAAAAAATATTACAAAATAGAGAAAACAAGTATGCCAATGTTTTTAGAAATTTTTAATTCAATTCCTTTTATATGATTTTTAAAATGTAGCTCTTGGTCAATTAAAACACCTAAAAATTTGGTTTGCTTAACATGGGGAATTACTTGATCACCAATCAGAATTTTATGAGACTCGTCGGTCAGTTTTTGATGACGTATTCCAAACAACATAAAGTTGCATTTACTTAGGTTTATTGAAAGTTTATTCACATTAAAATAATCATTAATATTAATTAATTCTTGGTTTAAAGTATGAAAAATTTATTGAAAGTTAACACTTTTATAAAATAAAGTCGTGTCATCTGCATAAAGATAAAAGGTAAGGATATCTGAGGCGTTTGGTAAATCATTGATGTAAATTAGAAATAAAAGAGGGCCAAGCAAGGACCCTTGGGGAACACCACAGGTAATGGGCTTAAGATCAGAGGTATGATTGTTAACAGAAGTACATTGAAATCTATTTGATAAGTAATTGTTTAAAAGTTTAAGAGCCACACCACGGATACCATAATTTGAAAGTTTAGTAATCAGAATATGATGGTCAATAGTATCAAAAGCTTTCGACAGGTCAATAAACAAGCCAGAGGGAAAAGAATTGTTTTGAATTGCATCAATAATGTTGTTGGTTAAATCAATTAACGCAAAAGACGTAGAATAGTTTTTCCTAAATCCGAATTGTTTATTATAAAGAATATTGTGCTTGCTTATAAAATCATAGACGCGGTTATAAATAATCTTTTCAAGAATCTTTGAAAAAGAGGGAAGGATGGAGATTGGACGATAGTTATTTGGATTGGACTTGCTACTTTTCTTGAAAATTGGAATAACTTTACCAATTTTTAGGGAGTTGGGAAAAACACCAGATGTAAGAGATAAATTAAAAATGTAAGTGAGAGGAGAGAGAATAGTGTCAATGGATTTTTTTGATAACTTTAGCACAAATGTCATCGATGCCAGAAGCCTTGTTGCTTTTAATGAATTTGTGATTTTGTGCACTTCTTGTTCGGTTACAGGTGAAAGAAAAATTGAGTTAGGAATAGGGGGATGTAAGAAGTGATGAAAAGTTTATCAGAGTCATTGTTTATTTTTCCAGCAAGGTTGGGTCCAATATTTGTAAAGTGGTCATTGAATAGATTTGCTACTATTAAAGGTTCTTTTATTAATTTTCCATCAGCTAAAATTTCAATATCGGCAGGTGCATTTTTATTTGACTTAAGAAGAGAATTGATGACACGCCAGGTGGCCTTGATATTGAACTTAAGCTTAGTAAAAGTTTCACAAAAGTAATCCAAATTAGCAGTTTTAAAAAGGTTGTTTAATTTATTTCGATAATGCTTATATTTTGATATATTAGAAAGTGTTGGATGGCGTAGACTTTTAGAATAAACTTTCTGTTTGTACAAAATCGAGGTCAAAAGTCCATCGGTTATCCATGGTTTAAGTTTAACTTTAGCTTTGGATGGTTCACTTAAAGGAAAGTGTTTATTATATAAGGTGGTAAAATTATTAATAAATGTGTCATATGCCAGATTTGTGTCTTGCGTACTCACGACATCATTCCATGGAAAATTTGATAAATCATTACGAAAATTAAGGATATTGTGTTCACTAGTATTTCTAAATTTAAGATTGGTATTGATTACTCGCTTACTCGGTTTATTTGAACTGATGTTAAAAACAGGAAGGTGATCTGTAGCATCATTAATAATGATACCACTAACAGATGATTCAAAATCATTATTGAAAATGTTGTCAATTAGGGTAGCGGAATGTTCGGTGATGCGTGTCGGTCTATGAATAAGCGAAATGAGAGAATTGTTGAAAAGACAATGAACAAAATCATTAATATTGTTATCAGATTCAAATTTGAGTAAGTCAATGTTAAAATCACCGAGGAGAAATATTTTTTTATTTTCTTTCGTTATGTCTTTAATAAGGAGTTCAAAGTTCTGTGTAAAAACAAAAATTAAATTAATTATTTATTTGTAGGCCAAAAAGTCTAGCGCCCTCGGACCACAGGCTGGCCAAAAAAAGAACCACAGACTGGCCGTGTGTTTCACGACCCCTGCTCCCTTTTAACGGAAATTTAACACAGGCTCAAGTTGACTACAACAGATCTACGTTGGGTAGCGCCCTCTATAGTTTTGAAAAAAACGTGCGTTCTGCTGACAATTGCTAGCGCCCTCCGGACCACAGGCTGGCCAAAAGTCTAGCGCCCTCGGACCAAAGGCTGGCCAAAAAAAGAACCAAAGACTGGCCGTGTGTTTCACGACCCCTGCTCCCTTTTAAAGGAAATTTAACACAGGCTCAAGTTGACTACAACAGATCTATGAGCCAGGTTAAAGTATCTGTTGAATGACATTGTAGAAAACTGTAAATTTGTAGACTTTAATAAAAAAAAAAATAGGCCCGAGTGCAATTGGGAAAATTTATGTAGTTTTTTGTCTGTTGTCAAATACCCACACTTGTCTTTATGGCAATATTACGTCAAGAACCTTTCAACTTGATTCGCCTGCCCTTGAGAAATATTTCCACAAGCAATACAGGTTTTAATAAAACAAAAATGATTTTAAAACGTTTAAACTGTTTAAATATTATTAATTTTAATACAGTAATCCATTCAGATTACTCAGTAAGTTTTGTATACCGTATATCACTTTAAAAGTTGTTATTGCATTTTTTTTAATATTTCATATTTACTAATTACTTATTTATACACTTTTATTTACAATGTGTATTACAGTATATGCAATTTGTTAAAAATATATTGAAGTTAAGTATAGGAAAATGTCATGCTATAACAATAAAAAAAAATGCATTTATAGTACCGTAAATTAACTCAAATGTTTAAATTTTATATTGCACATTAATGTTTACTACAGAAAACTTTAAAAGTTATTGATATTGCACAATTATAATTACTTTATACACTTTTATTATTAAACTTCATAACCTATGAGGGTCTGATACAGAAAAGGCTAATTGAGTGGTACGAAAAATATCATAAGACCATACTTCATGATGGTCTTTGGATGAAATGTAAATAAAAATATTACTAAGCACTAAATGTACAAAGTGGTCTCTAGAAAAGGATGACCAGCTACTGAAGGAGATGATTATACTGGATCCTTTCCAGTACAGAGAAAGAACATAGCAACGTGGAAAAGTATGGAAAGACATTGCAAGCAATAATTCACCATCTTTTGACATCAACTTAGATGGAACAAATGTGAGGGATCGGTGGAATATATTAAAGGAAAAGTTGAGGGCAAAATTCAATAATGAGATACAACAACCATAGAAGATTTGCTAAGTTAATATAAGATGGATGGAGTGATGGAGCACAAGGTAAAGAGGTTCATTTCAGACTAAATCATTGTAAAAACTGACAGAAAAACAGGCTTAGGCCTAAGAGGTAGAGCATTACATTTTTTCAATTATACGGAGTATGATTTCCATTTGTTTATTCATTTGAAAGTTTTAATTTTGTATCTGTTGATGAGTTAATTCCATTTGTTGTTTCATCATCAACAACATACTTGATTGCGTCTCTTCAGCTTTCTTCTTAGCAGCAGCATCACTCTCCATTTTCACTTTTTCTGCAAGAAAGTTTGGTTGGAAGTAGACAGTTGGCATGTTCATAGACGAAGGTGCATTGTTGGAGGATATTGATGTTTTGGACAGTTAATAATTTAAGGTCAGAGAAAAGCTCACTAGTGTGATCTAGGCGTGACGCACCAGAGATGAGGCGAATAGCTTTTTTTTTGGAAAATAACAATTTTGTTGAGGTTTGAAACATAGTTGTTTGCCCAGACAATATTACAGTAAGAAATAAAAGGTAAAACAAGTGAACAATAAATCATGCGAAGGATTTCTTTGGGCAAGTAAAATGAAAGAAGATATAAAATTCCAATATTTTTTGAAATTTTAGTTTGTGAAATGTGATGTTTGAAGTTTAGTTCTTAGTCTATTTCTACTCCAAGAAATTTAGTATGCTTAACAAGAGGAATTTTGTGGGCAGCAAGGTAAACATTATGAGTGTCGTTAACCAAATCTTGGTGTCGAAAACCAAAAAAGCATAAAATGGCATTTGTTAATTATTGAAAGTTTGTTTGCATTGAAATAATCGTTCACGTTCTTCAATTTCCTATTAAAAGTATTGAAAATGAAATCAAAATTAGTGTGTGAATAAAAAATGGTTGTGTCATCAGCATAAAGATAAAAAGAAAGGATGTCAGATGCATTTGGTAAATCATTCATATACAATAAAAAAAAAGAAGAGGGCCTAATAGAGACCCTTGAGGAACACCACAAACAATAGGTTTAAAATAGGAAGAAACATTGTTGATATAGGTGCATTGAAGTCGATTGAACATATAATCTTTAAAAAGGTCAAGAGTAATGCCACGGATACCATAGTTAAAGAGTTTTGAAAGTAAAATAGTGTGATCAATGGTATCGAATGCCTTAGAAAGATCAATGAATAGGCCAGACGAAAACCACTTATTATGAATAGCATCCACAATGTCGTTGGTAAGATCAATTAAAGCAAAAGAAGTGGAATAGTTTTTTCTGAAACCGTATATGAAATAATTGTACTGTATAGAGATATTAATATAAAAAAAGATGAAAACATTTTTTGAAGAAGTATTTAATATAATTCACACACGTACGTGGGCCTATTTAATTACTGGTTTAATGAAATAATTATATAGAGATATTAATATAAAAAAAGATGAAAACATTTTTGAAGAAGTATTTAATATTTATCAGTTTTCAACAACAAAAAATCCAAGTCGATCCAACCAGGTTTTTCATGCAAACACGCCGAATATAAAAACATGGAGAGAGGGTTTGAAACAGGCTGTTTTATATCAAATTTTATACTCACTAGAGGGTGAGCTCGCTTCGCTCGCTCCCCATCTAGGAAGTGTAGACGATGATTCTCAGAATGATTCTCCGCCTGACCTGGAGGTTTTCGGTCGGTTACCATTATTGAAATGCTTGATATTCGTAAAACTAAACCTACTCACTAACCTGTTTCACAGTGTCTGTGAATAATAGCGTTTTACGTATTAGTGTGTGGCCCTTATAACATTATTTTATTAGTATTTTAATGTTTTATTGGGGAGGTGTTCTGGGCGTTTATTCAAATAAATACCATCCTAATTGGTATAATTAATACATTATTCCGCTAGCCGTTTTGGCCTAAGAAGGAAGACGTTTTAGACCAGTCCTACTAAACACCACCAGATACCACCAGATATCACCAGATACCACCAGATACCTACTAGAGCAATAAATCTTACCACCAGAGAGTAGCCACCTGTTTGGAATTGATTATTAAGGGTATATTGCAAATTCCAAAGCTTAATTCTTTCAGAAACTGATCAAACTTTCTCACCGTCGTATTCCAGAACCGAATGCGTTTGATAAACATTATAGCAACGAAACGAACGCATTCATCCGTGTCTCTTGCGTATTGTATTCAACGGTCAACTATGAGGCGCTACCGATGCTTTTTTGTTACTTTTGTTCGTCACATAAAATACACCAATCGATTGCGCGATTATAGTCCAGTCCCTAAGGGGAAATGATGTTACCATAGTGGATACAAGTGTGCCCTTTGGCATATTGATAGAACATGATATGGAGATACCAAAACAAAGTTAGTGGAAATCTGATTTGACCTCTGTGACCTGTGACCTCAATTTTTATATTTCTATCTTAAACAGCCATATCTCGACAACGGGTTTGACAATTGAAATGATATTGGTGTCAAATAGATCAGAGGGTACATATTTATATTCGCTATAATAGCTATAATTTTCAAAAAAACGATCGGAAATGTAGTTTCTGAATGTTTTGACCTTTGACCTCGGCTTACTATACCTCAATAACTACTGCTCAAAATTTCTTGAAATTTGTTTCAAATTGTTAAGAGCATACACATTTATATATACTCTAATTAAAGATGTTCTTCCAAATTCACAGGAAATGTCATTTACTGACCTGACCTTTAATGTTTAAATATGTATGCATCTCTGTAACCAAATGTCATAAAAAGTTCCGTTTGGTGTCAAATTGTTCAGAATGTAAACATTTATATTAGCTCTAATAGAAGATGTTATCATATTTTTACTGGAAATTTCAGTTATCGCAGTTTGAGGTATGACCAGGATATACTGTTAAGCGTGCGTGTGTCATACTTATAATAATATACCTAAAATATAGATTTAATGGACCAGAACTACATTCAATATCCTATTTAGTTTAACTTTTACAATTTTCTTTCTTAAATTTTCATTTAATTCGATCGCATGGTAGGTGTATCGTTTAGGATATTTTGAAGTACGCCGTCTATATTTATGTTGTGATTTTTTATTTTAGTGTAGGTAACGAGAAGCAGTAATAGACGCACGTGTGTGATTTTCTGAGACACGGCATATTATTATTAACTACAGTTTAATTTTCGGTTGTTAATTGAGAGCTCAAGAGTTAGTAATCATTGTTAGATCATAATTAGAATCTACGTTATAATATTTAATAAGTAGTCTATGCATAAGTGTTGATGAGTATGCACGTAGTTTTCAATTTTGGCATCCATCTTGTGTAAATGTTACGTACGCAAACTTGTATAATGATAGCTAGTATACAGAAATAACATGTTAACGTAGATATATTTACAGATCACCTGGATTTAATAACATAGAATTTAATAACATAATCATAGTGTTTATATTTCATGTGTTATGTGGTTAGTTACATTGTTTAGAACCACCGCTGACGGTATTCCTATAGTTTAGTTATTTATAGCGTACTCATTTTGTCCGATCGTACTGATTGAAGCTAGATCGGTCGTCATGCTTGATTGATTTCCATATAGATGGCGCTATAGCAATTGCTTAATTTGCGAGTTATTGTTATTATATCTTACAGATTTCGAACCAAATACCATACAATCTAATTTTTCGTGTGTACCATATTTTACGTTGCGTTAAAGTTTGAGATTGAGTCGTATAACAACAGTGAGGACGCAGTGTATTCTTTTTTGTGTCTTACAGTAGGCATGGTAAGAGCAACACTTAATATCAACATAAAATTAGATAAACATTTTGTTGATTAACATAAAAAAAAAAAAAATCAAGATCCTCAAGAAAGAAAAGATGAATTAACCAATGAGTTTTGATACTCATAAAACATATGACTAAATTATCAATTCATTGCTTGAAGTGCGGCTGAAAACAGTGAGGAAAAACCGAAGGAAAGAGTGAAAAATAAAAACATAATTATGCTTAAAATATTAGAAATCTGAAAAGGATCAAAGACAAATTAATTACAAAGCTGATTTCTTTTCAAGAACATACTGGTGTGGAATATAAAAAGAAAACAAACAAGTGAGCAGTCAAAAAAATTACCATCTATTCTTGTAGAGAAAATGAAAGAGGCTGTAATTAAGGCAAATGCAAAAGACAAAGCTCCAACACTGATGATGAAGATGAGGCAATAACACATCCAGCGCATAACACTATACAACAAAGTCTTTGAAACCAGAAGAAATGAAGAGAAGCAATGATATACAAAAACATGACAAACTGACATCAACCATTACCGACCAAACGAACATTATCACATGTACTGTACACAAATAATTTACAAAAGTAATAAAAAAAAAAAAATCAGAGACCGACTAGAGAAGTAAATAAACCAAGATATAAGGTTTCATGCAGTAGGACCATCTTATACAGTTTGTCAATCAACTAAAATAAAAATGAAATGAATTTCAACAAATCTTTGATTTAGAGATTATCAGAAAGCATTTGTCTCAGTAAAACAGGTATTACCAATACCTAGAGGTAATTATTATACCTCAACAAATAGTGATTACGATCACTCAAAGAGAAGTTAAGGAAGATTAGTAAGATAAGGAGACACTTAAGATCTTCACTGCATTGGAAGAGGTGTTTTATCAAAGAGTTAATCTAAAAAAAGTAAATATCACTTATAAAAAGACAAAATAAACAGTTAATTTAACCAAAACCACATTAACTTTTAACAATTTTTTTCCGATCCAATTTTTGGTGAAATAGTGAATAACTATTATGTGATATTAAATCAATTATATTAAAACATTCAACAAAAATATTTGTAAAAATTACATTGTCAGGGGGACAATAATTATATCTTTAATAGCATGTGATGTTATTAGCTAATATTTCAAATGTAGTTTTGAAACTTTCCCAGTACAAACAATTGCCATAATTGTGATAACATTACAATACACCCATCCTCTGGGACCTATTTTCAAGTGTAGCTAAAAACTTTCAAGTACAATTCCGGTCATTTTGATGTGTATAGATGCATGCAGTAGCATTAGAAAAGCGAGGGAGTTGGTTGGGGTGGATGGAGAGACACATATGTTTTACATGTTTGTCTACACTATCAAACTAGTTTAACAAAAAAGGTGTGATGTGCCCAAATATGGTAGTAATACGATACACATTTTTTGTCACATTTTATAGTGTAGACAGAGTTGACCATTTGTGTAACATGTAAAAAAGTATGTCTCTCCATCCACCGCAACCACCTCCCCTCTCTCGCTCTCTTTTTATAGATTATTAGTTGCTAAATATATGCAAAACGATGGGTCATAGCTCAAATTGACATTTCCAATTGAATTCTGACAAAATAAGAGCAAATATAAATGTGTATATTTTAAACAATTTGACACTAAACTGAACTTTTTAGAACAAATAGTTATCGACATATTCAAACATTAGAGGTAAAAAAACTTAATTTATGGTAATTTTTTGAAAAAAAGTTTCTATTAGACTAAATATTAGATTTATTTTCTTAACATTTTGAGCCCATTTTTCAAATCTCTGAGATTGCGCGTTATTGAGATATTAGGCAATCAAGGTCAAACTGAAAAATAAAGCCTTTGCGGCCATTTTTGTACAATTTTTTTCATTGTAGCGAATATAAATATATATCTTCCGAGCATTTTGACAAAAAAATTATTGTAAAATGTCCATGCGTTATCAAGATATGGCGATTTTTAGTTATATAATAGAAAAATATACAAATTGAGGTCAGAGGTCACAGAGGTCAAATCAGATTTTCAGTAATTTGTTTTGGCATCTCCACACTATACTCTACCAAACTGCTATATTGAATAATTTGTATCCAGTCTGGTAACATCTCACCCCTTTTTCTCCCCTTAGGGACTGGACTATTACTCTTTCTTTCTTTTGACATTATGTTTTTATCATGTTTTGTATGTCAAATGAGGCGCTACCGATGCTTTTTTGTTTTTTGTCAGTCACATAAAATACACCAATCGATTGCGCGATTAGTCTTTCTTTTGACATTATGTTTTTATCATGTTTTGTATGTCAAAATCGGTAACGACAACATAACAATTAGCATACGATAACATTTTTTTTGCACATTAATTTTAATTATTTCTCTTTGTTGCAGACTCATCCAAAATTTCAAGGTCATTATTTATTTATTAATAAAAATTTTTGTATATTTTCTATCTCACCAGATATTTCTTTAGACATACAATACACGGTAATATCAAGTTAAAACTTCTATTTTATTTTCTCTTCCACATTCCTATTCTATAATGAGTTTACTCTATTTTAACATACGATTACCATTACTGACAAAAAAGTAGTTGGCATTCAGCTTTATTTATTTTTAATAAATGTTATAGTGTACAGAAATGAATTTCTGATTTTATTTGACCAAATAAATTCAGCGGTAGCGCCTCATAGTTGACGGTTGAATACAATACACATGAGGCACGGATGAATGCGTTCGTTTCGTTGCTATAATGTTTATCAAACGCATTCGGTTCTGGAATACGACGGCGCGAAATTCAACTTTAAACTTCAATTTTTATCCGTTTCTGAAAGAATTAAGCTTTGACATTTGCAATATACCCGTAATAATCAATTCTAAACAGGTGGCTGCTCTCTGGTGGTAAGATTTATTGCTCTAGTAGGTGTCTGGTGGTATCTGGGTGGTGTTTAGTAGGACCCGTTTGAGACGGCTTGCAACATTTTTTTTTATTTTTTTTTATTTTATTGTTTTTATTTTATGTCTTTAGGCAATAATATGGGCAAGGATTACCGCGCCATCATAGGCAGCGGCGGGAGACATTTCATATATTTTTAAATGTTCTGCCTGATTTTGTAAAAACTTTTGTGATTATTTTTTGCCTTTTGATGTCTGTACTGTTTGGTGAACATTTGTATTTCTGTTTGGTGATTTTGTCTTGTCAACGGTCTGCTTTAAATGTATTTTTAATCTACCTGACTGGCCTAGGCTTACAATCGCTTGCTCAACCTGATCGCTCACCGGCGTGAATGAACTCTGCTGCACCGCTCTACAGTAGGCCTACTAAGCAATTTTCCGCTAGCATTGTCCGGGCTTGAATTACAAAATGTGCTTCCCAAAATTCAGTTACAGGCGTGCTTTCCTATTTACAATAAGAAACACGACATTAAATAAACCCCGCCAGTTGCTTGACGTGGAATGTTGGAAGAACATTAAAGATGTATTGTCCCTTTGTCGAATTCCAAAAAAATAAAAAATAAAATATTTCGAAAAAAGTGGGTCATTTGGAAGTATCATAATAGTTATTAACTTTCACCAAAAATTAGTCGAAAAAAAAATCATTTAATTGAAATACAGACGTTTTTTTGTTTAAAAAATAACTTTGACTTCCAGTCAAAGTTTTCGATTAAAACATATCTTATAATGCAACGCGCTTGTTTGGCTACTCTGTAGGCCTATGCATAATCATAAAACTTCCTTGCGATCTATGTGAAAACACCTTCTCAACTTGAATTACAAAATGTGCTTCCCAAAATTCAGTTACAGGCGTGCTTTCCTATTTACAATAAGAAACACGACATTAAATAAACCCCGCCAGTTGCTTGACGTGGAATGTTGGAAGAACATTAAAGATGTATTGTCCCTTTGTCGAATTTCAAAAAAATAAAAAATAAAATATTTCGAAAAAAGTAGGTCATTTGGAAGTATCATAATAGTTATTAACTTTCACCAAAAATTAGTCGAAAAAAAAATCATTTAATTGAAATACAGACGTTTTTTTGTTTAAAAAATAACTTTGACTTCCAGTCAAAGTTTTCGATCAAAACATATATTATAATGCAACGCGCTTGTTTGGCTACTCTGTAGGCCTATGCATAATCATAAAACTTCCTTGCGATCTGTGTGAAAACACCTTCTCAACCATGACGAGTTGTAAACAATCTTAATTAGCATATGCATAATGCATACTCGTGGTTTGAAATCTTTGTTTACTTTCGCTCGCGATGATTTTCCAGACAACATGTAATCAAATTAATTTACCTGTTAATTACGTAAACTTCTTGTTTTTGGCTCGAATTTTCAACCTAAAGTGAATAACTTTAATATTACTTTGATATGGCCAATTTAAATTTAGAATATTTTGACCTTCATTTTTTTGTGTTTAAAGGGACAATACATCTTTAAGCATCTAAACATTGGCTTTACGCGCGGTTGTCGTGCAGGAAGAAACAAAATAAGGAGAATTAAACTTATCCTACGTACTGCAGCTAAAAATAACTATACTTGGTGTAGGCCTAGAAGAGGTTTAAATCTTGCCAACTTGATAGTAATTCAAAGGGAAACGCGCCGTAAGGAAAGGTTACGTTACCATAACCTACCGTCTGTGATGGTTTGTAATGCCAGGTCTCTTTGTAACAAAATGGACGAATTCAGATCAATTATTTTGGAGCAGAAAGTTGATATTGCTGGTGTCAGTGAAACATGGTTTATGCCTGACATTCCATTGAATTACTTTGATATCGATAATTATGATTTGATGGTTAAGAGCCGCACCCAGAAGCGAGGAGGAGGTGTTGCTTTTTATATTCGGAGCTGCCTCGGAGCATCCTCTGCCAACATTAAAGTGCCCGAGAATTTGGAAGTAGCTTGGATTAAAATCCGCCCACATAGACTTCCACGCATAGTTTCAATTTTTTATTATGCTATTGTGTATTTTCCACCGAATTGGAGATATGAATCTGAGCTGATTGAGCATCTCATTTTTGGCATTGATGACATAAGCACCAACCATCCACAAGCTGGAATAACCCTAATTGGTGACTTTAACAATAATTTAGACACATCACAGATATGCTCAAGCACTGGTCTCAAGCAAGTTGTAAATGCACCCACTCGAACGACGCGATTCTCGATAAGATAATTACAAATGTACACAAGTTGTATCAGCACCCTGTAATTGGCTGCCCTGTCGGAGCGAGTGACCATTCGTCCATCTTTTGGATTCCCAAGCTTAGTCAAATCACAAAGACATATACCACCAGGTACAAAGTGGTTCGACCTAAAGAATCTGCCATTAGAGAGTGTGGAAGCTTGATTGCGCAACATGAATAGCCTGAAGTATTAGAAAATCCATCGTCCAAGGAAAATGTGAACACAACAAATACTTACTTTCCAACCAAGACTATTAAACTGCACAGTGAAGGCAAACCTTGGATGACACCTTACGTGAAAACGCTGATTTGTGATCGCCAGAAGGCATTTCATGAAGATCCCCACTCGGTGAATTCAGTAAAATCAGAAATTGAAAAAGCCAAGGCTGTTTATTATGCCAACCGAGTTCAGAGACATAAAAAGGCTAACCCGGCACAGTGGTACAAGCAGATTCGAATCATGACCAATCAAGGGAAAGCTAACTCTACTATTAACATTCCAGATGACTTAAATATTTGTAATTCTAAGGATGTTGCTAACTTTCTCAATAATAATTTTGTTAATTTTACCAATGAAGTCCGACCCCTTGTAAGGGAGGAACTTCCGGCCTTTTGTCACGGGGATCCTAACCCAGACCCAGTTTTCCAAAAATTATGAAGTTTATAATGCACTTAAAAATATTAAAACCAAGAAAGCATCTGGCCCTAATGGTTTGCCTGCCAAATTAATTAAAGAATTTGCATATGAAATTAGCAAACTTCTGGCTGCAATCATAAATCAATCCTTTGGTAACGGTGTTGTCCCATCCCAATGGAAAAGGGCCATGGTTATCCCTATTCCGAAAACTAATCCTGCGACTTGGGATAAACTTAGACCAATTTCCCTCACTGACCACTTTGCAAAAATTTCAGAAAGTTTCATGTCTAAGTTGTTGTTATATGACATGAATCCCAACCTTGACCACAACTAGTATGGTAATCGTAAAGGGATATCTACTAATCATTATCTTGTTAAGCTTATGGATGTTCTCTATAGAAATGCTGATAAGAAACAAAGTGAAAGTACTGTAGTAGTGGTTACTGATTTTAAAAAAGCTTTTGACTATGTTGACCACAATGTATTAATCTGTAAGTTGATTAAATTTCAAGTCCGTCCATCTGTAATTACATGGATTATGAGTTTTCTAAGTGATAGAACACAATGCGTTAGATATCTAGACACCATTAGTGAATGGAAATACATTCATGGAGGTGTCCCTCAAGGTACCAGCTTATGGCCCCTCTGCTTCCTTGACATGGTTAATGATGTTTTTTTTACGATAAGACGATTGACGTATTTAAGTATGTTGATGATATTACCATTGTCGAACCCCGTCTTAGGAAACAACCTAGCTTTATGCAAAATCACTTAAACGAACTATCGCAATAGGCGACAGTTAATAATATGAAACTTAATCCTAGCAAATGTTTAGAGTTATGAGTGTAAATTTCTCTAGAGAAAATGTTAATCATGTTGTCAACATTGATGGACAGCCGTTGAACATTGTAAATAATACTACAATCTTAGGCGTTAACATTAGTTCTGATCTTAAATTGAGCTCTCATATCACTAAAGTGCTTAGCAAATCTAATAGTATATTATAATGTTGAAAGTACTTAAGCGATTCAAAATGCCAATCGTTGACTTATTAACTATTTACACTGGGTATGTCAGACCCTTAACTGAATACGCTGCTCTTGTGTGGCATTCTGGTCTTACCAAACTTGAATCAAATATGTTAGAGCGAATCTAAAATTTTTAAAATATAGTGAAATTTGATAATGTATTTGTGAGAAAATGGCGAATTGTTCTTAGAAAAGAATAGACTGTACAGTACATTAATTCACAACAAAAACGAATCGAGCGACTACAAAATTTACATAACAATTATTGTGTATTATGCAAGAACGCTAACTCTTCCCTGCATAGACCAAGTCTGACTGCAGATCAATATCAATCAATAAAAACTGTTGAACTAACTAAAACTAACGCATTGATTTTACACCGCTTTTTCGTAGGCATACGTCTCGATAAATATCAGGTTTACATAAATTAGAGTTGTTCATCTTGCTTTATTTTACTACGTTACTGCTGTTGAATATTTTGCTAATAATATATCGTAAGTTTACTTTCAGTTTAATAATCGTCAATTACGAAAAATAGCATTTAAAAGTTCACTCTATAAGCACTTTTTAGTCTTCTCTTTCTCTCTCGCTGGTGGTAAAATTATACTTGCAGTAATTCCGAGTTTGTTTGTGGAAATGTGGAAATCGATATATTTTTCTAACTTTTTGTTTTTATTTATAATGTATTGCTTGGTAAAGTTTGAGTTTTTAATATGTCATGTAAATTGAGGAATTTTAATGGTTTTGATGCATAAGCTAGGTCAGATAATGGCTCAAATTGATAGGCACAATGTCGCTGTTATCGGCGGCCAAGGACGATCGCACACGGCTACCTCTAATGTCATTTTAGTATTTGCTATCCTGGCTTAGTAGGCCTAGAATAATTGTTTTCTGACGCATAGGTCTATGTCAACATTGTATTAACCGGTATTGCTTTAGACTAAAAGGACCTATTTATTATTAACCAATGCCTAGCCATTATATGGCGCTAAATACTAAAATAGGCAGGACAGCTGATTTACTTTTCTAGCTACAGTAGGCTACCTTTCCTATGATGAATTTATTCGGTTTTTTTTATAATAGGCTTAATAATATATAATAAGCTTACGTTTTGCTTGATGATTCTACTTTGCCATAGCTTAACTAAGCTTTATTTTATTTCTATTGGATTCTAACTCTACCAATATCGAGCACTATTATTAGACTATTTAGTAATAATTTTTGTATTAAAACCATTTCAGAGGAAATCGCTAGATGTACTTTGAGTTTAAAGGACGATCAATCAATATTAATATGCTTTGTTATACAGATCTAACATTACAGTGCGTATAATGAAACAACCTCTTAAAATGGATATGAAAGGATTTTAAAATTTCACAAAAATGACTTTGTATGAATCCTTTTAATGTTAATAAACAGCACACAAAAAAATTAGATTCAAATACCTATTAGAACTTGAGAAATAAACAAATAAAATGTTGGTATAAAACGTCCGCAAAATGGCCGACCAACTGGCACGGCATCTTAATTTTTATGAACGTTCTATACGCACGTACGAGATCGTCAAATTTAGAGTTTGAAACACCCGGGGTTGTAGCCACGGCAGCAGTCGTTTTGTGATTGGTTAATGAATTTTAATACAGTCCAATCACGGCCTTGTCTCGTTCGCGGACTGTGTGTGGTGTAAACAAAATAAACAAACCCATCCTACACGAGACTCACGTGTTGCAAGCTCCCTGTTGCTGCTGCAGTCGTAGAAAATATCGATATTTCACAAATCAATAAAAAGTTATATCTGCAAAGATTGTACGTGAAAAGAAGAAAGGGTGTATTTGTACATCTCACACTAAACCACTCACGCAGACTACAAAGTAGGCTAGGTCTAGTAGACTAATAGTTTCTTCTAAATTTGCTAGTACTATACTAGGCCTACACATGGAGTTTACTCCATGGCCTACATATAGTACAAGAGAGTAGTAGTCGCCGGTCCACCGACGAACCTCCAGGAAGTGGTGGACAAGGCGCGGGCGTAGACGTATGTAAAAGGCGACGTAAATAAAAAAGGTAAGCTTGTGTTGAACTTGTTTTTGGCTCTGAATTTTGTTATTGACTAATATAGTAATATAATAATACTGTACTAATAATTAAAGTAGAGCAGAGGTGAGGCAGAGAGGATTATTATAGTTTAGTTAGTACTGTAAATTAAATAATAACCTCTTTCTGTTTGTTACCAAGTCATAAAATATAATACTATAGGGCCTAGGTAGGATTGAATAAAAATAATAGTACATTTCCAACCATTTATTGGTCTTATCTTTGCAGATTTATGGAATCAACAGTACATGAGATGGCTTGAAGAACTGTAATACCTGTAGTACTAGTAATAAAATTGTAAACATCAACAAATTATATGGCAGAAATAGTGTGTGGAATGAATTTTATTGAACAAATGTATCATAATGAGTTTGGAACAAGCAGGATTTTTCAAACGGGACATAAATTACTTTTGAGACCTGAGTGATACATTTTAATTCTATCAACACCAGCCAGCTCCATCTTATTCAAGAGATTCTTTCATAAATGTCCATTGTACATAGTATTTGGCTAAATAAATAAAAAAAGAAGTACAGTAGTGGTTTATTTGTTTATATACCCAGACCCATTTAGTTAAACTATATGATGCACTGCTACTAGTGTACTGTCTGGTAGTACATTACCATAGTTACAGTATGACTGTAACCATAGCATTCACGTCTAAAGCATTCTATTATGCATATTTTACTATTCTTCATAAATATTTAGTTCTGTAATTTTAATTGTCTGCGCTCATTCTATACTTGGTGTCTTAGTATACTGCATATGTATCGTGCAAGCTTGATCCAAGTAGCATCTATTATAAAGTACGCTGGGCATCTTTCTATTCACCTGAAAAAAGGAAAATGAATACGCACATGTTTATCTGCCCTCAAAACAAAACAAAATAATAATTTAGTATAATGTATTATATAGGTTTGATCAACAGTTTAAAATAGCAATGCTCAGTATCTGTTACCTTAATATTATAATTTGACTCTAACATTTGCGCTTCCATTCCAATCAATAAATACATTTGCTTATCCCGTCCATCAATTATCATAGTTCCACTCCAATTATAGACCTGTAGGTAGGTAAAAATACAAATGAATTGTTTATTTATACTGTATTAATAATATATGATACAAGCTCAAATACCCCTAACTAGGCCTGGCCTGTTATACCCTTTATTACTACATTAGAGAAAATCCACCTCTATTCATTTTAATTGGGAATCCTAATATTTAGTATTCAGTGTTGCCTAGCCTAGGCTCTAGCTAGGGTGGTATGTAATTAATAACAAAAACATATTTTAATAATGCGTTAGTCAGAAACGGACACTACAGCACACAACAATATTAATAAACGTACTTATAAATAATGTGTATATACATAATACAGTAACACAATTGTGCCTACCGTTAACACCCTCAACGATACATCAAGGAGCATACGCTCTCAGCTCACCTCTGGCCGGGCGACTAAACACCGTATCTAGCAGTCATCACTACTAAAAAGGCCTAGCCTAGGCCTAGCTAGCTCCAGGCCATGGCATTGTCAAACACCATTTACTCGTCCAACGGTTTCTTCAAAACGATGTTAACACACGATGTGGACGAATTTCCATCAATTTCAGTTAATTACAACGAAATAATAATAAAATGATGTTTCAATAATACGTGTATATAAATAGCGAAATAAACATCGCTCGCCAGAGGAGGGTCGAGAGAGAGGCCAAGGTGATTGACTCTGTGATTCTCACGCATGCGCAAAATAACTCCGTGTACCCAGCAAGATAGGCATTTGGCTATGAATTTCGTGAAAGGTGGCCTTGAAAAACGAAATTAAAATCCGTTTAAAAAAAAACATGGTTGATAATATGAATTAATTTTATTCGATTAAGCTAACATACTTATCCAAGAATAAAAATATCAAAGCGATAAGTAATTACTACCATGCTTTTGCATCAATCAATGATTTACTCCTAAATTCCTATCTCTGTAATACAAAAATAACTTTTAGTGACGTCACAAAAAGTTTTTCATAGGTTTCCCAGGGGCGTTTTGAGGGAGTTGTCGTCCTCCAAAACATTAAGTATGACTATGGTGAGCTTAAAACCGATTGATCTACACGTTGAGCCAATAAAATGATATTGCTATCCATATCCATTTTAACAGCATATAGTTATACCTTTTCTGTAGATATTTAGTGGATATTTTTAATACATTCCATGCAATCGGCAAAATACATCTGTAAATATTATTAATTTATTTTGTTCAGTGTTGGGTGTATCTCTCATTGTATGCAACGCAAAAAGAACGGGCAACGCAATTAATTTCACTAAACACACAGGCTTAATAGTACATGTTGTTATTGAAGAACCAATTTAAAAGATAGTATATAAACTATTCTGGTGATTATTATGTTTGCCAGTTTATATTTTGTTAGAAAAGAATAGACTGTACAGTACATTAATTCACAACAAAAACGAATCGAGCGACTACAAAATTTACATAACAATTATTGTGTATTATGCAGGAACGCTAACAAACTACATGTACATGTACTGTCTCTTTCTTTACAATGTTGTAATCCAAAAAAGGCCAATTAGTCTTTAGTGGTCGCTTGGAGAAGTAAGTTAACAAAATCAAGTTGGGTATCTGGGTAAGTATTATTTCAAATGCATTTACGCTTAGAACAAATAAAATTAGGGAGCAATGCCAATTTGCTTATGTAAAAAATATTTAAAATCCAATTCAGCGTTTAAGCTTTTTAAGTTTTTTTTTTTCAACTTACTAATATTTAGTTTTCAATACGTTACCGATGCCATAATTTACAGTAAGGTGGACAATTGCTGTACATTGGTGCTTTATAATAATAAAACTTCGATATACAATATATTACAGTAAAAATTAATTACATATCATTAAATACAGTATATTACTAATAATATGTATAAATTAAATAGGGGCCTAGTTAAAATAAACAGCAAAATACGTTCATTTTAATGTTATTTTTAACAGTAAGTTGTTCAATTACTGTAAATTGACAGAAACTTACATTTAGTTTTATTCCTTAATTTACAATACTAGATACCATCTAGTTGGTTTTTTAATACATGGTATTTTCGGCGTAAAATAACCATGGGAAACTGAGATGATACACTCCGTTGTGGAAATAAGTATGGCTCTTTGCGCTTAAAGTATGCTTTCCAGGACGTTATTCGACGTGATCATCTACGTAAACATTGAACATTTCTTGAACAGAAGCCCAGGGGCTTGATTTCGAGACGGACTTCTTTTCGAGATTTCTTTTGTAGACAAGATGGGCTTCTTTTAAAAACGAAGCCCATATGTCGATAAATGTTTATAGATTTTTAAAAGAAGAAAATATTATTAACAGGCTTACTAAATTTAAAAGATAAAGATGATGAAATCTGTGAGAATGAGATTCGAACCCGGAACCTTCTACTTAATATGCAGATGCACTCCCGCGTAGTACACAGAACAACATTAGTCCCTCAATTGTACCCACGCGCACCAGAGATATTGAATATAATAAACACATTTTTATATTTCCGAAAACTAATCGTGCGACTTGGGATAAACTTAGACCAATTTCCCTCACTGACCACTTTGCAAAAATTTCAGAAAGTTTCATGTCTAAGTTGTTGTTAAATGACATGAATCCCAACTTTGACCACAACCAGTATGGTAATCGTAAAGGGATATCTACTAATCATTATCTTGTTAAGCTTATGGATGTTCTCTTTAGAAATGCTGATAAGAAACAAAGTGAAAGTACTGTAGTGGTTACTGATTTTAAAAAAGCTTTTGACTATGTTGACCACAATGTATTAATCTGTAAGTTGATTAAATTTCAAGTCCGTCCATCTGTAATTACATGGATTATGAGTTTTCTAAGTGATAGAACACAATGCGTTAGATATCTAGACACCATTAGTGAATGGAAATACATTCATGAAGGTGTCCCTCAAGGTACCAGCTTATGACCCCTCTGCTTCCTTGCCATGATGTTTTTTTACGATAAGACGATTGACGTATTTAAGTATGTTGATGATATTACCATTCTCGAACCCCGTCTTAGGAAACAACCTAGCTTTATGCAAAATCACTTAAACGAACTATCGCAATGGGCGACAGTTAATAATATGAAACTTAATCCTAACAAATGTATAGAGTTATGAGTGTAAATTTCTCTAGAGAAAATGTTAATCATGTTGTTAACATTGATGGACAGCCGTTGAACATTGTAAATAATACTACAATCTTAGGCGTTAACATTAGTTCTGATCTTAAACGGAGCTCTCATATCACTAAAGTGCTTAGCAAAGCTAATGGTAGATTATATATGTTGAAAGTACTTAAAATGGATATGAAAGGATTTTAAAATTTCACAAAAAGGACTTTGTATGAATCCTTTTAATGTTAATAAAGAGCACACAAAAAATTAGATTCAAATACCTAGTAGAAATTGAGAAATAAACAAATTAAATTTTGGTATAAAACGTCCGCAAAATGGCCGACCAACTGGCACGCCACTTAATTGTTATGAACGTTCTATACGCACGTACGAGATCGTCAAATTTAGAGTTTGAAACACCCGGGGTTGTAGCCACGGCAGCAGCCGCCTTGTCTCGTTCGCGGACTGTGTGGCGTAAACAAAATAAACAAACCCATGCTACACGAGACTCGCGTGTTGCAAGCTCCCTGTTGCTGCAGTCGTAAAAAATATCGAAATTTCACAAATCAATAAAAAGTTATGTCTGCAAAGATTGTACGTGAAAAGAAGAAAGTGTGTATTTTTACTTCTCACACTAAACCACTCACGCAGACTACAAATTAGGCTAGTCTAGTAGACTATAGTTTCTTCTAAATTCGCTAGTAGTAGGCTAGGCCTACACATGGAGTTACTCCATGGCCTACAGTACAAGAGAGTAGCAGTCGCCGGTCCACCGACGAACCTCCAGGAAGTGGACAAGGCGCGGGCGTAGACGTATGTAAAAGGCGACGTAAATAAAAAAGGTAAGCTTGTGTTGAACTTGTTTTTGGCTCTGACTTTTGTTATTGACTAATATAGTAATATAATAATACTAATAATTAAAGTAGAGCAGAGGAGGTGAGGCCGAGAGGATTATTATAGTTTAGTTTGTAACTGTAGTGTAATTAAATAATAACCTCTTTCTGTTTGTTACCAAGTCATAAAATATAATACTATAGGGCCTAGAGGTAGGATTGAATAAAAATAATAGTACATTTCCATCCATTTATTGGTCTTATCTTTGCAGATTTATGGAATCAACAGTACATGAGATGGCTTTGAAGAACTGTAATAGTACTAGTAATAAAATTGTAAACATCAAATTATATGGCAGAAATAGTGTGTGGAATGAATTTTATTGAACAAATGTATCATAATGAGTTTGGAACAAGCAGGATTTTTCAAACAGGACATAAATTACTTTTGAGACCTGAGTGATACATTTTAATTCTATCAACACCAGCCAGCTCCATCATATTCAAGAGATGGATTCTTTCATAAATGTCCATTGTAAAAAAAGAAGTACAGTAGTGGTTTATTTGTTTATATACCCAGACCCATTTAGATGGTTAAAAACAAACACTATATGATGCACTGCTACTAGTGTACTGTCTGGTAGTACATTACCATAGTTACAGTATGACTGTAACCCTAGCACTCGCGTCTAAAGAATTCTATTATGCATATTTTACTATTCTTCATAAATATTTAGTTCTGTAATTTTAATTGTCTGCGCTCATTCTATACTTGGTGTCTTAGTATACTGCATAAATGTATCGTGCAAGCATGATCCAAGTAGCATCTATTATAAAGTACTCTGGGTATCTTTCTATTCACCTGAAAAAAAGAAAATGAATAAGCACATGTTTATCTGCCCTCAAAACAAAATAATAATTTAGTATAATGTATTATGTAGGTTTGATCAACAGTTTAAAATAGCAATGCTCAGTATCTGTTACCTTAATATTATAATTTTACTCTAACATTTGCGCTTCCATTCCAATCAATAAATACATTTGCTTATCCCGTCCATCAATTATCATAATTGCACTCCAATTATAGACCTGTAGGTAGGTAAAAATACAAATGAATTGTTTATTTACTGTATACTGTACTGTATATTGTACTGTATATTGTACTGTATATGATACAAGCTGAAATACCCCTAACTAGGCCTGGCCTGTTATAACCTTTATTACTACATTAGAGAAAATCCAACTCTATTCATTTTATTGGGAATCATAATATTTAGTATTCAGTGTTGCCTAGCCTACTAGCTAGTAGGGCGGCATGTAATAACAAAAAAATATTTTAATAATACGTTAGTCAGGACACTACAGCACACAACAATATTAATAAACGTACTTATAAATAATGTGTGTATATACATAATACAGTAACACAATTGTGCCTACCATTAACACCCTCAACGATACATCAAAGAGCATACGCTCTCAGCTCACCTCTGGCCGGGCGACTAAACACCGTATCCAGCAGTCATCACTACTAAAAAGGCCTAGGCCTAGCTAGCTCCAGGCCATGGCATTGTCAAACACAATTTACTCGTCCAACCGTTTCTTCAAAACGATGTTAACACCCGTGTTAACAAGACGATGTGGACGAATTTCCATCAATTTCAGTTAATTACAACGAAATAATAATAAAATGAATGTTTCAATAATACGTGTATAATAAATAGCGAAATAAACATCGCTCGCGAGGAGGGTCGAGAGAGAGGCCAAGGTGGTCGACTCTGTGATTCTCACGCATGCGCAAAATAACTCCGTGTACCCAGCAAGATAGGCATTTGGCTATGAATTTCGTAAAAGATGGCCTTGAAAAACGAAATTAAAATCCGTTTTATAAAAAACTTGGTTGATAATATGAATTAATTTTATTCGATTAGGCTAACATACTTATCCAAGAATAAAAATATCAAAGCAATAAGTAATTACTACCATGCTTTTGCATCAATCAATGATTTACTGCTAAATTCCTATCTCTGTAATACAAAAATAACTTTTAGTGACGTCACAAAAAGTTTTTCACAGGTTTCTCAGGGGCGTTTTGAGGGCGTTGTCGTCCTCCAAAACATTAAGTATGACTATGGCAAGCTTAAAACTGATTGATCTACACGTTGAGCCAATAAAATGATATTGCTAGGAACCCTTTCATATCCATTTTAAGCGAATCAAAATTGTTGACTTATTAACTATTTACACTGGGTATGTCAGACCTTTAACTGAATACGCTGCTCCTGTGTGGCATTCTGGTCTTACCCAACTTGAATCAAATATGTTAGAGCGAATCCAACATTTTTAAAATATAGTGAAATTTGATACTGTATTTGTGAGGAAATGGCGAACTGTTCTTAAGAGTCACTTGGTGGGATTATACTAGGGTACCTCCTTAGTCGTCCAGTATAAGTTAGAGTAGGACCACAGGTCCCCTTTACTCAGCCCTCATTTTTAAAATTTGAGTGTAACACAATTAAGATTTATAATATTTGTAATAATACTCTACAAATTTATTTTGTTAGGTTATTACCTAAAATAATTACCAAATTATAATTATAGTTATTAGTGTTAGTGTTATTATTATTACTTAATAGGGACTTTACGAAATACGACGGTTATAAGAGAGGACGACGAATATCCTGTGTTCGCTAGAGCGTAAACCATCGCTTGTGATTGGTCAATTCACTTGCGTTGCGTTACGTCCTTGCGTTGCGTCGCTAGTGGGAACCACGCTTTAAGTAACAAATAGGCTAGATCACCAGTGTCATTACGCGCTCTACACTTGTAGGCACATTTATTGTTCTGTAATGTCCCAATGTCACGTGACGCCTCACTTGCTGGGTTGCCATTTCAGATGGCACCCACTGGCTTTTGAGCATACCTGTATTTTCTACTTAATCATTTATCCCTCAGGGCAATAATTTTATTTTCTATTTTTGCCGTTATGATCCTCCAGGCACTTGTCAGAATAAATATTTATTCATACCATTATCATCTATATTTATGTTTTGTTTTGTGTCTTACATAGACCAAGTCTGACTGCAGATCAATATCAATCAATAAAAACCGATGAGCTGTGGCGAAATATAGTTTGGTCGGCCATCTTGTCATTTTCTAACGCATTGATTTTACACCGCTTTTTTGTAGGCATACGTCTCAATAAATATCGGGTTTACATAATTTAGAGTTGTTCATCTTGCTTTATTTTACTACGTTACTGCTGTTGAATATTTTGCTAATAATATATCGTAAGTTTACTTTCAGTTTATAATCGTCAATTACGAAAAATAGCATTTAAAAGTTTACTCTATAAGCACTTTTTAGTCTTCTCTTTCTCTCGCTGGTGGTAAAATTATACTTGCAGTAATTCCGAGTTTGTTTGTGGAATTGTGGAAATCGATATATTTTTCTAACTTTTTGTTTTTATTTATAATGTATTGCTTGGTAAAGTTTGAGTTTTTAATATGTCATGTAAATTGAGAAATTTTAATGGTTTTGATGCATAAGCTAGGTCAGATAATGGCTCAAATTGATAGGCACAATGTCGCTGTTATCGGCGGCCAAGGACGATCGCACACGGCTACCTCTAATGTCATTTTAGTATTCGCTATCCTGGCTTAGTAGGCCTAGAATAATTGTTTTCTGACGCATAGGTCTATGTCAACATTGTATTAATAGGTATTGCTTTAGACTAATAGGACCTATTTATTATTAACCAATGCCTAGCCATTATATGGGGCTAAATACTAAAATAGGCAGGACAGCTGATTTATTTTTCTAGCTACAGTAGGCTACCTTTCCTATGATAAATTTATTCATTTTTTTTTTATAATAGGCTTAATAATATACAATAAGCTTACATTTTGCTTGATGACTCTACTTTGCCATAGCTTAACTAAGCTTTATTTTATTTCTATTGGATTCTAACTTTACCAATATCGAGCACTATTATTAGACTATTTAGTAATAATGTTTGTATTAAAACCATTTCAGAGGAAATTGCTAGATGTACTATGAGTTTAAAGGACGATCAATCAATATTAATATGCTTTGTTATGCAGATCTAACATTACAGTACGTATAATGAAACAACCTCTTACCAGCATATAGCTATACCTTTTCTGTAGATATTTAGTGGATATTTTTAATACATTCCATGCAATCGGCAAAATACATCTGTAAATATTATTAATTTATTTTGTTCAGTGTTGGGTGTATCTCTCATTGTATGCAACGCAAAAAGAACGGGTAACGCATTTAATTTGACTAAACACACAGGCTTAATAGTACATTTTGTTATTGAAGAACCAATTTAAAAGATAGTATATAAAATATTCTGGTGATTATTATGTTTGCCAGTTTATATTTTGTTAGAAAAGAATAGACTGTACAGTACATTAATTCACAACAATAACGAATCGAGCGACTACAAAATTTACATAACAATTATTGTGTATTATGCAGGAACGCTAACAAACTACATGTACATGTACTGCCTCTTTCTATAAAATGTTGTAATCCAAAAAAGGCCAATTAGTCTTTAGTGGTCGCTTGGAGAAGTAAGTTAACAAAATCAAGTTGGGTATCTGGGTAAGTATTATTTCAAATGCATTTACGCTTAGAACAAATAAAATTAGGAAACAATGCCAATTTGCTTATGTAAAAAATATTTAAAATCCAATTCAGCTTTTAAGCTTTTTAAGTTTTTTTTTTCAACTTACTAATATTTAGTTTTCAATACGGTACCGATGCCATAATTTACAGTAAGGTGGACAATTGCTGTACATTGGTGCTTTGTAATAATAAAACTTCGATATACATTATATTACAGTAAAAATTAATTACATATAATTAAATAGAGTATATTACTAATAGGGCCTAATATGTATAAATTAAATAGGGGCCTAGTTAAATAAACAGCAAAATACGTTCATTTTAATGTTATTTTTAACAGTAAGTTGTTCAATTACTGTAAATTGACAGAAACTTACATTTAGTTTTATTCCTTAATTTAAAATACTAGATACCATCTAGTTGGTTTTTTAATACACGGTATTTTCGGCGTAAAATAACCATGGGAAACTGAGATGATACACTCCGTTGTGGAAATAAGTCTGGCTCTTTGCGCTTAAAGTATGCTTTTCATGAATGTATCATAACCACAATACAATAAATCCATTTTAGTAAGTTAAAATGTGTATCTCTTACATTTTTAAGATTTGAACATTCAAGTAGAAAATGGTTTGTAGTTGCAATTAATTGATTGTTGCATAGCTTGCAAAAACCAGTCTCATTTTCTGACCATTTATTTTTTCTACCTTCTAAATCAAGAGAGTTAGACCTCGCTTTAAACTTTAAACTAATGGAATCAAAATTCACCTTATCAAACATGTATGTCTCTGCTTTAGGTTCATGTTTATATTTCAAATATTCGGAGAGGGTTGACTTTGTTTTTGCACCTTCTAACCATTCCTTGATATTTTCTAGAGAGTTGGCATGTGTAAAACTCTTAAACCATTGGCTTTCCGGGTTTAAATTAAACTTATTTCCTAAATCAAATTTACATAATAAATCTTTGATATGGTTAATCCACTTCCATTTCACCTTATCTTCTACATCCATTATAGATCTACATAGTAGTTTTTGCCACCTTTGGTCGTCCATATTTTTAATTCTGTTAAAGTAGGACATCCTAACTTTATTTTGGATGGTTTAGAGTGTCTCCCATCCTAGGTCACCAATCAATGCCGCTTTCGCGACGTTTCTTGGTGCCTTCAAAATATTTCTAGCCATTTGGTATTGTAAATTTTCTAACTTATTTAGTGAACCTTTAGAGTTACATAACCATATTGCAGAGGCGTAATTAATTGTTGGTAATCCTATTGTTCTCCATAAAAGATCACCATAGTATACCCTATTGAAATAATTCTGATTGTTTATAATAGAGGTAATATAGGCTATTATCCTATTTCCCTTTTTGATTACTTCATTGATAGTGTCTGAATCTGTATATGAACGTGATATTATTACACCAAGATATTTATACCTTTCTATTTCTGTGATATAATGATTACCAAGACTCCATGTTCTATGTGGATTAACTCTTTGCCCTGTGACCAGCACATTTGATTTGTCAAAATTAAACTCTAATTCCCATGTTTGTGAATAATCACTTGCTACTTTAAGTAGTTTCACAAGTTCAGACTCATTGTCACCGATGATATACTGAAATTGACTTAATTAATTTATGATCTTTACTTTAAAAATACAGAATGCTTTGGCATAATTTGTATAATATTATTATTACATTACAGCTCTACAAATTAACACTCGTTATTAAGCCGATTATCGAATAGCCTTAACGATACAGGGCGTTAATATGAAATGAATTATCGACAGCAGTTTCTTTTCAGATTAACAAAAACAAACATTGTATTGTGCTAGTTCGTTTGTTATTATAAACTATACACCTGAGTGATAATAATAATACTGTTTTGGTACACTCCTTTGTAACAGATGAACACTCTTTGGTAGAAGATGTTCGACCGGATAATAACAACAATACAGTATCATTGTTATTTGATTGGTTTATGCATCACGTTCCAAGGACAAATTTAAAAAATGGCTGTAGAAAAGAGCAGTTATCTGGCTTGGTTTAAAAACCTCTGAATCCACCCCTGTAGATATCCATGTGGAAGGCTGTTTTTTGGTTTTTTTCGTGGTTAACCATCACCTTTATTCATTAAATGTCATAATTTTTGTATATATCTTTTACATATGTCTTCAATTAGGTTAACAATCTACTAAGTAACAATACTATTAAACACCATTATCTCGTAATCATGCTAAACTTAGTATAATTACTAGAATCATCGAATGTATGATCCGTCTCCTAATCATAGTAGGCCTACCATATCACGACAGCACACGCTGCCATTATATAAAAGGCTCACGTGAGTGAAGCCTGTTCTCTTAAATGTGCTAATTACAGCATAACATTTCTCTAACATTTAACAAAAGTCAACTAAATGAGTAAGAACTAAAACAAACTCAGAACATACGCTCTGGCATCTTAAACAAACAATCTTATGATGATTACATATAACTTGGCTCTCTTTCCAACTAATTATCCTAACTCTTTTCATCGACTCGCCTCCTACATACGACTGAAGGCGCCCTAACAATTTTTCTCAGCGAAACACTCCCTTCACCAAAGCAATAAACACATAACATATTTCAATATCAAATCTCTAAAACTATACTTTTTATAAACTATAAATTCTCAAACGGTAATATTATTAAACCTCCAATTCATAATCTGCTGGGACTAGTAATACTAATCTTTGACCGGCTCTCTTGATGTAACTCACGACTCCAGTTTCAGTTATTGTCTTTATTTCCACACTTCGGACCAGACCTCTATCATCAAGGAATATTTTGGACACTCTACAAGTCTTCCATCGTCCTTTTTTAATCTCCTTCCTCTTTTATCAACGTAACGTCACCGACTTGTATATTTCGAACCTCTGTATGACACTTCTTACGGATGACCAACGTAGGGAAATAATCTGTCATCCACTTCCTACAAAAGTTATCAGTTAAACCTTGGATAAACTTGAGGCGTTTCGCATGCCCCTTGTGATTACACCACGGACCACTAGGTACATCAAATGAAGCACGACCGAGCAACAAATCGTGGGACATAGCTACAGTAACTCCCGTCTTCAGGGTTGGTAGGATGCCTACCTATCGGTCTGGTGTTTATTACGTTTGCAACTTCTAATAACATAGTCTGTAGTTCTTCGAACGTCAATATCTGTTCGTCCACCACATGGTATAATGCTTTTTTCACGCCTTTTCTGTGACACCATTTTGCCACGGTGAATCTGGTGTGGAAAACTTCCACTTAACTCCATGTTTGAATCCGAAGTTCTGTAAACTCTCTTTTGCGGCAACTAATTGTGTGCCACAGTCACTAAATACTTCTATAGGGTATCCTCTAATTGAATCAAATCTTCGAAAGGCTTTCAGCAAAGAATCGGTACTGTAATCCACTGATAGTTTCAAATGTAACGCTCTAGTTACTAAACAAGTAAATACCATAAGCCTTCCCTCTAGTACGTTTCTGGACTTTCCCTCTCGTCAAGAACGGTCCAAATCAGTGGTGGCGCCAGCGGGGGGGCTACGGGGGCTCTAGCCCCCTCGTCGGGGAGCCCCTCCGTCGGGGGACACGGGTACATTTTGTCGGGGAATATAATATACAGTAAAAAACGTTCGCGTTCACTTCATGCTTCAGCGCCTAGAAAACCACGACGTTCCATTGACCGTGAGTACGTCAGAGGTCTATTATGCACTTTTATGCATTCATTTATTGCCAGCAATCTATACTACTAAACATTAGCTAGGTACGCACTTGTCTGGCGGTATCCCTTTGTACGAATCGTTCAACGTTGGGTCGAGACGCGTGATATCAAGTTCCATCCAGGGACCAAAATTTGTAATGTAGTTATTTTCCAGGCGAAGTTTACCGACGGTTACCGAAGGGAACACGGGTACTTTTTGTCGGGGAATATAATATACAGTAAAAATCGTTCGCGTTCACTTCGTAGCTAGCTTCAGCGCCTAGAAAACCGCGACGTTTCATTGACCGTGAGAGTACGTCAGAGTGATATTATGCACTTTATATGCATTCATTATTGCCAGCGATCTAACTTACTACTAAACAATAGCTAGGTACGCACTTGTCTGGCGGTATCCCTTTGTACGAATCGTTCAACATTGGGTCGAGACGCGTGATATCATGTTCCATCCAGGGACCAAAATGTGTACTGTAGTTATTTTCCAGGCGAAGTTTACTGACGGTTACGTCGTGTACTGCGTCGACGTCCGCTACACTACAGCAAAAACGAATTATGTTAATTGTTCGTATGTTCACCATTTTTTTAATTTACAAGTAACCTTCTGTACCGTGGGGCACCTAAAATAAATTTTTCATCCATTACTAAACAAAAAAACATGCCATTTTCGCTTAGCCAACATCTTATTATAGCTAAGTTATTACATTTTCAATGTCCTGTATGTCATGAATTTCTCACCACTCGGAAGTCCAGATAGTACGCACGCATACACTTGGGAGGAATAAACTTATTTCCCCGACTTAAAAAGGTCTACGCTTGCGTTTTTTAAGCCTCTGGGCCTGATGTTTCCAAAGTATAAAATGCAAATTTTTGAAGACCTGCAGCTCTAGTTTTAAACATTTTCTTAACTCAGCCCCAACAATAAAGCTGGTCATATTTCGAAGTACAAGAAGTGCATTTTCCGGGACCTAACATCTCTATTTTTCAAACATTTCTTAGTCACAACCATGATAGGGACTTATATATTTTGTTTCATGTTTTGAAGTATATTAAGTCCAATTTCCGGGACCTCCAACTCTATTTTTCTAAATTTTCTTTGAACTTTTATTTTTTAAATTGAAAAATATGGATTGAAACAGTCATCGCGCATCGTTTTTTTGCACGCAGTATTTTATTTATGCATTATAAAAAATGGAAAAATGGCTACCCTAAATCTGATTAAAATGACCTCAAATGACGCTAGAACGCGTTGCTTCCGGGGCCTTCGCCCCTGGCCCCCAGCCTAGTGATGCTCGCATAACCCCCTCGTCGGGGAATGTAGCCCCCGCGTCGGGAAGATCCTGGCGCCACCCCTGGTTCAAATAAATCAGTACCTATATACGACTACGGTGGTGATGGCTTTAGACGTTGGATTGGCAAAGGTGCCATCAGTTGATTGACTGACCGACTCATATCTTTTGCATCTGACACAATTATGTCTTATATGGCTCACCAGCTTCCTGAGTCGCACCACCCAATACTTGCTTCTGATCTTTGACATAGTAGTGTTGACTCCATTATATCCTCTATTGTGCATTGTTTGAGCAACCAGCTTGGTGAACGCATGGTCATAAGTCAATAATGGGACTTGATTGAATTGATTGAAATATATATTTATACTGGGTAACCTCTTCAGTCAAAGACTGGTCTCCCAGAGGGCCCAGTTGGTGATCAGTGGCTGTGATGTACTAATACACCGGGGTAATCCCTACTCGTCTCGAAAGATGTACTATGTTCTTTAAAGTGCACACGAGCTAGATGTGTACCATGGACCTACGGTTTATAGTCCTTATCCGAGAAGACTCGTTCTACCACCAGAACCATGGAGTGAGTGAGCCTCGAACCCATGCCGATGTTATGGAGTGAGCCTCGAACCCATGCCGATGTTATGGACTTCTTCGTGGTTTTAGCTAAAATAAACATGCTCCTTAATCCTGTCGCCCACTTTGGACCTAAACTGCCATAGTTCTTTATGAAGTCGTTGATTTCTTTTCCATAAGTTTTATTAGTGGTCTTTGTACTTTTCTGACCCAGAATGTTTCAGCATAACTAGTGTCATTGGGCGTCAAAACTAATGCAGCTGATTTGAAGCTCTTCTTGACCATGACCATCGCTGTAACTCGTAGTAATCTCACTAAACTGTTAAACCTTTCCACTTTGATACAACACCTCTGAACCTCCTCTACATCTACATTGATCACCACTTTAACTCTTTCAGGAATCTCTTGCGAACTACACTTTTGTGAAATTGGCCATTCTTCTACAGGTAATTAAAGGAAATCGGGTCCTTCTTGCTAAACTCTGTGTTCAATCAAGGTGGTGTTGCTGCTGTTCCTCTAGAGATTATATCGGCTATGTTCGTTTCTCCAGCTACACACCACCAATCTTGAGGTTCGCTGGACTTTTGAATCTCTCCAATTCGGGTAGCTGCGTAATTCTTAAATTCATAACTCTGTTTCTTGATCATAGCCTAACAATGTCACTGTCCACAATGTAAAATATTCTCTTAAACCTTATATTCATTTCTTTAACTATCGGTTTTGTCTAGTCCTCAAAACAGCCACGCCTAGTTCAAATCTCACTATACTAGCAATTTATATGGGTGCTATCCTGCTCTTGGCCGCTATCAATCTGGACATGTATCCGCCTTCTTGCATTTGGTATCGGACATAATCTGCCGTAGCCATAGCTTTCTCGGATGCGTCTGAAAACATTATCAATACTGGATCGATATCGTCACTCGCTCCAATAGGTTTTACACACATAGGAATGTGTAGGTTCTTACAGAATTGCAGTTCTTGGAACAGTGCCAACTATTCTTGTCTTTCACATGTAAGCTACATTTGAAAATTATCTGCCATCAATATGATGGATTATGATTGCATAGATTTAAAAGAAAATGTGAACACTTAAGCTACATTTGGAATGAACATGTTAAGGGCATCAGTTTAAGATCATTCATGCAAAGGTTTCCGTCATCTTTAGCGTTGTTACAGCGGCATAAAGCTGTACATGGTAGTTTTGACTTCTTGCACCTACATCTATTGGTTATGCATCGTGTCTTGCATCCACAATAAATCATCTCTAACGAAGCAGTAGGAATAGCTTCATTTTTCAGAAGCACTGGTTGAAGTTTACCATTAGATAGCTCCAAACCAAAATCTGTTGGTGATGGCAAATGCTGGATTGGCGATACAGCTTTTTTCCATACGAGTGCTTGGAAGTGTGCTCTTTTTATATGTTGGTGCACTGCATCGCTTGTTGGAGGTAATGCCTCTGGTTTTTTTTTTTTTTTTTTAAAGCCTAACTTCATTGGTACTTTTAACTTGACCAAAACCGTAAACGTAGCAAATGAATCTTTCCGATTTCATAATAACTTGGTCACTAATAGGGTTTCTCCCAGGTCTTTAATTAGTTCATAATTTTTTTTTAATACTTCTCATGCCGATGCCTTTGATTGACCACTTAGATATGAACAGGGAAGAGTTAAATTACTGTATGTATGTATTAATGTAATTTAACTCTTCCCTGGATATGAGGTAGTATCGGATCCACTAATAGTGTGGAATGGAATCAGTGCTTTTGCATAACCCTCGGGCAAGGCTTGAAAAATGTCTTTTATAGATACTTTCTTTTTTTGGATGTCCCTGTCATCATTCATTTGGATACCATGCTTTGGTAGTGAGACACTAGAATCACTAGTACGTCTGTATCTCTAGAAGCAACTACAACAACTGTGTCGTAGCGGACATTGGCAGCATGACAAGTCTCGTGTCCGATTCTTCATGATCTGCGACCAGAGACAACGTATTCATGTAGACTTTTGATGATTTAACAACTGATTCTTTCATAAATCCACCAGCTGTGACAATTTCTTTGTCTATGGGAGCTTGACGAATCAACTCCTCTGATAGAAATCGTGCCAGATCTGCTTTATTATCTTGTAATGCCAAAAAGTTTGACCAGCAATTTGGCAGCGGTATTTCACCACTTTCTATAATTCGACGAATTGGTCTCTGTGTTTTGGTTCATCTTTGTTAGTGGTGTCCTTTATCGACAGTTTTAAGTTAGGCATGCCATGTTTTAGAAAAAACAAAACCAGAGGCATTACCTCCAACAAGCGATGCAGTGCACCAGCATATAAAAAGAGCACACTTCCAAGCACTCGTATTGAAAAAAGCTGTATCGCCAATCCAGCATTTGCCATCACCAACAGATTTTGGTTGGGAGCTATCTAATGGTAAACTTCAACCAGTGCTTCTGAAAAATGAAGCTGTTCCTACTGCTTCGTTAGAGATGATTTATTGTGGATGCAAGACACGATGCATAACCATATAGATGTAGGTGCAAGAAGTCAAAACTACCATGTACAGTTTTATGTTGCTGTAACAACGCTAACAAAGTTGACGGAAACCTTTGTATGAATGATCAAAACTAATGCCCTTAACATGTTCATTCCACATGTAGCTTACGTGTTCACATTTTTTTTCAAACCTATACAATCATAATCCATCATATTGATGGCAGGTAATTCCCAAATTTCCAAATGTAGCTGACGTTTTCAAATTCTTTTTTAAATCTATAATCATAATCCATCATATTGAAGGCAGGTACTATACAATCATAATCCATCATATTGATGGCAGGTAATTTCCAAATTTCCAAATGTAGCTGACGTGTTCAAATTCTTTTTTAAATCTATAATCATAATCCATCATATTGATGGCAGGTAATTTTCAAATGTAGCTTACATGTTCAAATTCTTTTTAAATCTATAATCATAATCCATCATATTGATAGCAGGTAATTTCCAAATGTAGTTGACATGTTCACATTTTTAAAAATCTATAATCATACTCCATCATATTGATGGCAGGTAATTTCAAATTTCAAATTTCAACAAATGTAACTTGCGTGTTCAATTTTTTTTTTTAAAGGGGGATTCTGGGTTTAAAATTGCTTTTAAATATCGTTTATTTATTAAATAAAAAATATTATAACAATATAGACATGTCAGAATGAAGAAGTAATAACGAGAAATTAAAAAAATTAAATTTCATATACATTTTAGGGTAAATTCATGGAAAGTCTGTTTTTCAGCAGCTTAGGGAAGCTTATTAATATTCATGAGATATTCACAAAATCACGTCATGAGTGGATTCCAAACTCGCGACGTCAAGCTTGCTTGTACGTTGTGTTCTCTCTCCTCTGTCAAACGACGACCACCCGATCATTGTGAAATACATTTTTTGTAGATTTGCTAAGCTAGGCCTAAAGTGTAATAATAACAGTAGTAGCATATATTTATTTGACATTTAATGAAATACAAAATTTAGTACAGATTACGGAGTCATAAATTATACTATTTTTATACCTCGAATTAATAGTACAGATCGTATATCGGCTTCACGTACTAGACTAGGCCTAGCCTAAATCATTTTATTCATGCCGGGGTGAGAGCCATTTCTGACTAGGGATTCCATGCCACGATGGCTACGTTAAAACATTGGGGCCATCATTCATGGGCCTAGCTAGCCTATTACTAAACGATTGGCCCATAAATAACTAAACTCAGTGGATTCCAAACCCATCCTATTAACCAAACTCCTAAACAATCTAAACCTAAAATGTTCTACAAAAATCGGCTGTAAATATTGAGGCAAAACAAGGTCCGATCGCCGTCCGCACGTATGGTGTCCCGATCGTCTAATAAGTAGGCCTAAAATAGGCCTAGCTAGGCCTAGTTTACTCTCCAAAAAAGCGGATACTGCATCAAGCAAGTAGACCGGTAGTAGGAAGGAGACCTAGCCTAGCCTAGCCGATCCGGCCCAGTTAAAAATTGAGCTAGCTAGTGTAGTAGACCCTATGCGAATTGATACTACCAGGCCTTTTACTATAGGCTACACTTGTTAAAATTAGCAACACTGTACTTATGTTTACAAATATTCCAACTCTCTCATTCGAGTTATATTATCTATACCATTCCGGTAGGTTGAGTCGACCTTCAATCAAATACTGTACATCGTTCATGTTGTGATTATAGACGGGGTATACTCGACCCGACCAGTTTGGTATTGTATACTGTATCTTCTTATCACGTGACGATGCCAGGCATGGGCAGAGAGAGCACGTGTATCATCGTCTCGCTCTCTCCTCGCTCTCAGCAGGAATGTATACGTTACGATTCATTGATTTTTAAGGCTTTCTCTAAGTCAGTGCGAAAATCGGCAAACGTAAAGTGCAAACTTATCTAATTTTTCACTGTTTTGATGGATTTTCATAGAAAATTGACTTTATAAATGGGAAGATAATTTTACAAAAGATATTGATATGGTTAATGATAACGAGTCGTCGGAAGATTGACCATTTCACGAATTTCCTATTCTATAACCACAGTGTGATTTTGCCGTAGCTGCACTTGTAATCTGGCCTCATTTCACAGCCTTCGTTCTGCTTCACTGGGCGCTTATATAAATTGAAACTTTTACCGTTCAAGAGACAAACAAATATATTTCACATTTTTTACTATTCATTTAAAACCCGGAACCCCCCTTTAAATCTATATAAATCATAACACATCATATTTGATGGCAGTGAATTTTATAATTTTACTAATTATTATTGTGTATAAATAATTTCATAGTTATGCAATTATATTATATTTAGTATACAGTAGGCCTATGCTGTAGTTTAAAGGTCAATAACCATACTATCGGCCATTCTTGTACAAAATGTGCCATTAGACTGGATAGAAACACACATGTTTTAAACAATTTAAAAAGAAAAAAAAATTCATAAGACCACAATTTTCAAAGTTATATTATTATTATATTTGACTAATAGTTCAAAGGTCAATAGTTGTAGAATCGGCCATTTTTTGTAAAAACATTTCATTATAATAAATATGAATGTATAATTTCTGAACAATTTGAGCCCTATTTCGTGTCTCTCCGATTATTGGTTACTGAGATACGATAAATAAAGGTCAAAGGTCAAAATGTCAGAAATAAGACTGGCATCTATTTTTTGAGAAAATGTGTCATTAAAGTGAATATAAAAATACATTATTTAAAACATTTTGAGACCAAAATTAATTATTTGTGACTAGTGGTTCTCGAGATATAGGGTAATTATAAAAAATGGCCGCCATTTTTAATTATGCAAATTATGGCCTTAGATGGCCGAATTTCGCTTGGGATCCGCCATATTCGTAATCAGCGAGGTCGAAATATCCTAAATCAAGTGGATCCCAGCTTCTATCCAAAAATGCTTCTTACACCATATTTCAGAGGAAATAGAACTTGTCTATAGGTGGTCTGTTAAAATGCTTAGACGGATATCACATAATATTACATTATGATAATCATTGATAAAAAAATAATCTAACCTTGTTTTGACATTTTGGTCTTCTTTAAGTAAAATTGTCCTTTGTTTTTGTTTAATACTCTCCATATATCTATAAACTCAAATCTATTACAGAAGGAGTTTAAAGCTGTGGTGTAATCTTTTTTTCCAGAGGGTCACCTCCCAAATGTCACCTCCCCCTTACCCGTCTTTATCTAATTTAACATTAAGTATACAGTTAAAATCACTTTTTTTGCAAAAGTGACTTTCGTGTGGATGAATAGAATGTCAGCTTTTTGACTCTCAAACCATTCGTAAATGGCAAGTCTTTTCTATTTTGAAACATAAAGTGCAGACTTAGACATGTGATAACATTATTGTTAAGTTGTAAACTTACTTTCATTTTTTCTTATTATTATTGCGCTTTGAACGTGTGTAACTGTCAGAAGGTCTTGAAGATTCTATGCTGGCTGAAGCTGTCACGGTGTTTCGCGGGTATCAATAGGCTGATCCTCATTCCAACCTGTTTGTCCAGGGTAGTTTTTTATATTAACTTCCGCCATAGCGTTGACACAGATCACGTTGTCCTTCCTGCATGCACAGTGAACCGTAACAGCGAAACTCAGGCTAAGTTTTAAACCTCACTTTAGCGACTTCCAAGATATCTAAATGCTCAATATTACAGCATATTTTTAGAGAAATTAAAAATATTGACCACAAAGGTGTGTATAAAGCAACAATTTTAAAGAGATAGCAACAGTATCCCCTTGTGGTGAAACTGGAAGGCTGTTTTATGGACATGTTCATCTGCTTTACTTTGAAATGATAGTACACGTTTAAAAGTGTGAAAAGTATTCGAGTAGAGTATTTGTAAAAAAATCTTTGTCAGCTAGGGCTAAAAATGCTTGTGACCTCTATTTTACATTTTTAGATACACATGCCAATTAGTATTTATGGTAAATGAAGTAACACAATTAAATTACTGTATTGTTTTTAAAACAGTTTTAAACAGTAAATAAATATAAATATCATATTACTGTAGTTTTGTCACACCATGTACAGAATTCTGTCTAACTGTTATCTAAATAAATAATTCCAGAAAATTTGTGATATAATATTCAAGTAAATAATGTTCATGTTTGTTTTAAAATCTTTAGATTTTTAGACTGTATTGCAAGAAATTACATGGGATAGAATAGGGAACATTCCAATCTCTCCCAGTATAATGATTTGGTTTAACACAAGTATGTCAATTGATGGGCCCTTGGAGACTAAACTTAAACCTTTAGTATATAATTGCAATTCTTTAAAAATATTGTAAATACGTAATACCGGTAACCATTTTCGGTCGCCACTTGAATCGGAAATTTCTTACTGTGAGTGTGGGTACTGTTAGATATAAACACATGCAGAAATAAATTTCTTACTGTGAGTGTGGGTACTGATAAATTATAAACACATAATATACAAATACACTCTATTACTGACAGTTTCTCCTCAACGTTTGTATTAATTTATAATTACAACAAATATAAACGTTGTAGTGGTGTATCGTTATATGTCCTATTTTACTATTTCAATCGACTATGGCAGTGACCGTTTTAACACAAAGTATTAAATAGCAAATGTTCTACTGTATTTAGTGGTATATTATTTATAGGCCTATAAAACATGAAAAAATATTTGGTTACTGAGTGGATAAAGAATATACACACAACCTCATAGATATATGGATAAATAATAATATTGGTAAATCTCAATATACATGGAGACGGAAAATGTTTATAGAAGGCTAGATTTTTGGTGCATTTCAAACTCCATGTGCAAAAATGGTGAAATAGTTAGCACTGATATCAGACCTGCTATTTGTTCTGACCATCTAGCAATATCACTTAAAGTTCAGACAAATCAAGAAAAAAGGGTCCTGGAATATGGAAACTTAATAATAGCTTATTAAATGATGAAGAATATGTTAATCAAATTACTAAGATAATAACAATGTCAAAAAAAAATCATTATGATTTAAGTCCAGAATTACTTTGGGAGCACTTGAAAGTAAAAATAAAAGAGTTCTCACGCAGATATGGAGCAAAAACAAAGCATTTGAGAAATAGGGATTAAGAAAAATTGTTTTATAAATTAAGAAATTTCAGACCTGACAAACAAACTAGAAACTAATTATGATGAAAAAACAGAGAGAATTTTAATTAATAACGCAAAAGACATAGAAGACATATATACATTAGAAGCAAAGGGTGCTCAAATAAGATCAAGTATAGAATGGTTTGAAAAGGGTGAAAAAAATACAAAATTTTGTATAGGTCTAGAAAAAAAGTAAAGCTAAAAGAAAATGTATCACGGCAGTCCTAAAAAGTAATGGGAAATACACTACCAATACTGATAACATTCTTCGTGAGCAAGTACATTATTTTCAAAATTTATACCAAAAAAAAAATTCAAATGAATCATCTGAAACTTTAACTTCAGATACTCTAAATTATCTTAATAAAACTAATTTCAAAGTATTATCTGAAGAACAAAAAAAGAAATGTGAAGGGACTATAAAAATAGAAGAATGTAAAAATGCCTTATATAAAACTTAATAAGGCCCCAGGCAGCGATGGCTTGTCAGTAGAATTTTACCAAACATTTTGGAATTCCATTGACTCATTAGTTTGTGATGCCTTTAATTTTTCATTTAATAATAAACAACTGTCAAATTCTCAAAGTAGAGGAGTAGTCTCCATACTGTACAAAAATGGTAAAAGAGAAGACTTTAAAAATTGGATTAATTCTTAATATAGATTACAAGATTATGGCAAATGTTATTGCTAATAGACTAAAATTAGTAATTGGTGACATAATAGACACTGATCAAAAAGGTTATATTAAAGGAAGGTTTGCCGGTGAAAATATAAGTCTTGTTGAAGATGTACTAGAATACACCAATAATTTTAATAAAGAAGGTGCTATAATATTTTTAGATTTTGCTAAAGCGTTTGACAAAATAGATAGAATGTTTTTAATTAAATCACTGAAAAGATTTGGTTTTGGTCAGGACCTAATACAATGGGTTAAGACTTTTTATTTCAATACTGAGTCAGTTACTACAAATAATCGATGGGTATAATGGTATTAGACAAGGATGCCCTCTTTCGGAATTACTTTTTTTAATAGCTGTAGAGCCAATGGCTATCAATATAAGAAACAATATTCATTGTAAAGGTATTATACTGCCTTCGAAAGGGTATAATGATGAACAGGAAGTAAAAATTGCTCAGTTAGCAGACGATACTATAATTTTTGTTAGGGATGAAATGAGTATTGAAGCTTGTTTAAATACAGTAGACTTGTTTTGTAAGGTTGCAGGAATGTCACTTAACAAAATGAAAACAAAAGGTATGTGGATAGGATCTTCAAAAAACAACGTTCATAAACCTTTTGCAATACAATGGGTTGATGAGCCTGTCAAATTCTTAGGTGTTTTTGTTGGTTATGATTAAACAAAATGCCACAAAAAAAAACTGGGTTGAAAAGATTGAACATTTTAAAAATGTGTAAAAACCTTGGAAAAAAGAAATTTAAGTATTTTTGGTAAAGTAATGGTGATAAAAACACTGGTACTCTCCAAACTAGTCTATAATGAGGTACCCACAATTATTGTAAATTAAGTTAACAGTATTATTTTAAAGTTCATTTGGAATGGAAAAGGAGAAACAAATAAAAAGAGATATTACAAAAACAAGTTTTTAGCTGATATTCCAACTTTCTATAAAGAAATTATATCAATGTGTACACAATATAATAATTGTTTTTAAACGGAACCACAAGGTATAGATGAAATTAATAAACATATTTTGTGGGGTAACAAATATATTGTGCTAAACAATACATCTTTATATAATCAAAACTTGATTGATTCTGGAATTACACAAATTTGGTATAGATGACAAATTTCGTTTTTGTAAAAGCACAAGTTAACGGAGTACTTACTCGAACGTTTCGATCTCTATCAGAGATCCTTCTCAACTGACTGCGGAGTGTTAATGCAGCTTGGTCATTCTTGACGTCATCTGTTGATGACGTTGTACGCCTCCGGTTGTAGGTTGGAGGTTGTGCGGGGCTCGGCCAGGTGATGTGTCTATCAAATCATTGTACAAATGCGAGAGTTCGTGGGCTCCAGTGTCCCGGTTCATGGTCTTCTCTTTATTTCTCCTTATATGTAATGATTCTCTAATCTGTCTGTCTTTGCGTTTAGGCTCTTTGGTTAAGATGGTAGCCTCCCAGTTCGGTACATGATTGTGTTTTATGACATGTTCTGTAATGGCAGATTTGTGTATGATCGAAGATGTGGATGTTCTGGAGGCCCTAGTCATTACTCCCCCCGTGTTTGTTGTAACATCTTTTTTGTGATCATTAATTCGTGTTTGTAATGCCCTCCCTGTTTCCCCAATGTAAACTTGTGGACAGTTGCGGCAGGTGACTTCGTAGATTACTCCACATGTATCCATCTTCTCGATTTTATCTTTTGGGTGGACGAGGCTATTCTTGATTTTATTTTGGGGTAGGAAATAGGTTCCGACATTGTGATAGGAGAGAGTGCGTCGTATTCTTTCTGCCATTCCTTTTACATAGGGGATTCCTCTGCTACCTCGCATCTTGATCTTTTCTTTCTGTGGTTCGTGTCCTTTGTTCTTTTTTCTTTTTCGGTTTTCCATAACTCTCTGGAAGGACCACTCTGGATACTGGCAGTTGTGTAACGCTTTCTTGATGTTATCCATCTCAACTTTCCTCAAATCCATATCTCCCACTACCTTCTCAGCTCTGTCCACAAGCGTGTTTATAAGCCCCAGTTTGTGTTCGAGTGGATGATGTGAGTTGAAATGTAAATATTGGTCTGTGTGAGTGGGCTTCCGATAGACTGAGGTGGTAACTGTTCCATTGTCATTGAGTGTGATGAGCATGTCCAGGAAAGGTATTGTGTTGTTTGTCATCGATTCTGTGGTGAACTTGATATTGTCAGTTATATCGATGTTATTAAGATGTGTGTTAAATGTATGTACTGTACCTATGGGGATGATAGCTAATACATCATCAACGTATCGTTTCCAATACACAGGCTTGATGTTAGTGGGTGCCGTGTTTATGGCTTGGTGTTCGAGCCACTCTAGATACAAGTTCGCCAATATAGGACTTATTGGGCTTCCCATAGCAATGCCTTGTATTTGCCTATAAATGTTACCATTGAACGAGAAATAGGTTTTGTTCACAATTAAACCGAGGAGCTTCATTATGTCTGTCACATGTAGTTTAGTTCTATCCAGAAGTGTCGGATCTGTTGTTAGGCGATTTTCGACAACTTTGAGGGCCTCTTCTACTGGTGTTTTTGTAAACAGAGATACTACGTCAAACGAGACAAATGTTTCACTTGGTTTGACTATTATTTCTTTTAGTTCACTCGCCAACTCTCCTGAGTAAGTTACATGATGTTCTGTGTTTCCGACAAGCGGACCCAGGATTTTGGTGAGGAATTGTGCAACGGTGTAAAAAAAGGTGTTGATGTTATCTACTATAGGTCTTAATGGCCAATTTGGTTTATGTATCTTCGGAAGACAATACAACCTAGGTACAATTTCAGCCGTGGGAAACAGCCATTCTTTCTCTCTGTAGTTGATTTTCTTTTCTTTGAACAACCTGCCTATGATGTTGACCACTTTTCGTTTATAGTTTTGTGTTGGATTACGTTTTAGCAGTTCGTAAACATTAGTGTCGCTCACCATGGTTCCCACTTTATCTTTGTAATCATTAGTATTTAGGATGACAGTAGATCTACCTTTATCCGCTGGGAGAATAAGAATAGATTTATCTTTCTTCAAGTTTTTTATGGCCTTTCGTTCTTTGGGGGTTAAATTTGAAGGTGGTAGAGTGGTAGATTTTACAATAGCTACAATTTTACTGCGAACGGTGTCTTGTTCTTCCAGGGGGAAGAAGCAATTCCCAAACATTGGAAAAACAAAAACTTTTTAATGTTAAAGATAATATTCAGGAAATAGAAGTGGAAAAATATGATTTATATGGCAAAAACACTTCAGTAAAACCTTTTTACAAAGAATTTTTGGTAAATAAATCCAGTGAACCAAATTTTCAAACGAAATGGGAAAGAGATCTTAATTTAGAATTTTTAGATTGGAATACAATAGGGCATAGAAAAGTATATTGTATGAAGCACTTAATAGTCAGGTGGCTTAGCGACTAAAACGTTACACGGTAGACAAAAGCACCAAATTTTGCATGAGGCTTCTTTTAGGGTACTAATTGATTTTTGCCTTAGAGCCACCCAATCAGCTTCCGATTTTCAAAGATGGCGGCCAAAATCCAAAATGGCTGCCAGTAAATTGGTATATCATATATCTCTGGCTGTAAAAGTTACAAATAGACAAAAAATGTATCAATGAATCAAGAATTTCTGAGGTCAGTAAAACCGATTCAGGAAATAGTATATAAAGTGAGTTCCAAGATGGCGCCCAAAAATAAAAATGGTAGCCATTGAAATTGAAATACATTTATACAAAGTCACAAATAGTTCATCCCTAATGTATTTTAGTCTGCAAATCAGAAGGAAAGTGCAAGCATTGCATTTTATGAATTTTTTAACAATGCCAGTTATAAAAACCCATGTTATCAAATTTCGAAAGTTTTTCTTTGACCTTTGACCTCAAATTTGAATATTTTAATCCAATTGAAAACAAAATAACCATATCTCTACAACGCTTACATTAAATTAAATAATTTTAGTGTCAAATTATTTGAAAGATGCATATTAATATGCGTCCTAATGAAAACATTTGTCAAAAAATGGCCGGAAGTATGATTTTTGGTATTTTTGACCTTTGACCTACATGTCATATAACTTGGTAACTAACAGTTTGACAAACTTTAAATAGGTCTCAAATTAATCAAAAGATTGATGTTTCTATTCAGTCTAATACAAACTTTTCCAAGAAAATGACCCAGATTCTTGTTATTGACCTTTGACCTGTACTGGTAGTACACATTTCTATATCTAGAAAACTAGTGGTCGTAAAAGTTTTTTATGAGAAATTGTGAGAAAAATATATATTTATATGTTTTATAATAAAACAGTTTCTATGAAAATGTAAAAGAATCCTATTTATGATAACTAAATTTGTAATTTTTTACATCCAATAGTATTTGTTATGTATTAAAATGTGTTATATTTGCCTATTTTAGGCACTTAACGTAAATTTATCTGAACTATGGATATTGAATGTAAAATTTGTTTTCTTTAATATAAAGAAAATGTAATTATCTTTCAAATAAGACCATTTTAAAAATATTCTGACAAAAACTTGTGTACGTTTACTTATGTGAACAGCGCCCTCAATCTTTATTTTCCCAAAAATACCACATTTTATGTGGTTTCAGAAACTGAACTGGCTGTAACTTTTTTACAGTTACTTGTAATTTACATACCACCTCCACCATTTACTACAGCTACTTCATTTACATACTTCTGCCGTCCACAGATACTGTATGTGATTTCCTAGTTTACTGGCAGCCATTTTGTATTTTCCCACCATCTTTGCAACGAGTGACCTATATTATGTACCATGTCTAAAATAGGTTTCAATGACCATGATTAGGCCTACTCCATGTTTTCCTACTTCGTTTGATACCTATATGCGGTTTCTGCAACCAGAATGATATTCCAGTTTAGGCTACTGGCAGACATGTTGGATTTAGGCCACCATCCTAACAACGAATGACCCATATCATGCAACATGTCTAAAATATGTTTCAATGACCATGAATACTTATATTTTGATAGTTCATTTGCCTATATGTGACTTCTGCAACAAATGAAATGTGATTTTCCAATTTATTGGGGGCCATTTTGGATTTTGGCCGCCATCTTGAAAGAATAAATTACGACCAGAGTTGCTCCTAGGCAAAAATCAATTGGTAGGTCCCAACGAAGCTCCATGCCAAATTTGGCGCTTTTTACCACCGTGTAACGATTTCCTCATTTTTTTTCGTTAAGGCACCTATAAGTAAAATTGCACAATTTAATGTTAAATTGTTGCATAGAATTTTATGTTGTAAAAAGAAACTTAAGTTATGGAAGATCTATAATTCAGATATGTGTGACAGATGTAAAATAGAAATAGAAGATGAAAGGCACATGCTAATTAACTGTGAAAAAAAATCATCCTTTTGGTATAATTTTAACAACATGTTAAACTCTTGTAACAACGAAAATCAGGCATTTGTTGATTAGTCTTGTTTTGAATATATTATTCTCTTGGTGTAGCCAATAATATTGTAAATGAGTTGTTATCAATTTTTACTTTTTATATTTACAAGGCAAGTGTTCTTTTTCGAACAGAAAATAAAATTGTAAATGCATGGTTTTTATTCGCTAAAGAAATAAAAATGTTAAGAAAAATTGAATACGCAATTGATAATCTTGCGGCTAGAAAGAAATGGGAAAAATTAGATCATAATCGTCTAGAATATTGTCTAAATAGATGAACAGTCAAATGTAAAATTATGAAATGATTGAAAAAATAAGGTATGCTATGAGAATGACACAAAAGATGCATAATGCATACAGGTATACAGTATGTGTATGCATTTATTGAACCGAACATTTATATATTTATATATATATGTTTAGGAGTATGTATTCATTGCCAAAGTTGTGATATCAATTAGTGGCTAGGTACAATATTATTTATCTGTAATATAAGTATACAATGTAAATTGTATCTTATGAGTATAGAGTTATCAAAGGATATAGGCTATGTAAACTAAATTGATAAAAAAGGGATTGTATAATAAACAAGGCCAACAGCCATTAAGTCGCGTGCTACAATGCATAGTGATACTGGACCGACAGACAAACAGACCGACAGACAGACAGACCGACAGACAGACGGACCGACCGACATAGTGAACTATACTGACCGAAATTACTGAACATGTTTAAAAATGTTGAAATGTTTAAAAACATTTATATTTTTTTAATTTACACGTGCGTAGCCTGTCACTTTTGACGTGCTCGTACAACGTAATTTCGAGTTGAAAAGTAAGTCAAGAAAACAGAAATCGGGCAAAAAGAGTGCGCAATAACATTTAACGCGCAGTGCGCGCGCAAAAATCTGCGCACTCATGGCAATTTTGTAAACGCTTAAAATTGCCTGAAACGTACTCTTATTTCATCGAAAATAAATTTTGAAAATTTTAAGCGCGCGTACGCATGCGTTACATGCGCTACGCACGTAATCGTATTGCCATATGATGATTTATGCCCTGAAATTTATGAGTACCAAATTTTATTTAATTGTGATTCATGGTTGTTAAGATATGATTACAAACGTGATTTCGTTAAATCGTGCGTAGACCGCGTAATTTTTTATTGCGCACCGTGAAAACATAACCACATCGATTCCTGGCCATAAGGAATATTCTGTGAAAAATTGACTTAGCTAGATTAAACTGATATCAAGATAAGGTCTTAAAGCGATAAAACGCATAGTGATACCGGACCGACAGACAGACAGACAGACAGACAGACAGACAGACAGACAGACAGACAGACAGACAGACAGACAGACAGACAGACAGACAGACCGACCGACATAGTGAACTATAGAGTCGCTTCCACGCGACTAATAAAGGAGTATTAAACAACGTTAAAGTGTTTATGAAAATATATTTAAAGAAATAAATACTAGTAGAAATGTGTTAAATTATAAGGAACATATATAGATAGATTAACATGTGTTAAAAACAAGGCCAACAGCCATTAAGTCGCGGGCTACAATGCATAGTGATACCGGACCGACAGACAAACAGACTGACAGACAGACAGACCGACAGACAGACGGACCGACCGACATAGTGAACTATACTGACCGAAATTACTGAACATGTTTAAAAATGTTGAAATGTTTAAAAACATTTATATTTTTTTAATTTACACGTGCGTAGCCTGTCACATTTGACGTGCTCGTATAACGTAATTTCGAGTTGAAAATTAAGTCAAGAAAACAGAAATCGGGCAAAAAGTGTGCGCAATAACATTTAACGCGCAGTGCGCGCGCAAAAATCTGCGCACTCATGGCAATTTTGTAAACGCTTAAAATTGCCTGAAACGTACTCTTATTTCATCAAAAATAAATTTTGAAAATTTTAAGCGCGCGTACGCATGCGTTACATGCGCTACGCACGTAATTGTATTGCCATATGATGATTTATGCCCTGAAATTTATGAGTACCAAATTTTATTTAATTGTGATTCATGGTTGTTAAGATATGATTACAAACGTGATTTCGTTAAATCGTGCGTAGACCGCGTAATTTTTTATTGCGCACCGTGAAAACATAACCACATCGATTCCAGGCTATAAGGAATATTCTGTGAAAAATTGACTTAGCTAGATTAAACTGATATCAAGATAAGGTCATAAAGCGACAAAACGCATAGTGATACCGGACCGACAGACAGACAGACCGACAGACCGACAGACAGACAGACAGACCGACCGACCGACTTAGTGAACTATAGAGTCGCTTCCACGCGACCAAAAATTAAAAAGAAGAAAACAAAACTTTAATATAATGTTAACAAATACAAAATATGTTTTTTTTTTAAATAAGAAATGTTGATAAATTATGTTAAGAGTTAACATAAAAGAGAAAACAATACAAGCAAAAAATATGTGTATGATGATTTTTCAAAAGATTATTTTAAAAATAACAAGGCCAACAGCCATTAAGTCGCGTGCTACAATGCATAGTGATACCGGACCGACAGACAAACAGACCGACAGACAGACAGACCAACAGACAGACGGACCGACCGACATAGTGAACTGTACTGACCGAAATTACTGAACATGTTTAAAAATGTTGAAATGTTTAAAAACATTTTTATTTTTTTAATTTACACGTGCGTAGCCTGTCACTTTTGACGTGCTCGTATAACGTAATTTCGAATTGAAAAGTAAGTCAAAAAAACAGAAATCGGGCAAAAAGAGTGCGCAATAACATTTAACGCGCAGTGCGCGCGCAAAAATCTGCGCACTCATGGCAATTTTGTAAACGCTTAAAATTGCCTGAAACGTACTCTTATTTCATCGAAAATAAATTTTGAAAATGTTAAGCGCGCGTACGCATGCGTTACATGCGCTACGCACGTAATTGTATTGCCATATGATGATTTATGCCCTGAAATTTATGAGTACCAAATTTTATTTAATTGTGATTCGTGGTTGTCAAGATATGATTACAAACGTGATTTCGTTAAATCGTGCGTAGACCGCGTAATTTTTTATTGCGCACCGTGAAAACATAACCACATTGATTCCTGGCCATAAGGAATATTCTGTGAAAAATTGACTTAGCTAGATTAAACTGATATCAAGATAAGGTCATAAAGCGATAAAACGCATAGTGATACCGGACCGACAGACAGACAGACAGACAGACCGACAGACCGACAGACAGACAGACAGACAGACAGACCGACCGACCGACATAGTGAACTATAGAGTCGCTTCCAGTTTTTAGTCGCGTGGAAGCGACTCTATAGTTCACTATGTCGGTCGGTCGGTCTGTCTGTCGGTCTGTCTGTCGGTCTGTCTGTCTGTCGGTCCGGTATCACTATGCGTTTTATCGCTTTCTGACCTTATCTTGATATCAGTTTAATCTAGCTAGGTCAATTTTTCACAGTATATTCCTTATGGCCAGGAATCAATGTGGTTATGTTTTCACGGTGCGCAATAAAAAATTACGCGGTCTACGCACGATTTAACGAAATCACGTTTGTAATCATATCTTCACAACCATGAATCACAATTAAATAAAATTTGGTACTCATAAATTTCAGGGCATAAATCATCATATGGCAATACAATTACGTGCGTAGCGCATGTAACGCATGCGTACGCGCGCTTAACATTTTCAAAATTTATTTTCGATGAAATAAGAGTACATTTCAGGCAATTTTAAGCGTTTACAAAATTGCCATGAGTGCGCATATTTTTGCGCGCGCACTGCGCGTTAAATGTTATTGCGCACTCTTTTTGCCCGATTTCTGTTTTCTTGACTGACTTTTCAACTCGAAATTACGTTATACCAGCACGTCGAAAGTGACAGGCTACGCACGTGTAAATTTAAAAAAAAAAATGTTTAAACATTTCAACATTTTTAAACATGTTCAGTAATTTCGGTCAGTATAGTTCACTATGTCGGTCAGTCGGTCTCTCTGTCTGTCTTTCTGTCGGTCTGTCGGTCTGTCTGTCGGTCTGTCGGTCTGTCTGTCGGTCCGGTATCACTATGCATTGTAGCACGCGACTTAATGGCTGTTGGCCTTGTTAAAAATAAGACATGTTGATAAAGTATCTTATGAGTTACAATAAAAATTTGTTTTTAAAAATGCAAGCAGAAAATATATGTATGATGATACAAACATAATTTTTGTTAAATCAAATTATGTTTATGCTATAAAATATATGTAAATGGAATAACATTAGTAGAAATGTATGTTGAACATAAAAGTATATAATTAGTTGAAAAATAAATTATGTATTGTAAAATGTAAAAAAAAGAAGGTAAATACTCTAAATATAAAAAAAAATTAAGTGTTAAAAGATAATAATGAAAAAGATGAACCCAAAAAGAACTGTACTGTAAAATTATTATATTAAGTATTAATATGGAATAAAAGTGGGATGAACCCACGTATAAGACAAAAAAAAAGAATATATTGTTGCTCTTTGCACCCATCCTCTTCCCCATCCCTCAACCCTAATGTTACATACAAAACAGAAATTGGGTATATTTTTGTGACAATTACGTTTTTTAAATTACGAGTGAAATGTTCCAATCCCTTTTAAAGCTTCAGTTCCCTCACTTATAGACATTGCAATATTTTCATCAAGCTTTCTTAGATTATAGCAATATCATTACTGTATTACAGGTTTTTTTTGTGTGTGTGTTTAGCACAGTGACCGATACATATTGATTCCACAAATCGTTTTTTTTTTAGGTGCCTAGGCTACAGTACGGTAGGCATAGATAGTTTCTTAAGAGAGTTTTGTATAATTATGTTGTATAAAAATGTACCTGGCTGGAATTACTGTATGATGTTTTTTAAAATTCAAAATTATTTTCTATTACAGAAGTAACAAATACGATGACAAAATTAATTGTATTTTATGCAATTATACTGCAACTATATATTTCATTCGTTCTGGGTAAGTGTTTAAAAAACAAGGCCATATACATGGCGGGCCCAATTGCGTGCGCAAATTTGGGTGTTTACTGACCAACCGACCGACATAGTGAGCTATAGAGTCACGTTTTCACGCGACTAAAACTATAGTATTCTTATAGCCTACCATTCGAAACTTTCATCATTTATTGATGTAATGTCTGAAACAAGCAAAAGTTTTTTATAATTACTTATGTTGTACAATATCTAAGGTTTTGTATTTGTTAAATTTGCAGGGAATATTATGTTTGTAACAAACCTGTTTCCTCCTGGAGTTTACATTTCCAATATTTCAAGTGGCAGTACAACTTTAAATCTAACGTCAGTAATCCCAGATAATATCCAATTAAGGCAACCAGTAGCTGTTGATTGTGATTCCAGAACGTCAACACTATATTGGTCTGACGTACAGACATCGTCAATTGAACGGTATTCATTTGTCAACAAACAGCATGAAACATTAGTGTCTTTTCAATCTGGAGGTAATAAAACAATACCATTATTGTGATTTTTTTTTTTGCTTTATTATTTACTAAAAATTGCTCTAGTAACACATAAGTGAGTATCTCTTGAAACAAAATAATAAATATTATTTAACCCTAAACCCTAAAAAATTTTTTGATGTATTACAATAAAATATGGTCTCAAAAAACATATATCAAAAGTTTACTCAAATTGGACTACCGCAAAGGCTCAAAATGTAACGTTGGTGGCCACCAATATTTTTTTTTTGCAGTAACAGCTTCACGTAGACAGCTGTATTTGGTGTCAACATGTTCAGAACATTTACCATTATTTAAACATTTTGTTAAAAAACATGACAGGAAATTTCATTTTGTGACCTTTGACCCATATATGGCATAAAAATATTCATATATACTTGACTAAAAACCACAGGCTCTTGATATTGGTGTCAGAATGATCAGACCATACATATTTATATTTTTACTGTTTTTGAATTCTTTGTTGAAAAATAACCAAAGGTTTTCACTTTGACACGATTTTATGCAGAGCAGCCTGTAATAATTGTTGATGTATTACAATAAAATATGGTCTCAAAAAATATATATCAAAAGTTTACCGTACTCAAATCGGACTACCGCAAAGGCTCAAAATGTAACGTTGGTGGCCACCAATATTTTTTTTTTGCTGTAACAGCTTGTCGTAGACAGCTGTATTTGGTGTCAACATGTTCAGAACATTTACCATTTTTTTAAAATTTTGTTAAAAAACATGACAGGAAATTTCATTTTGTGACCTTTGACCCATATATGGCATAATAATATTCATATATACTTGACTAAAAACCACAGGCTCTTGATATTGGTGTCAGAATGATCAGACCATACATATTTACATTTTTACTGTTTTTGAATTCTTTGTTGAAAATAACCGAAGGTTTTCACTTTGACACGATTTTATGCAGAGCAGCCTGTAATAATAATTCCAGAGATCTGGAAGAATTGTATGTGAAAATGGATGAAAGGAAAGGCAAATGGCAATGAAAACAATCCTAAGCAAACGATGGCAAAGGAACTTGCTTGTGTAACTATACATTTTGAAAATAATGAAAAATCATAGATGCAAAAGAAAAACTATCACGATACACATTAAGATATATGTCAACAAAAGGGAGCATAGATTTAAAATCAGCAATATTACATTGGCATCTGATATCAATGAGTTAAAAGCTGAAAGTTGCAAGAGCTGAAATGAGGAAGAAGTGAAAGAAACCAGACATATGAAAATTGACATTATAATGATAAAGTATGTTGATATAAAGTTTGCAGTACACCACGTGTATTAGTTCTGAAAAGAACTGTTGAGTTTCTCGACGTTTCGATCAATATGCTTTGATAGTCCTCAAGAGTGAGAATGCAGAAAGTCCAGGAAACTTGTTTTATTTGTGAAAAGGGTGGAACTGGTGTGAAAGCCTGAAACAAAGGCAGTGGCTATCAAAGATGATCATTTTCATCCGGCCTCTAGTATGTTCCAGTTGATGCGCAGCGGTCGGCGATTTCGTTCTATTAAGGCCAATAAGGCACGATTTACAAATAGTTTCTTTCCAGGATCTATTAGAGCCTTAAATATGATGTAGACTTTTTTTTGTAATGTTTTTGTTTTTGAGTTCGTGTTGTGTCCGTTGGATATTGTGCTCCGCCAACAGAGCAAACAGAATTTCTATGTTTTTCCTAAAACAAATGATAATAAATGATACTTGACTTGACTTGACTTGACTTGAAGTTCACACAGTGAGAGGGATTGAAACTAGCTATAGCAGAGCATTGTTTCTCATGAACAATAGTGAATGGAAACTTGCTATAGAAGAGCACTGTTTCTGATAGGTGTGAAAAGCAAGGTGAGACAAGCTAAACAACAATTAGCATTGTCTCAAACTGGCCAAACAAGACCACGCGTCCAGACTAGGTTGTTAAATGTAAACTGGCCAGAATCTATGGCAAGGCTCAAAGAACATCAGGGTCATGCCAGAAGAAGAGAGCAAGACAAATCATCAATTGTTTTAACAGAATGTTCAAAAAGGGTAAATATAAATATGTATGTTCTGAACAGACACTAGTATCAAAACTTGATTTGCAGTTACGTAGTGCCATAAACGTTGTGCCATATATGTCAAAAGTCACAACATGGAATGTTCAAATAATGTGAATACAAACATATATATATTTTGAACAATTTGACACCAATACAGTTTTTGATATATGTTTTGACCATTTATTTTATTGTAATACATCAAAAACATTTTCTTGCAATTTTGTGGGGTAATGAAACAGTTTGACTCGACTACGTCAACTTCTAAGAATCTAGTGTACAATGTATTCTCTCAGAAACGCGAACAAGATATCACTAATTAAATGTAGAACAGAGAGATTTAAGAAGTCCACACTCCAATTCCTGATTAACAATGACCTTATAGTGCAATATTATATATATGAAATTCGTAATTTTGATAGATAGGCCTACGGATGAATAATAATTTTGCTCGCAGTTTGTAAATTTGTAATTGAATATTCTTTATTTTTTTAATGCATTTATGTATATATATATATATATATATATATATATATATATATATATATATATATATATATATATATATATATATATATATATTCAGGTTGAAATTTTCAGACCGTTTGGATAGAGTGCTCAATACCAAGGTAGAGCATAAATAAATAAAATAACAGCAGAAAACTTGGTTACTTCATTGTTTTAATCACTACAAATTTGTTTCGTACGACCAGCATGTAGCTGGCCGCACTCTTCAGGTGAAATATAAAACATAAGTGACACAGTTGTCTCATAGTGCTTAATAGAAGTGAGTCATCGGGAAGTCGTATACAATAGCCTATTGTTTTAGATAAACTGTTTGGATCTGCAATTTAGTAAGAACGGAACTCAGTAAATATATATGGACACTTAAAGACTCTAAAACAAATTACTCAATTAAATGGAAAATTGTGAAGAAATGCAAACCTTACTCAAATATTAACAAAAGATGTAATTTATGTATATATGAAAAGTATGTTATTATATGTCAACCAGAGCTATGCTCACTGAACCGTAAGAACGAGTTAGTCTCTACTTGTAGACATAGGAAAATTGCAGATCCAAACAGTTTATCTAAAACAATAGGCTATTGTATACGACTTCCCGATGACTCACTTCTATTAAGCACTATGAGACAACTGTGTCACTTATGTTTTATATTTCACCTGAAGAGTGCGGCCAGCTACATGCTGGTCGTACGAAACAAATTTGTAGTGATTAAAACAATGAAGTAACCAAGTTTTCTGCTGTTATTTTATTTATATATATATATATATATATATATATATATATATATATATATATATATAATGAGCATTCCCTTTCGGATATTAAAATTTCTGGTGTTAAAATATGTAATGGTTCTGAGACATCTCGTAGAATTATAGAAGAAAGAATAATTGTAAAGCTTGGCACTCTTGCCCCTACCGGCATAAATGTACAATTTAGATCCTTTAAACATTAATTTTGACATTCACATATTAACAATTATTTACACTTGAAGCTTTTGTCTTTGTTTCAACCATTCCTGCTTTGTACCCCATAGCTTTTGGAGGCGTGCCTTTATAACTATGCCTTTTGTTTGTTAACATCTTTGATTGGCTGATTTGTTTTATTATGTAATTTTGTGACTTATATATGTTATCCTTTGTTACAATTCTTTTCAATTGATGATGGGCTATGCCCGAAACATGTCGTTAAAATAAATCTATATTGAGGCAGTTTTAACTTATTTGATCTTGATTTTTTTTATTTATATTATATATATATATATTTATATTGGATGTTTGTGTAAATTTTGCTCGTTTTGTTTATATATTTTATGTTAATGTTACTGGACGCAATTCAGTTTTTTACTACCTTGTCTTTGTTTTAATAAACCAGAATAAATAAATAAATGGTTTCACAGTAACGTTTACAGAATGTTTTTGGTTATATATTATCTATATAAAAATTTACGTAAAGGCAAAATTCGGTAAATCGCGCCTTACTTCTAGAATTTTCACTCGATGGTATGTAAAGTTGGTTCGTACTTTCGGTACTGATTTTAACCGCCTGATGTAACCCTGTTTACTAATTAAATTGAGTTAGATAATTAGTTATTGACGATTAAAACGAATTTAGGTTCAACGATTTGCCCCAAATAGGGGTGTTTTCCGATCGTGGAATACACTGTCTAATGGATGTCCATCTTGAAAAATACCCGCCAAAAAAATGCGAGGAGGCTTCGCATTTTTCTATCTCCTCCTACGATAATTGTTTTTAATAGCTGAAAACCGGTTGAACAGCTAGAGTACACCATCATAATGTTGAAGACAGGCCGATTTTCTTTAAAAAATACTATTTTGATAGATTTAATATTATGATTATACAAATGTATTGATTTGCGATGAATGGAACATCCCAATCTCTCAGTCTGCCAGAGTTTGGTTTAACACAAGTACTGTAGGTAAATTTATGAGCCCTTGGTTTAACACATACGGTAGGTAAATATATGGGCCCTTTGAGAATAAACTTGCAATACTTTGACAATACTGTAAATACCTATTAACTATTTTTCATTTGAATCGAACATTTCTTACTGTGAATGTTCGTACTGTTAGATATAATATAAAAATATATACAAATAAACTTTATTACTGAGACTGTGGATAGGCTCTACTGTTAGATATACAAATAAACTTTATACTGACAGTTCCTTCTCAACGTTTGTATTAATTAATAATTACCAAAAATATAAACGTCGTAGTGGTGTATCGTGACATGTACTTTAATATTTCAATCGATTATGACAGTGACAGTTTTAACAAAGTATTAAATCGCAAATGTTTTAGGCCTACTGTATTTAGAGGTATATTATTTATAGGCCTATAAAACATGAACAAAATATTTCGTTACTCAGTGGATAAAGAATATATTTAAAAATTGTTCCTTTTTGTACCTATCCGCTTTCCCATCCCTCAACCCTAATGTTACATAGCGAGGAGGCTTCGCATTTTCCTATCTCCTCCTACGATAATTGTTTTTAATAGCTGAAAACCGGTTGAACAGCTAGAGTACACCATCATAATGTTGAAGACAGGCCGATTTTCTTTAAAAAATACTATTTTGATAGATTGCTAGAGTACACCATCATAATGTTGAAGACAGGCCGATTTTCTTTAAAAAATACTATTTTGATAGATTTAATATACGATTATACAAATGTATTGATTTGCGATGAATGGAACATCCCAATCTCTCAGTCTGCCAGAGTTTGGTTTAACACAAGTACTGTAGGTAAATTTATGAGCCCTTGGTTTAACACATACGGTAGGTAAATATATGGGCCCTTTGAGAATAAACTTGCAATAGGTTCGGAAAATGTTAAAAACCAATTTCTATTATTTGAATCGGTAAACAGTTTCCATTTATTATACATTGATAATGAAACATGAAATATTCCTATTTATGTCCCTCGAGGTTCATTACAATTTATATTTAGTAGTCCCACGGACTTCATCTTAGCCACTCCCCCGAGTGCTAAGGCCAAATTTATGATACCCTACTTTCTATGTAAGTTTAGTTACAGTTAGTTCTTGACGATAATACAACGAATTTAGGTTACACCCTTCGGCCGCGAAAACGTTTCTGTACAAATATGATACCGATTGGCTTTATTTCATTCAACAGCGACCATAATCTCGCCAATTACAGGATAGATAAACTATTTTATTATTGATGTGCTTATAAATTAAGACTCATGTAAACAGCTTGATTACATCATTTTACAGACAAACGAAACTTTTTTAAACCTACTGTTTCAATAACTGAGTATAATACTGTATACGTTTTCATAAGTAAGTGCATATACATTTTCGTGTTTTCATTGACGAGATTGTAATAGTAACTTCAGTAACTATTACAGTACTTATTTATTATACGACACAAGACAGTTGTATCTGACAGGTACGTACATTATTCTAAAAAATAAGTCTAGATAGATCTCTTAGGCGTCATAAATCACAGGCCAACAAATCAGTACTCATGACAGAAATTCGACCCAGTTTGGTTCACACAAATGTTTACAGGAAGTTCAACACCACAACCGATGATTTGCCCTAAATATTTAGGTAGACTACAGTTTAATTTTTCACTGAATAGGAGCTTGAATTTCCGATTTCCATTTCGCAGAATGTCTAGGTCTATTTATTTAGTTTGGTTCTTATAATATATAAATACAATCAACTTTATTACTGCGGTTCCATCACCACCACCACGTGCCGCCCAATTCCCGTACATACATTTCCATTTCTCCCTAATTTCTTTAATCCACATAAATTAATTGTCCTTTATGGAATCCAGTATTGGTTTTGTTGTCTCTATTTCTGAATACCCCAATTAGGGGGACACTTCCGTTTTTGTTTAGTGTCCCAAAAAAGTCCCCGTCCGTGGATTCTACTGTATTCGAGAACCATCTGTGAGCACCCCTAGATGGTACGCGAGCGAAGCGAGCGTGCCATCTAGTATATATAATTATAATAATAATAATAAATCCAAATGCAAATTACTGAAAAAATGACAATGCTGTGTAAGTAAAATAGTCAGAAAAACTTTTCAATAAAAAACAAATTGCTTTATACTATTAACTGGCTTGATTCATTAAAAATATCAATAATTTTTCATTAATGAAGTTGTAGATGGTTTAGTTGTTGATGGAATTGAAAATAAACTTTATTGGACAAGTTCAGATGAGAAGCGAATTGAAGTTATACATTTGGATGGAAGGAACAGAAGCATTCTTTTTGGTAAAGAATTAGGGAACCCACGTGCTATTAAGATAGATACAACTAACGGGTATGTCACTTTCTAATTTAACTTTTTTTTTTCCCAGTGGATTTGCCATACTAACAACCAAAAATCCACTGGCTGGCAGCCAATTTGGCCATTTTTCGCTTTAGATTACAGTTTTTTCAGGTAAATACATTTTGTTTCGATCCAATTTTTGGTCAATTGGATAACTATTATGTTACATTGAAATTGCATATTTAACAACTATTTTGTTTAACAACTATTTTGTTAAGAATTATTTTTTTCAGGGGTCAATACATTTTTAAAAGATTACAATATTTTAATTGTAATGGAAGTGTTTGACTAAACTGTAAAAGAAATCCCGTAACATTTACGGTAAACGTGCTTGCAGCTGAAATGCCATCAAAAAACCTTACAATTTACAATCATTTAATGAGATACCGTAAAACACGTAAAATGTATGGTCCTTATTGGAGACGGCGTAAAGAGAGTGTAAAAATTACAAAAAATAAACCCGTAAATTTACGGTTAACAGTTACCATAAAATGCTTATTACACTTCAAATTACAGTACAAATATTCACCTTCATTGTTAGTAAGTTGGCCTTCACCCTGATGTTAGTGAAATTCTGTAAATAAATGAGAAACATTAACATTAGTTCAATAAGTAAAAATTTATTAAGTTAACCCCACTTGTTTGTAAGTTATTTTACATTCTTTCAGTTGTTAAGTTGAGGTAGAATGTCTTATGCAGTTCACTCGAAATCTGCAAGACTATTAATCATGGTCAAAACTTTTGGATGAATGGTATGGTATATTGACGTTTGTTCTTCTGACGCTGAACTGTGTTTCCTTTGTTTGGATTAATCTTGAGAAGTCATCTAAAAGAAAACGTGATATTGTGAATTTTGACATAAAAATCTCCTATTTTTTTTTACCCAAGACTCATGATTTTTTTAGTATGGAGGTCAATTTATTTGGCTACACTACACTTTACAGCTGGGTTCTATTAGGGTTAATATTATATCTACAGTACAATTCAACATGAGTAGACCAAAACTCATGCAACCACAACAAAATCTTGTTTTAACTTTTCTCTTAAAATCATTTATTTTAATTAAATGTTTTACAGGCTTCAAGTGTGGACATACCTCTTGATAAAATCCACTTTAGCAGCAACATCTGTAGGATACTGTATGTTAAAGCAAAAATATGACGCAAACACAAACTGTTATAAAATAGAAATTGTTGATGGTTTCATTCACAACTAGTCTAGGCCATCTACTACAAGCATGTAGCTTGAAACTGTAATCTCGTTGTGCGTTTTCAAGACTGAGGGCTGCAACGTTTACAAAACCTTTCATTTGTTTCAAAACCAGTATTTGTGTTTCAATGAGTAGTAGACCTAGGCTATAGGCCACAAATTATTAGGCCCTAGTCCTACTAGACTTGGTCTAGTTAGAGAGTGATAGAGAAAAAGGCTAGATAGAAGCAGTTAGGCCTACGGGCCTAGTAAGTACAACAAAAGTTCAACAAAACAGTAACAATTAAATAATAAAAATACGTAAATTTACAGTATTCTATAATTATAAAACACAATATTGAACAGTTTTAGTATGGATGTTTGTTTTTAAGATTTTTCTGAACAGAGATATCAGATAGATTCGAATATTTAAAGTGTTAGTATGGGGGGAGTGAAATTATCAAAACAGAGTCCACCAATAGAACGATATATTGCTCTTAATTTATTCAGGAGCTACCTTGGCAATCGAAAACAATTTTCTTAAGTCTCGTATAATTCAACATTTTCTAAAATCAAATGTGGTGTTCCACAAGGTTTCATCCATGGTCCTTTATTATTTCTGATATATGTTAATGATCTCCCAAACTGTTCTTCTTTACTAAATTGTGTTTCTTTTGTCGATGATATCAACATTTTCATTAGTAATAACAATTTAGTTCATCTTTCTAAAATTATGAATTCAAAATTAGCTAATGTTTCTAAATGGTTCAAAGCTAATAAATTATCCTAAAATATTTCTAAAACCAATGTTATTCTTTTCAATCACAAAATAACAAACTGTCAACTTTGAATTCAAAATTGACATCATTAAACAGGTCAGTGAAACCAAATTTCTCGGAATAACTCTGAATTGCAAATTATCATGGCACATAGGAACACAATTTATAATATTATTTCTAGAAATATTGGTGTAATGAATAAACTAAAACTTTAGTTTCCGCAACATATTATTCCATTCTTTCATGGGTCGATACTGTTGATAAATTTGTTCAGTTGTATCTCTGAACGACTAATATTCATAACATATTTAAATTGCAAAAACGTGCTCTCATGATTTGTTCAGGGTCAACACGTGTGGCTCATACTAAACCACTATCTGTGACCCGATCTGGCAAAAACCCTTCTTTTATCGTATTTTTGTATTTGGATTATATGAATCATAAGCTTTGCAATTTCGTAAAAATTGATTAAATATTGAAAAAGTTATAACATTTATAAACTTACAAATCATTCAATTAGTTTACGGGAAAATCGCGTTTGAAGTTTGCAATGACATTTTTTTTAAATGACATTATTTTATACGCGCTGAAAACTCACCTCGCTGAACGCGGTAGTTTGGTCTAAAGCCGATTTTCCATTAGGCGAATTTGTTCGCGCGAATCCAACGTTTCAAAGAGAAAAAAATCGCCTACTCTCTTTCCACTACATATAAGCGAATAGCTGCGACGTTCATGTTCCTCGCGTGGTTGCTAAGCATTTCGATTCGCATGAATGCTCATGTAAGCGTCATAGCTCATTTCCTGAGCTCTGATTGGTTGCGCAATATTTCGCTTCGCAAAAAGAAGAAACAATTCGAACTAGTAAATTTCGCTGCAGCGAAAAATCAAAGGAACTAGAATTCGTCGAAGAAGGGAGTATGACAGACAGAAATTCGAATACGCATGCGCAGAGCATGACGCTTTCGATTCGCGCGAACAAATTCAGCATTAAGCCGATTTTCCACTAGGCGAATTTGTTCGCGCGAATCGAAGGCGTCAGCTAATACGCATGCGTAGAGAAGGATTTGGAAGACGTAAACATGAATACACATGTGTACAAGCTGGCGCGTTCGATTCGCGCGAACAAATTCGCCTAGTGGAAAATCGGCTTTAATAGGCACGATTACGTTACACTAGGAAGTGTGTGCGATATTTAGCAGCGTGGACATGATGGTCAGTTTTACTGTATAACAAATATAAATATAAGCAAACAAAAAAACAAACAAAACAAGTTTGAATAAAATGAAATAGTTATTTATTTATTTTATTTCATTTATTTTTATTTATTTACTTCATTTATTTCTATTTATTTATTTCATTTCCCAACTAACAGTGAACTCATGGTTCACCACTTACAGGAGGGAACACAGAAAAACACGGACACATACAATAAACAAGGCCAACAGCCATAAGTCCCGTGCTAAAACGCATATTGATATCGGACCGACAGAAAGACAAACCGACCGACCGACATAGTGAACTATAGAGTCGCGTCCACGCGACTAAAAATATTAAACTAAACTACTAACAATGTTACGAAACTTACGGAGATTGTTACAACAAATATCTAACTCAGGGTTTCTTAAAGTAAAAGAATTATAAGTTTGACTTAATCTACTAATAAAACCATTTTTTAAAACATTTACTCTACTAAAAGGAATATTGAAAGTAGGATTTCTTCTAAAATGACGACAAGGGACTCTAAGATAAAAATTACTAACTAAGTTACAGTCAAATAAACACATTTATACAAAAAAAACAAGATCATAAAATGTTCCACGGGACTCAGAAGATTAGATAATGATATGGAAATGAAAATCAGGATTCTGGTTGTGGCTGATGTAGCGTAAAAACGGTTATGCAGAAACTGGATGAGCGTAGACTGAGTTTTCGAAATAGAATTAAAAATAACAGAACTAAGGTTGAAAATTGGATAGATAGTTGAAAAATAAAGGTGGATTTTGTTTTGCCTTTCAAAATGTTTGTGAAAAGAAAAACAAAGGGAACTATCAATAAAAGCACCAAGATCTTTTTGCGATTGTACCCTATTAATGGGATTGTCATTAATTAAATAACTATGAAATAAAATGTTCTTTTTCAAAATAATAGTTAATATATTTTACTTTACTGGATTGAAGGACATACCCCATAAAGCTGCCCAAGAACATAATTTGTCCAAGTCCACCTGAAGCCTGTCAGCATCTTCAACACTACCAATAATTTTGTATAGCTTAACATCATCAGCACACATAAGGCATCTGGAGTGGGTAAAGAGTTTTGGAATATCATTGACATATCATTATTATAATTATTAGAGAAGTACAATTATTGTATTGATCTGTTGAAGATGAAATGAATTAGTAGTGAAAAAAAAATTTGAAAAGAGAAAAAAAACTTTGTTTACTGGAAGGACCTTAAATAAAGGAAAACTAACATAATATTATTGAGCTTTATTAGACTATGTGCATTATAAAACTTAACTTTAGAAAAGCAAAATGAATTATTTTATCGTTACAATTATTTTCCTGTTGTAAATGCATCAATCTGTGGATGCATTACGGGCGGTGTAGTAAACCAGTAAGTACGTTTGCTTTAATTAAGAAGATGCCTTGGAAATGGCTAAAACTATATTAAAAGGCCCCAGAAATGTTGCAAAGGAAGCTTTGTATGGTAGGTTGGCAATCTATAACGTCCATTCAAAAAATAACTTTAGACTATCATATTTTAATTGAAAATAAGGCGAATACTAGATGGCCAGTTATTATTTAAGGCTAGTAAGCAAGTTCAGGATAATTTAAAATGGAAGTTGTTATGTATTATAAAAGACAATCTTCGTAGGTGTAATTTATTGGATCACTTCAATACTGAACCTGATGCCACTTAAAACAATAAAAAACAGAGAAGAAGAGTAATGAATAAATAAATCAAAGTAATTCCTAAGTGATTATGTGAAATATAAAGGAACCAAACTTTGAAAGTCCATATACTAAGTACCCAGACTAATTTCTTGGGTATCAACCTTAAATTTAAAGTCCGTTCAAACTCCCATGAACTTGAAGGAAGAAAATTGTCATGGTCGATAATAAAACGATAATAAAAAAAAAACAGTTGACCACTTTTATTTAGAATTCGCTGGACTTTCACAATAAGACATGAGTTGTATAATGAACTTAAAAACAAACTACTGCGGGCTCCACTCTACCTGGGAAGACGTTGATAAGAAATTTATTTTATATAAACACCACTTGATCCTTGACAATTCCTTGAACAGGCTTTACAAAATTATGTGACCTATTTACCTAGCACAAAATGTATTGTTTTATTTGTATTTTTAACTAATTTTTCTTTTGCATATTATAACATATGTATAGTTTGTAGTTTTTTAGTATAGCTTTACATACGGTATGTATACATTTTTATGTTGCTTTTTTTTTGTTTCTTTTCATTATTTTGCTCAATTTTTATACTGTTTTATTTTGGTTGCACCACTAACGACAGTGTGTTCCACTTAGACTAGGCTATGAATGAGGTAGGTGCCACCCGGAGAGGTAGAAATTCTCATATAACTTTTCTAGACCAGTTTTTTCTGGGGAATCCAAATATATTGGGTAAACGGGCTGTAACCTGAGAACTTTCGCGTGAGGGCGCTTTTTTCAAAATGGCTGCCAGTTACAGTAGACTATGATATCTTGGCAACCACTGGTCATAGAGAGTTGATTTTGGTGTCAACTTGTTTGGAATGTACATATTCCTATTTGATGTAATAGAACATTTTGTCAGAAAATGGCCGGAAATACCTCTATTGACCTTTGACCCAATATCTAACAGATATCATATCTCCGTAACTACTTGACACAGAAAGTTGTATTTGGTATCAAACTCTCCAGAATATAGATGTTTATATTCAAACTAATAGAACATTATCTGTAAAAATGACCGGAAATAACGTTACTGACCTTTGACCCAAAATGCAAGACATTTCTCCTATCTGATCACGTTAATCCTGTCAATTAATTCATTTTGTGCCAATTGGAGGTGGACATTCTCATATTATTTTCTGGACCAGATTTTCATGTGCAATCCGAATATATGAGATGAATAAGCCATAACAAGGCCAGGAATTTAATTCTTTTACTACATACATGCTTCCCTTTAGTGTATCTGTATTAATCTTCAAGATCGCTCACATCACTGCAATCTGAAAAGTCTTCATATTCATTATGTGTAAACAGTTCCTGGACATCAGTGGGCATCACTGTCTCAATCCATTTAGGCTCCATTTGTTCGTTCCATCCATTGTGTGTACTGTTGTTGAAAAAATCATTGACGTCTGCTGATTGCCATTCTTTAGTAATGACGTTTGCTCTAAGTATATGAAACTCAAGGGTCTGCTGACATAGTGGCAGTAATGATATATCTGTAATCTTGTTGTGTCTGGAAAACTTTCTGTTGAAGATATCATATCTTGCTTGATTTACACTTTTCCCCTTCACTCCATACAATGGTGAAACATACTCTTCAAGTTCCTCATACAACTCTTTTGATGGAACATCTGACACTCCAAGGTTGCAGAATGTGTCAACAAATGTTGCTTTTGATTCCAGAAGCTTCCAGCAGGTACGTTTTCCTTTCCGAACGGAAGCGGAGTTATACTCGTTACCTGTGAAAGCATGGAATCCAATAAGGGATGATTTCTGCGCTTTTGTTAAATCAATGTCACTCAATTTCAGTACATTTCGGTATTCCCCAGTGTTTGTATCAATAATTACCCTCTGCCCATCATCTATGAAATGAGATAGTGAAATGACTGGAATGTCAATGTCTCCAGAATGGGAACGAATTATTGCTACGCCTTGATTGTTGTTAAAGCATGCTTTGCATGTAGGATGACTTTCGTGTCGGCTTCTTCTTGGCTACTATTAAGCTCCGGAACCAATACAACATCTCAGTTTAGTAACGTAGATGCATTCTTTGTACGATAAAAAGTAAATAACATCACTCCTCATATCTGTTAGAATGCTTTCATTCTTTGACACTACTACACAGCGAATAAGCTCAATTAATCTGGTCTTGTTCTCGCCGTTGGCAAGGAAATTGTTGAAATCACGGGGCAACTTTGATATTTTTGAGCTTACTTACAATTACTTTTGGTGCAATACTGCGTCTGTTTCTCGCAGTGCTCGACCAGGATCCATAACATCATCTCACTTTATGTTCGAATAGTGGGAAGAAACTAGAAATCAAGGCAAATGGGAAAGTAAAAGTAATATAAGCTAATCGGGATGTTTTAAAAAAGCTTCTTGCCACCTCAACAAAGCATGGTAGAATAATTGACTTTAAGAAAGCCTTTGAGTATCCACTTACCCCTGTCCCGCTAAGCCTTGCTAATGAATATGGGACAAGACGAACAACTCAGAAAAGTGTCCTAATGGAAATTCTCATCGAAAGTTCAACAGATGTTATAGATCCTGGTCGGGCACTGCCAGCAAAGGCTACTGTCATTGCCTATGTTGTTGACTTGATGGCATTAATCAAAACATTTACATCTTACCCTGATACGTACGAGGATCTTGTAGCAAAGGTTTTCAACAGCATCCCTAAAGGATACAAGCGTGTTGATATTGTTACCGATGCATACCTGCCAAAAAGCATTAAGTCTGTTGAGAGAAACATACGCGGTATTGCACCAAAAGTAATTGTAAGCTCAACAATATCAAAGTCGGCCGTGATTTCAACAATTTCCTTGCCAACGGCGAGAACAAGACCAGATTGATTGAGCTTATTCGCTGTGTACTAGTGTCAAAGAAAGAAAGCATTCTAACAGATATGAGGATTGATGTTACCTACTTTTCATCGTACAAAGAATGCATCTACGTTACTAACTGAGATGTTGTATTATAATAAATAATAAATAATATATTTATACAGGATAAAACAATCAGATAACAGTGTATCTGTTTTACATTGTGGTCCTGTCTTAATCAAAATATACAAAAGAGAAACTTAATTAAATATAATACATAGTATTGTATATTAAAGAGAATATATAATATAGTATAGTATTGGTTCCGGAGCTTAATAGTAGCCGGAAGAAGAAGCCTACACGAAAGTCATCCTGCATGCAAAGCATGCTTTAACAAATAACAATCAAGGCGTAGCAATAATTCGTTCCGTTATTGATACAAACACTGGGAAATACCGAAAGGTACTGAAATTGAGTGACATTGATTTAACAAAAGCGCAGAAATCATCCCTTATTGGATTCCATGCTTTCACAGGTAACGATTATAACTCCGCTTTCTTTCGGAAAGGAAAACGTACCTGCTGGAAGCTTCTGGAATCAAAAGCAAAATTTGTTGACGCATTCTGCAACCTTGGAGTGTCAGATGTTCCATCAAAAGAGTTGTATGAGGAATTTGAAGAGTATGTTTCACTATTGTATGGAGTGAAGGGGAAAAGTGTAAATCAAGCAAGATATGATACCTTCAACAGAAAGTTTTCCAGACACAACAAGATTACAGATATATCATTACTGCCACTATGTCAGCAGACCCTTGAGTTTCATATACTTAGAGCAAACTTCATTACTAAAAAATGGCAATCAGCAGACGTCAATGATTTTGTCAACAACAGTACACACAATGGATGGAACGAACAAATGGAGCCTAAATGGATTGAGACAGTGATTCCCACTGATGTCCAGGAACTGTTTACACATAATGAATATGAAGACTTTTCAGATTGCAGTGATGTGAGCAATCTTGAAGATTAATACACGACATACAGTCTGAAACACTAAAGGGAAGCATGTATGTAGTAAAAGAGAATTAAATTCTTGGCCTTGTTATGGCTTATTTATCTCATATATTCGGATTGCACATAAAAAACTGGTCCAGAAAATAATATGAGAATGTCAACCTCCAATTGGCACAAAATGAATTAATTGACAAGATTAACGTGATCAGATGGGAGAAATGTCTTGCATTTTGGGTCAAAGGTCAGTAACGTTATTTCCGGTCATTTTTACAGATAATGTTCTATTAGTTTGAATATAAACATCTATTTTTTGGAGAGTTTGACACCAATTACAACTTTCTGTGTCGAGTAGTTACGAAGATATGATATCTGTTAGATATTGGGTCAAAGGTCAATAGAGGTATTTCCGGCCATTTTCTGACAAAATGTTCTATTACATCAAATAGGAACATGTACATTCCAAACAATTTGACACCAAAATCAACTCTCTATGACCAGTGGTTGCCAAGATATCATAGTCTACTGTAACTGGCAGCCATTTTGAAAAAAGCGCCCTCACGCGAAAGTTCTCAGGTTACAGCCCGTTTACCCAATATATTTGGATTCCCCAGAAAAAACTGGTCTAGAAAAGTCATATGAGAATTTCTACCTCTCCGGGTGGCACCTACCTCATTCATAGCCTAGTCTAACTGATATTATTATGTTATAAAAGTGGTATGTAAATTACAGGTTGCTGTAAAAAAATCTTTAAAACAAAGTTATAACCAGCCAAGTTTATGAAAACACATACAAATGTGGTATTTTTGGGGAAAAACATCGGTTTTTATAACCAGCATGATTCAAATATTCATAAAACACAATGTTTACACTTTCCCCATGATCTGCACACGAAAATACATAGGGATCTGGACTATAGGCCTACGCCTGACGCGTGTAAAATCGCTGTTCTGTTTTTTATGTATACACTCAAGATTCCGCACTTCCTTGCTATAAACATTAAAAGCTAATTGATGATGGGAAAACCTAGCACCATAATAATTATAAGAAACAATACATCATGTATAGTACATCGCTTCTGGTGGTGATTTGATTAATATACAGACTATTGGTATTAATTATATTTATAATATCAAGAGGTATTGGTCTCAAAATTCACTCCAAATAATCGCACAGAAATGTTTTTTTTATTTCAATGTTGTAGGCCTAACCCTATGTTACTGTGTTGGCATTGTCGATAGAGCGGGGGAGGGGTTTGAGGCCGGGAACAAAGGTGAACGATCCGAACTTATTTTCATTGCGGTCCAAGCAACTCCATGGTCCAAGCGTCGATATCTAGACTGTATCAAGTTACAAGGGCTTTGTACGAATTAATTAAAGTTACAATTCTTCTATATTTAGAAGTTGGCCCAGCTCACGCCGCCGCGGGCGTCGATATCTGAATGCTACATCCAGGGACCAATACGCTTTTTTCACAAAACGATGACAAACAATGCCGTGCAACAAAGCGTAACCAACAGAAATAACATAGCATTTTCAGCCTATGCTTATACACTGTGGTGTTTTTTTCGATGGATTTTAAGCAGTGAAAAACAATTTTCAAATTGTTTTCAATCACACAGTGATGTAGGCAATCTTTTAACAACATTTTACAGTAATTTTTTTTCTCATACGATCCTCCGTTGAAGAGTTACGATTTTTAAATTAACATGGTGTCCTGAAATCCCATGAAAACGTTATGTTATTTCTGTTGGTTACGCTTCGTAGCACGGCATTGTTTGCCATCGATCGAAGATGTCTTCCGTTTCGTGAAAAAGGCGTAGGCCTATACGTAGTTACAACAAGGCGATATCCTCCCTTTGTAAGAATCGGCAATTCATTCGGAAAGCGCAGCGTATTAAAATGTTCATTCAGAAAGCGAGCGCAGAGAGATGCATATTCATAATATGCTCCCCTAAAATGGGACAAATAGGACGCCCTCTCTCGGATTTTCAGAGAAAAATACTTTCGCCACCCTGAAGTTCGGAACTGTTAACAGGTGTGCAAGACCCTTTACAGATGATCGAATCAGGAGTGTGTTAGTGATCTCGAACACCATAAAATGCATTTTTTTTCTGGGCTTCCCCCAGTGTATTTTCTCTCTACGATCGCGTGTGCCGCCCCCCCCCCCCCCGCAAAAATAATCCTGGATCCGCCCTTGACGCTGATGTTGTATCATATTATGTTAGATATACTATAGGTCAGGTATTTTGTCTATTTTTTGGTTAAAAGTCTATTATTATGTAAATTAAATGGTAGAGTGTTATGCCAGATATGCAAAATTAATGAGATAGAGAAATGTGTCACTTTGTAATTGAAAGTAGTATCTCACAAACATTACCCACTACAAGGGCGCCACGATCACAAACCAAAATGACAAAATTGGAATGCAAAAACATGTAATCTGCCAGGGTAGTCGATTTGAACGTATTTTGACTGATTACGTGAATTTCGAAATGCCGACAAAGAGAGGGTTTTGCCAGAGCGGGTCACAATTAATAGAGCAAAAAAACACTATTTCTCTTTGTCAAGATTTCAATTACCATTATATTGGTCAAACCTCAAAACATTTCTGGAATTAGCATTTTCGTGAAAAGAGAATGCTACGCCACAGTTACGGTACTGCAAAGATGTATTATTTATTGTGGCACACTAAGCGCGTCATGAGAACGAAAGATTGCTTACAAAGAAACATTTTATTCTATTAGATACCTGTATTGGACTGATTGGGGACTCGCAACAGCGATAATAGAGCGAGCAAAGTTGGAAGACCCAAGTACCAGAACCTCCATAGTAACGACCAATCTTCTATTTCCAAACGGACTTGTTTTATCAGTTCCCAGTAAGTCATAATTCATTTTAGTCTAGGTAATCTACCATTTTAAGTCAAACAAATTGCAAACAAAGTTTTTTTTTAATTGAACACACACACATTTTGTTTACAATGAAATATACAGATTAAGGTAACGAATATAAGGTCTCCGTAGCAAGCCAAACGCTAGTTGTAGAGTGTTGATTTCTTCTCAAATATTTCAGAATTAAATGTTTATATTCCTTCTTATTGAACGGTTTTCCCCAAAATGACCGGTAATGCCGTGATTGACCTCTGACTTTATATTTAAAAGATTTAGTAACATTTTACAGGATTTACATATCTTCATAACTAATGTATGTAGACAATTTTATTTTATACTTTAATAAAGCTATGATTGTTTATTCGAGATCACTTATCTTTAAACTTGTTTGTGTGAAATCTTTTTTAAAAACAAAAAATATGTTTTTCTCTTCAGTTTTTACTGTGCGTGTGTGGAATATGGAATCCATTATTGGAAGAGTATACTAATTTTCTTATCAACAATAGATTTGATTTAGGACGGGGCTCTTTTGAAATTCTGTTCTCGAATGAATATACATCAAAGTCTAGAGACTAAAATAAAGTATTTATTTAAAGTAGTTATGTAAATCCCGTGAAAGTTTGTCGGGAATGTTTGGATAAAAAATTTTATTAGAAGGAATATATATACAGACGTTCTATTCTATTCTATTTTGCCAAAAAACAAATCACTACAACCAGCGGTTGGTGAGATATGGTGAGAAATACTTCATATTTCTATTTGTAATTTGCATATTTTTTTTTTATTTTGAAATTTGATATCCACAAGAAAACCGTTTTTGCAGTTTCTTTGTTATTTTTTAAGCTAAATTGCCTAGACAATTTTACCATGTATGTACACAGTATTATAACACACCTGATTGTATTCTTACAATTTGATTAGTCAATTACGCATCACGTGTCATTTGGAATTATCCCTACCTAACAAAAAACGCGCTCTAATAAAGTTCAGCTTTTTAGTATAAACAAGGTAATCTAATAACAGAACGCTGAGCTCAGGTGTCACGAAACTTAAGATCTAAGCTAAGACCCCCTAGGACCTAAGATCACAAAACCTAAGACCTAAGACAAGACAAATTCTAAGATATACTACAGCTTAAAAACAATAGTTTCCCTATCTAACTTTATCCTGAATTCCACACCTTAGAATTAGGCCTTTTTTCAGACTTTTATGAAAGAGTATAAAAAGTAACAAATAAATACTTGGTATTATTTATAAATAAAAATTGGTGATTTTACAGACGTGTTTCTCGCAAACTTTCGCATACTCAACTTTCAATATTTTCGTTTTATGAAGCGCTAAAAACAATAATAGAGGGCTAAAACCCTAATTTATTGGTGAAATGCAGGTTTAATTTCAATACATTTTGTCAATTTTTCAATAAAAAATGCTGTAATATGTTACTGCTGATACTTTTCTCTTTTCAAAAAATATTAATCAATCTTAAAATCAACATCACTACTTACCATAGGCCTAGTCATAAGGGCGACCTAAGGGGATATGATGAATTTGTCGATTTTATTCTTAAAGTTAACGAAACCGTGTAAAGTATCAACAGTAACATTTTATTTGTATTGACAGTGGCAAAATATATTGAATTATTGAAATAGATGGATTCCACAAAGTTTTTAGCCCGCTATTAATGTTGCTTTTTTGGCGTTCCATAGAAACAAAATATTGAACATAGAGTAAAACCGCCTCGTAAAAAAAGAGCAGTTGGAAGGAGTTTGTGTGAATTGTTCACAATATATTATGTTTATTGTATTTGCCATAATGCAACATGTTTTCAAAAAGTGACCGGAACAACCATTCTTCTGTAATGTTGGCATTTGACCTGTACTTCTCATCTAAATAGCGACATGGCATAGAAAGTTTAAATTGGGAGCAAATTATTTTATAATAATTATAATTCAAACTAATGGATTTTATTGTTTAAAAATAACTAAGAGTGTGATTATTGACCTTTGAAATATAAATCTGATAATTAAAGATTGACATATAAGGCTATGTGATACATTGCATAAACAGTTGCTTATGAGACCAAAAAAACCCATTTGAACATGTGACAAGAATATTACTGCAGTAAACCTCTATTGTGAAAGTTATGCCTAGATAAAAATATAATATTAGCAGTGAATTTATTTGTTTATATAGTTTCTAAGTGAAGCTCCAACTTAAATTAATGTAAAACGCCTCTTTGATTTTCCGTTGAAAATTTTTTAAAACAATTGCCATTACAGCCGGCTTTACATTTAAATTTTGTGTGATTTGTAATGTGGGAATTCTTGTCCGTTCATGCTGTTATGACTGTTATTTCGTTGTCGTTGTAACGCTAAATTAAGTGAAATTGCCAAATTGGTTTGCGTGGTTTTTGCAGCACGGTCTGGTGAGCTAATCGTTTTATTAAAATATTGATATTATTTATTTACAAATAAACACAAACTGATAACTAGATTTATTTCGTCACTAGGTTATATGCATTAATTTAAGTAAAGATAATTGATTTTTAAAATATATATTGTTTGATTGATTTTGTCAGAATCTTTAATTATTTATAATATGTAAAGATAGGATCTTGCTAACGCAAATACAATAGCCGGTATCACTGAACATCGAGCAATATACAAAACAATAAAAAACAATCCGATCAAAGATCCCTCCGCATACAGGGACGGTCGCAGGACTATTTGAAAATGGTTGCCCAACGAGTTCAGGGCTGTAGACACCGAATGTGACGATGGGGTCCTGTGGCGAAGCAAATTGTTAAATGACACCTAGATGGCCGCAAATGGTACTCTCGCACGTAAAATGCATTTTTATAAATGGAACCGCTAGTTCGCCGGAACTGTTACGCGAAATACGCTAGAAAACCGAGGATTGTAGCCTATTATTATTCCGCCGGTAATAAAACATACGCTAAAAACAATAGGATAACAGTTTTGCGTTATACAAAAAATATGAAGCTGCTGCTATAAATATATTTGAGCAAAATGTTTAATTGCATAATTTTGAATTACATGCTAAATAAGTTAGAAAGTAAAACCACAATTTCCAAAATTCATTTTCATTTATCAACTATAAACTGTACAACAGTGTTGCTTAAATAGCCCTCCAAAATACAACAAAGACAATTTGCAGAAAAATCTTGTAGAGCTTTTCTTTGATTGAATAATTTTGTATATATTATAACAACAAGTTCATTTGGAAATATTGAGGAAAATGTTAAATTGTATTATTTTGAATTCAATGCTAAATAAGTAAGTTAAGTTAATTAAAACCACAATTTCCAAAATTCAATTTCATTTATGAAATTTGCAGGAAAAAGCAAAATTTGCTCTGCTACCTGTATAACACTGTTAATACCGAACTTCGGCCTAATATGACGGATGTATTCGGAAATAAAGATAAATAAGGTACTACACGAAAAAACCAAACTATACATAGGCCTATTATGATTTGGCCTTAAATTATGGAAACCCCTCCGACAAAACGCAATAAATATGGAAAAAATCGACGATCCGTATGACGGGTTTTTCCCGAAAACAGTGTGTATACGGCCATACTGCGTTGAAACACCGGTTCTCGTCAGATCACCGAAGTTAAGCAACGTTGGGCCCGGTTGCGTTCTGGATGGGAGACCGTCTAGAAATCGTGGCGGGTGCTGTATATACTGGAGAGTGATGGTGTAATGGTAATATCGGACTAGCATTTATAGGGTTCGAGGTTATCTGTACCATACTAATTGCATCCTTAGGCAAGATGCTTTACTCTCATTGCCTAATCTGGTAGGCGCTGCACTGCTGGCTGCCGTGGGTCCGTGGAGGGCCTAGTCCGAATTTCCTCACTGAGGACAACTAGTCAGTCAGAAATTCATTCTGCGCATGCTCATAAACTTATCTACAAAAAATACGTCGACCGCCGTATTGTGCGCGCGGTATAGTAGGACTGCTGCTTAAATATTACGGTGCATTCTGCCAATTTACAGTTTTTCTCTTCCAGACTGGACTTCTATAACGTTATATGGATATTGTATACGATGAAATAGGACTTACATTTTAATTTAGTGGCAGAAACAACATTTCGTATGAAATTAATTGGGTTGTCCGGGTCTCTAGGACAACACTCCTTGTTCCGTCCCTGGCGTATATGTCATAAACCACCCTTATAACATAGTAATAAAGACTCTAGATTTCATTATAAAATTGAACAAATAATACGGATATAAAAAAATATATATCTAGATTTCATCATAAATCATGTGTATAATCTAAACACTAAGAAATAAAATTGAACAACACAATACGGATAATTTAAAAAAATCTTATTTCGTTTCGTTTCCAAAGGCGAGACTCAATCTCGGTACCTTGAATGCCATAGACACGAGCACAGACCGAGCCATACACAACTGACTAAAAGTTGTAGATTCCTCTGTGTATTTACTATACAGTAACCACTTGGGTGCAGATAGATTATTACATACCGCAATGAATTATATTTTTTTACTATGATGACATCTTTAAAAAATAAAAAAAAATGATGCACTGTCAAACTATATACTTTTAACTTTAATATATGAACATTTTAAGGAAGAAAGTTAATGTTAAGTTTGTTATTTTGGCCTAAGAATATGTCATAATTTGTTTGATTGTTGGAATAAATTTTTTTAAATTTAATTTATTAATGATGACTTAATCAACTTTTGTTCTCTTAATTTCATATTAAATCATACATATGATACATACAATTCAAGAAAATGAAATGAAAAATAGGTGTTCCCGAGCATTCCGACGATTAACTTACACGTGCGTAGCCGGTCACTTTTGACGTGCTCGTATAACGTAATTTCGATTTGAAAAGTGAATCAAATATGATGATATTATTAAAGAAAGTTTGTAAAACAGAAATCGAGCAAAAAGAGTGCAAATTAACGTTTAACACGCAGTGCGCGTGCAAAACTCTGCGCACTCATGGCAATTTTTTAAACGCTTAAAATTGCCTGAAACGTACTCTAATTTCATCGAAAATAAATGTTGACAATTTTGAAAATTTTAAGCGCGCATATGATGAAATATGACCTGAGGCCTGAAACTTATGAGTACCAAATTTTGTTTAATTGTGATTCATGCTTGTAAAGATATGATTACAAGCGTGATTTTGTTAAATCTCGCGTAGACCGCGTAATTTTTGATTGCGCACCGTGAAAACATAACCACATCGATTCCTGGCCTTAATGAATAATTATACTTAATTAACTTAACTAGCTAGATGAAACTGGTATCAAGATAATTGACGGACAAAATAGTGCTAAGGAAAGAATAAATAAAGATCCTAACAGAATCAATAGGTTGTATGCATGATAATGCATATAACCTAATAAATAAATATTCTGACTGAATCAATAAGATTATATTTATATATTATAACTTAATTATTCAAACCTGAGAATTCTAACCTAATAATCTTTACTCATTGTGTCAACAAATAATTAATTTGTTTAAACAAAGTATTAATTTGTTTAAACGGATTACTAATCTGTTTGAACGAATTAGTAATTCGTTTGAATGAACTAGTAATCCGTTTAAATAAATTACTAATCCGTTTGAACGGATTCCTAATTCGTTTGAACAGATTATTAATCTGTTTAAACAAATTACAACATATACTTTAAATGGCACTTGTTGTATATGTTGCAATTCGTTTGATGAATGGATTACTAATTCGTTTGAACGGATTACTAATCCGTTCAAATTAATTACTGATTTGATTAAACAGATTAATAATCTGTTCAAACGGATTAGTAATCAGTTTAAACAAATTAATAATCTGTTAAAACGGATTAGTAATCTGTTTGAACGAATTAGTAATTCAGCTATAGAAGACTACTTGTTTTAGCGACCTTGGTACTGAAACATTGAATGTGTAAGTTATGGGACGCCATCTCTGCATTATTCACTGGTAATATTTTGATTTGACGTTCTGTTCTGTTGAATGGCCTTTGTCGGTACATTTCCCATTATTATTTGTTCGTTATTTATGCCTTTCTATGTTTTTGTTATTTTTGCAATATGTTTGATATTTGAATCAAGCTACAATTTTTACCTTAATGTCGGAAACATTTAAACATAAATTCGCAATTGGAACATAAGTTAGCAATGAAGACGTGTCATCTCGTTGTTCGTACGATTGTGGGAAAAAGTGGGGTAAGCTGTTGTTGTTCATCAAGATGTTGTTGTTGTTTGTTGTTGTTGATGCTGTTATTGTTATAATTTTCATTTTGTTATTTTCATTTTGTTATTTTTATTCTTGTTAAGATGGAAAGATGTATTGGTGTGATGCAGGAACTGATCAAATCGAAGAAGCTAACCTTGATGGAACGGAAAGAAGGATTATTATTTCTATTGCTAAAAAGCATCCTTTTGGTCTTGAAATGTATGGAAACTATCTCTATTGGACAGATTGGACACCTGGTGATATACATCGAGTTGCTATAAAAACTGGAATATCGTCAAGGGTGAGTGGCGACAAACGGCTTACTAAACCAGGAGGATTACATATATACAAAGGTAATAATCATTCGAAAGTATCAAAATAAAAGTTCCTATCAAAACAATTCTTAAATGGCATTATTATTAATTATTAGGCTACTTGTAAAAAATTGCGTGAGCTTGATATTGCATATGTGTAAAACACCTAAGTAGATCATTTAATTGGATAATTGTGGGTCACATACGTTATCAAGAGTGCATTTCTCGTTATGCGAGTGCTTTTTTGCGCGTTTATTCTTGTTATATGAACTGTTTACTGATTGCGTTTGAAAATAAATTGTTGTCTTTAATTGCTCTACTCCACGTCTAAAATGTAAACGAATGGTTTAAGCCTATCATCCTCAATGATGAATATTTAAATTGTATTAAGGGTATCGTTCTCACCGGTTATCACTGTTTTAACCGCACTGTGTCAAGTTTACAATCTGTTTAACCGGTTTTCAGATATCATAAAACAATTATGGTAGAAGGAGATAGGTAAATGCGAAGCATCCTCGTATTATTGTGTGCGGGTATTTTTCAACGATCGGAAAATCTAAATTCGTTTTAATTGTCAATAACTAATCATCTAACTCAATTTAGTTAGTAAACAGGGTTACATCAGGTGGTTAAAATCAACTTTATATACCATCGAGTAAAAATTACAGAAGTAACGCGCGATTTACCGAATTTTGCCCTTGCAAATAAATAAATTATATATAGATGTTCTATACTAAGTGATTAAGTCTTAACAGACTGCTTTATTTGATTTATTATGGTAATGTACCTAGCACCAAAAACTGTTAGACTATGTGTGCGATCACAGCATAAGTATACGCCCATACTGCGTTGAAACACCGGTTCTCGTCAGATCACCGAAGTTAAGCAACGTTGGGCCCAGTTGCGTTCTGGATGGGAGACCATCTAGAAATCGTGGCGGGTGCTGTATATACTAGAAAGTGATGGTGTAATGGTAATATCGGACTAGCATGTGATAGGCATGGGTTCGAGGTTATCTGTACCATACTAATTGCATCCTTAGGCAAGATGCTTTACTCTCATTGCCTAATCTGGTAGGTGCTGCACTGCTGGCTGCCGTGGGTCCGTGGAGGAGGGCCTAATCCGAATTTCCTCACTGAGGACAAATATTAATACAAAATACAAAAAAAAAAAAAAATAAGCAGATAGCATCATAGCAACCCAACTTTTGTCCTAATGGTCCTGGCTTAGATTAGTGTCTTGGATTAGATTAGTGTCACAAAATGTATAAACAGCCCGACGAAGGCAGCGCCCTACCGCATAGAAAACATTACTGTTGAAGGGGAAACCACAGACTCTGCAGACCAGGCGCCTTTATTGTGTTACACGCACAGCTAAGCTCTGTATACACGCGCCATCATTCATTTATACGCTGTGTATACAAACGTCCTAATTGTCTTGCATGCAGATCAAGCCTGTATATTGAGCGCGATTTTTCTGACGAAAGGCTATGTATACGACAATCTACCGTATTAAGTACATTGGGCCTCCGGCCTGCAAATGTTCTTGTAGGAGGTATGCAATACATAAATCACTGAATACTTCTTATTTAAAAAAAAAGAAGAATTACATGATAGCTGACGTACTTGCTAACAATTACAACTACTAGAATTTCAATACATTATTTTACCGACATGTGTTGGACATTCCAGGACATGCAGTCCTCAGAAGAGACAACGGCACACGTGAGAAAATTCTTTCGCAGTCTGTTGATTCGCGTCTAAATTAAAGGTCGAGAATCCAAAATCGTTCAACCGTGACCCTTCGCAGACACTCTTTTCCCAGACGTGTTTTGGGTCCAGCAGCTGGAAACTATAAATTAGTCGAAATTTCAAAATGTTAAATAGCTTTCGCGTTGATAAAGCTTCTTATTGATTTTGTCCTCTGGGGTTTTAGCTGGCTAGAGCCCCGGCGCGAAAATTCCTTCCTAAATATAAAATACTCCTTCCTAAAAAAAACCTCGTTCCTAAATATAAAATACTCCTTCCTAAATAAAAAAAACTCTTTCCTGAATCTATTTCATAAATAAAAAACTAATTTCTAAATATAAAACTCTATTTAACTATAAAAACCTAACTCTCCAAATAATCTCTCACTGCCTAAGATAAAACTACTTCCTTAATATAGAAACTACTTCATGCATCTAAAAACTACTTCCTTGACATGAAAATCTAACGCTTTATATAATCCCCTCATCACCTCCTCCCCCATAAAGGAAACCAAAATCTCGTAAAAAGGGTCCATCTTGGTGTCAAGACATAATCTGCAGGCTATGAGATTGCTAGAAAGTAGATACGCTTATAAAGCAGCACATAACTATACAGGAGTGAAGCACATAAAACAAAAAAGGCACAACATGGCCTACAGCGTATTGGGGAATAAACTGAATGCTATCAGCTTGGTAGAAAACATATGAAATATAACATGGTCTATAGTGTACTTAGACTTTGTTTGCTTTATAATACACTATTTGTCTTTATTGATTTGCTTTATTACTGCTTTAGACTATTTAGCCATATTTGCTTTAATACTTTGCTATAACTATCCTTTATTTGTTAATGTTTTACACTCCTTTTTTATCCATGCCAATTCTTTTTGATTAAGTCTGCTTTATACTACATTAGACTATTAGGTTTTTCTTTTCTATGGCTATTTCTTTCTTTGTTAATGCTTTACATTGCTTTCTTTGCTATGGCAATGTCTTTGCTTTACACTGTTAATTGCTGTAAAACTTTGCTATGGCTATTTCTTACGAGATTTAGACAACAATTAAACTAAAGAAGAATTATGTTTTATGATGTGTTATTATTGTTATTATTAGAGTTATAACTCTAAACAACACACAAGCAGCACCAGGCAGGACATTTTGAACAACGAGAAGTAGCCTAATTTGTATGATTACAAATGACTGCCAAATTCCCCTCATATCCTGTAAACAATTGGTCACAGAGAATGTATAATAATCTCACTATCTACTGAACCTATCTCATGACATGAGCTGAATTATGATATTGCTTTATGGTTATAGGACATGAATGTTTACCTAACATTACTCTAACATAAAAAAAATTTAAACAATGTAATTTAAATTGATTTTTCTGTTAATCATTTTAAATAATGTCATGGGCCCATATCATATTATTTTTTTTACATTATAAAGGGAACAATCATTTTACAAAATAAATCATATTTTTTCAGAAACATTTGATGGCGATGACTATGATGAAGCTGAATCAACGTGCGGTAAAGGTTTTAATAATTTATACATTTCGAGACTAAAAACAAAACAAAACATATTAAAATACACAGTTATATTTTAGAAACTAGCTGAAAACAAACTGAAAAAAAAAATTTATCTTTATTTGTAATTATAGATGCAGACCACCAGACCAGATACAGCAGACAAAACTGTTTAACTATGACTTGTATTGCTCAGAAAATTTTAGGTCGCGACAAAACATCGGTAAGAATATTAAATATTTATTTTATTTTCAAATAAAACACTTTCATTAAAAAAAAAGTAATAGTAAAATGAAAGATTGTCGATTGTATTATATACAGAACAGGCAAGATAGTAACATGTTGCTTATAAGAGTTCATCAAGGGTTTCTTCCCAAGTCATAAAGAAAATGGTTTCATAGATTCTGTTATTTTCTGTAAACCAAATCAATAGAAAAATAGTAACCACACACCAATGTTGAAAATGTAAATGATAAAATTGTAGATATAGGTTTATTTTATAAGAAAAATAAATCTTCAATATTTTAGAGACGAACAGCATGACATAATTAATTTCTATTTTCTGTTGTAAGTTAAGTCATAGTCATATTATATTAAATCGAGAAAAAAGGCTTTACAAACAATATGGAACGTTATATGCCTACCTGTAAAAAATAGTAATGTAACTTTATCAAAGCTTATGTACTAACGTAAATAAAAGTGTTTTAGTACTAATATTTATGATTAACCGCCCAGTGATGAACTGAAAATGTATTATTTAATTTTAAACGATGAGATGAAGAAATCTCTCAGCGAGAGCCCCAGCCCAGATTCGAAGCCGAAACAAACCATTAGACCACTAGTATCTTTAACACTCTTGGCACTAGGCCCCTAAATTGTACGCACGCGCACCAGAGATATTAATAGTGAGTTATACATGTGCAGTAGGCCTATATAGCCCTTTAGAATTAATGTTCTGTGCCTGTTTTTTTTTGTATAGATATTTTCACAAATAAAGTGGGACAAGCCATGGCAGACAAAAACAAATTTAAAAATAATAGATATGGTTATATACACCTGTTTTTGTTAAGTTAAAGGCACCACTGTCGAACAGTTTCTGCTTACTTGGTGAATTTTGTGAGAAAAATAAAAATATTCAGACTCATGAAGTACTTGATGGTCTTGTCAAATTAGACCACCGGTGATTAGACAGTGGTTAAGGAAATGCAATTGATATAATAACATGGGTTGACATGGTAATACAATGTACATTGTTAGAAATATAATAATATACGATTCCACTTTTACATTATTAAATATTTATTTAGAATGAGTGTGTGATCAAGTGGACTTGGATGGACGAATCGGATCTATCGACGTATAACGGGAAAGTTTGCAAAATGATTCCTATTAACAATCTACTTGATTCTACTGATAAATGCACTACATTTTCCAACTATGAAGCCAAATTTAATCCAACGTCTTCAGGTACGATCTTTTAAAGTTCTCCTCTTTTGGAATTTGTCGAGTTTAATTAGAGTAACGTGAACTTTATAACCATCAGAGACAAGAATTCCATGATCTTGCTATGGTAATGAATTAAAATGTTGTGTGCTTCTATATATAAATTTACGTAAGGGCAAAATTCGGTAAATCGCGCCTTACTTTTAGAATTTTTACTCGATGGTATATAAAGTTGGTTCGTACTTTAGGTACTGATTTTAACCACCTGATGTAACCCTGTTTACTAATTAAATTAAGTTAGATAATTAGTTATTGACGATTAAAACGAATTTAGGTTCAACGATTTGCCCCAAATAGGGGTGTTTTCCGATCGTGGTATACACTGTCTAATGGATGTCAATCTTGAAAAATACCCGCCACAAAAATTGGAGGAGGCTTCGAATTTTCCTATCTCCTCCTACGATAATTGTTTTTAATAGCTGAAAACCGGTTGAACAGCTCGAGTACAATATCATGATTTTGAAGACAGGCCGATTTTCTTTAAAAAGTACTATTTTGATAGATTTAATATACGTTTATACAAATGTATTGATTTGCGATGAATGGAACATTCCAATCTCTGTGTCGTTCCACAAGTGTATATTCCCTCAGGCGTCGTAAAGGAAAGTAGGCCTACTGTATACTCATAACAGAAATTCGATCCATTTGTTTTTCAATCTGTGCTGCAGAGGTTGGATATAATTTTTTATTAAACGGATAATGAGCTGGTGCTAGCGTTTTCAGTCGCCGTATATTTATTATGTACAAATCTTTATTATTGCAGTTAAACCACCCATATCATCACCCTTCCCTCACTCGCATGAGTAGCGTTGTAAAGCCATAATAGAGCCTGATAGGCCAACGGTGCATCATATGCCCTAAACGCAAAATAACTTTGGTGGGTAGGGTAGGAACCAACTTAAGTATGAATTGGCTCTAAGAAACAATTGAAAACCAACAATTGGTCTCATTTTGTGACAAGTTTCTCTTTCGGAAGTAATTCCCAGGGTGCTAATTTTAGTTGAGTACATAAATCAGTGTCTATTTATTCGTTTCTGTAAACGACATGTATTATTGTACGTACATTTGAAATTGTCAGTTTTTTAACGCTAAAATTATTATGTATTCGAGAACCATCTGTGGGCACGACCTAGATGGTCGATTCATTATCAATATTATTTTTTTAAATAAAAAATTAAATTAAGAAAACACCAAGACCAAAATAACTCTGTTATTGTACTACGTGTTTTCATTAAATATATTTGAATTAGCTTACCGGCAAAAAATTCTAATAAATATTGATCTACCTACAAAGACGACCGATTCTACTAAAAGCCTGTCAGTAACATTAACAAAAATAATAACAAGAAGGTGAGCTATATTTAGCAGATCCACCTATAGCATGCCACAGTCTGATTTGGAACCAGGCCAACTTCTAGACACACGGAGATTTTCTTTTATTATAAGCAAATTACTAAAATTATTTTATTTAGTTTAAACGTTGCGGAGATATGATCATTTTGTTTTAAATTAGATTAAAATATTAAAATTGATGTCAAAGGTTAAAGAAGAATTTTAGATTGAAAACATGGATTTGTATAACTAGCAGGCTTTATATTGTTTTTGTAAAAATGTAATGCTTGCACTTCCCTGCGGTTTCCACAAAAAATACTAAAGGAATGGACTATTTGTGACTTGGTAGACGATTATATGCATTTCAATTTCAATGACTCGACTACCATTTTTATTTTTTGCCGCATTCTCACATTAGATAATAATATTTCCTGAATCGGTTTTACTGACCTCAGAAATTCTTGATTCAGTACATTATTTGTCTATTTCTAACTGATGTCAATGTGGGCATCCCACATATATCTGACCACTCAGCCGTAAATTGTAAGTTACAGTTAAATAAACCGCCGCCAACTCAGAAAATAGTTTTTAGTCGTAACTACAAGAATCTCTGTGCTGACTCTCTTGTCAGCGAGTTACTACCACTAACACTGACTGTATCTCTTCCATGTGACATTGATGTATGTACAACTCTACATTGCGTTCAATCATTGATAAACTTGCTCCAACTAAGTCACGTCTGGTGACTATTCGACCGCAAACTCCATGGTATACTGATGAAATACGAAAACAAAAAAAAGTAAGAAGGCAGCTGGAGAGGAAATAGCGTAAGACAGGTCTCGAAACTGATTGGCATGCTTCTTACACACATCAACGCCAATGTGTATCATCACATATTCATACTGCAAAGTTGGAATATCACTCAGCTCTAGTAAATAATGCTGTAGGCGACCAGAAGCGATTATTCAAAATTGTAAACACGTTACTGCATAGAGGAAATAAGACACCCTTACCTACCTGTAAATCAACCAGTATTCTTGCTGAACGTTTCTCAGAGTTTTTTAATGAAAAGATCACTAAAATTCGATCAGGATTTCCTCAATCTGTTCTCCAAGATGCGCATACATTTAGTACAAGGGCTCCTTTAAGCTGTCAACTGTCTATTCTTGAACCAACCACAGATGAGGAGATCAAGAAATTGATCAAGGCATCCCCGATAAAGTCTTGTGAGCTAGATCCTATTCCAACTTGGCTTTTAAGGGATTGCGCTCCTGTAATAGTTCCAGTGCTAATGAAATTAGTTAATCTTTCACTTATCACATCCACAGTACCGCAGAATTTAAAGAAAGCACATGTACGGCCTTTGCTGAAGAAGACTGGCCTCAATCCAGAAGTTCTTAAAAATTATAGACCAGTTTCAAATGTATCCTTTGTTTCGAAGCTTATTGAGCGTGTTGTTGCAGTTAGACTCTCTAAGCATATGTCAAATCACAACCTCCATGAAACTTACCAATCAGCATACAAAGCTAACCACAGTGTGGAGACAGCGCTTCTACGTGTTCAGAATGACGTTTTGACATCAATAGATAATCAAGAATTTGTTATTCTAGTTTTACTAGACTTATCGGCTGCTTTTGACACAGTAGATGACTCACTGCTTCTTCATAGATTGTCGCATGATATTGGGGTAAGAGATCAAGCATTGTCTTGGTTCATATCATATCTAAGAAACAGAACCCAGGCCGTCTGCATTGGTGATGTTTCATCAGATGACCTTCCTCTATTATGTGGCGTCCCACAAGGTTCGGTGCTTCGACCACAGCTGTTTCCATCTATGTTGCCCCAGTTGCTGAAATAATACGAAGACACGGATTATGTCATCATTTCTATGCAGATGATATACAAATCTACGTTTCTGTCAAGCCTTGCCAGACCAAGTTTCTTGAAGCATGCACTGCTGAGATTAGAAAATGGATGGGCTCCAACTTCCTCAAGCTAAATGATAAAAAGACCGAGGTGATCCTATTTGGTTCTGTTCAGCAGAGAAAAAAGATCCGGTTTGATGGCCTACATATTGGTGGCGTACTAGTCAATCCATCATCAGTAGTTCGTAACCTTGGTGTACAACTTGATTGTAAAATGACCATGGAATCACATATCAACAAAATCTGCCGATCTGCTATTTTCCATTTATGTAACATCGCCAAGATCAGACGTTACGGTACTTGAACGATTGTGCAACAGAGCAGATTGTACATGCTTTTGTTACCAGTCGGCTTGATATGGGAAATTCCCTGCTGTATGGTCTGCCAAAGAAGCAGTTGCGGACTTTCCAGAAGGTGCAAAAATTGGGCAGCTCGCTTGGTGATGTGTGCCAAGAAGTATGATCACGTCACACCATTGTTCAAACTGTTAAATTGGCTACCCATGGGGTCACGTGTTAAATTTAAGATCCTGCTGCTGGTGTTCCGATGCCTAAATAGTTGCGCTCCAAAATATCTCTCAGAATTGTTGACAGTCAAGAAGGGAAAGCGAGAACTAAGATCTAGTCATCAGGTGCTACTGGACATTCCAAGGAGCAAACATAGTTGGGGAGATCTGACTTTCAGTGTTGCTGGACCTAGGCTCTGGAACCACCTACCCTTGAACATTAAACACACATCATTATTGAGTCACTTTAAGTCACTACTCAAAACTCACCTTTTCTGATTTTTTACAGCGCCATGAGCAATGAATGTTGGAATGGCGCTATATAAATCGAACGATTGATTGATTGATTGATATTTGTAACTCTTACTCTTAACTTTTTTATTTTGGCCGCCATCTTGGAAAATCGGAAGCCAATTAGGTGACTTCTTTGGTTTGAGGAAAATCAACTTAAATCCATGTTTTGGTGTAATCAGATTACCCAAATAGTTGGTTGCTATTTTGCTGCCAACATGTATTAACACATTTCACTAAAGAAAGTGGGTATTGTAACCTGAAATAAATTTAGTTTTCGGTGGCTAAGGAAACATCAACTTTCCTAATTGTTGGGTAACATTTCCAAAAGGGGAAAATCAAAGTTTACTCCACTAATTGGTGGCAGCCTGGTGACACACATTTTATGGGCTAAATTTTATAATAGCACACTGAGCTCGCTTGCCAAACATGTTATCGTAACAGACTTGTTACAGACAGGTTTACTTAGGTGATATACTGGACGCAGGACTAAATTCCTCTATATCCAGATCAAATTGGTCCAATCCTGGTACTTTGAATCCTTAACTTGTTGATTCCGCCAGAATTTATCCAGACTATTTTTAAAACTGTTTAGTGAGGTTGCTGTCATAACATGTTCAGGTAGTGCATTCCTATTATCGGTTGTACGGTTACTGAAGGAAAATGTCCTTTTATCCAAATGGGAAACCGTCTTAGCTAGCTTAAGAGAGTGCCCCCGTGTTCTATTAGATACATTTAGTTTTAGCAAATCAGATACTGATTTACCATAATAGCCATGTCATTACGACATCTTCTATAGACCAAAGTAGGCAGTTTTAAAACTCTTAATCTTTCTGCATAGTTAAGCCCATTAATTATTAATTAAACCAAGTTTCACACCATTTCCTTAAAGACTCAAAATCCTTATGTAATAATACATGACCATTTAAATTTGAGAACTCTCTATACAATTTTGTGTCATCTGCAAAAAGGAATACCTCAGAATGTACACATTCTGGCATATCGTTGATATAAATAACAAAGAGAAGTGGCCCTAGGACGCTGCCTTGTGGGATTCCACTTAAAACATTATGCCATTCTGATGCCTTTTCATTTACTATTACTCTCTGAGTTCTATTAGACAGAAATGATTCGATCCACGTACCAACTTCTCCAAGAATGCCATAGCTTTCAAGTTTTCCTAGAAGCATACGGTGTGGAACCTTGTAAAGGCTTTGCCAAAGTTCATGTAAATGACATCAATTGATCCACCCTCATCTATTAATTCTGTCCATCGATCCAAAGACTTTAACAATTGTAAAGTTGTAGATCGTCCTGTTACAAATCCAAATTGCTTATCAGAAAGTAAATTGTTACCTTGTAAATGCAAAATAAAACTATCCTTCACGATGGATTCCAAAACCTTAAAGATAACAGTTGTGAGGCTAACCAGACGATATAGTTACCGGGTAGGCCTACTGATTTCTTTTTAATCAAGAAATATTTCTTACAAAAAACGCCGCTCGACATTTTAAAATTAATCATTGTTCTTTTGATTAATTTATGATTAATTATTAAAAAGATGTCTTTTAATCGCAAAGATACATACAAATCACAGATAGTTCTTTAATTATGATTCACATGCCCATTTTATCACTAGTTAATTGTATACACAGCATTTGAAATAAGACATGTGTACCTTTCCAACAATGTATTATGTGCCAACAAATATTAATCTACTAATTCAAAAATGGCATTTAAAAATGGTCAATTTTTTACTTTAATGTGCTGTAGCCTCTTTGTCTCTGACCTCAACCTGTACTCTAGGCATGCAACTGAATACCCTCTGGAGACAACGTGACTTACAAGTGAAAATTCTTACACAATCTGTTGATTCGCGTCAACCAATCAAGGGGCAAGAATCCAAAATCGTTCAACCGTAAGCGCTCATAGGGCCTGTTCGTAGGGGTTGAAAATACCAGCTTATTCCCGATTTCCGTTCGCGTGATCCAATTAACTTTTGCCTCAGGCTACAAAAAATTCGAGGAGCTAGGACCTATAAATTATAGTCGAGTTTCCATTTTCGAAAAACTGTCTGCCTTTAAGCTACCGCTATGAAACAGTTTATTAATGAATTTGTCCTCATGGGACATAAATGGCTAAAGCAGCAGCGCGAAAATTGCAGTAACATTTGCCTGTCTCCACTGGTCAGGTAGTCCAGATTGTAAGGATTAAATATCAAGCACAAAGGAACACAGATAACTCTTGCCAGCTCAGAAAGAACCCTTGGATAGCAACCATCTGATCCTGGTGACTTAGTAATATCTAACTTGTTCAACTTATTATATACAATATCATGAGTTACATCAACTTTACTGAGAGGCAAATCAACCATCGTGGAAGCTAGCCTAGGAATACCAAAATCTACCGTCTCAGTAATTAACACTGCAAAAAAAACGTTGCCAAAGTTCTAGCTTTATCTACATCTGTTTTTGAATACACAGGGTTTACTAAGTCATTGTTAGTTATTAGGCCAGGAACACCTTTCTTTAGCTTTATTTATAGTGTGTGTATCTCAAAAACTTTTTTGGATTTGTTTTATCCTGGAGCGCAATATTTGTTTTCTATCATTCTTTTATTTTTCCTAGTTAGTGATCTAACCTGGTTTCGAAGCTTGGTATATTTCAGGAACTTATTATACTCTTTTGTTTCCATGTATCTTTGCCATGCTCTATGTTTTTTCCTTATTTTATCAATAATCTGTTTACTAAGTGGTGTTCTACTTTCTTCATTGGTTGTTTTATTTATTTTACGTGTTGGTACAAAGTATCAATGGAGGCTTGTAATTTTTCAGTTCCACAAGGTTTCAACATTTTTTCCACAGGTAATGTATATTGTAATGTAGTAAAGTAGGTTTATACAAATTATTGTATCTATCAATAAACTTTCAAAATACATATTAGACCACACCCAATCTAATAATCAAGGGTGGAAAAAGTACAGTCGACCTATTTTATGAACATATCATATAGTCTACTGCATTACACTTGCATTATGATTTGTATGTCACAAAATGCAAAGTTATTGTTTGCAATTAAAACTTTAGTCAATTTAAAGATGACACAGAAATGTTTGTCACATCACTATTGTGTCGTTGCAGCAAAATAAATTCTGAATCTGTTTTAACAATGTACTTTAGCAGTAATCTTCTCCTCTTTTTAAAATAAATAAATATAGCGTAAAACTCGACAAAAAAGCTTCCTGGGATTAATTTGGAAAAGAAGCACATTTCAAAAAGAAGCCAACTGAGCTTCTTTTCAAGATAGTATATGCTTCTTTTCAAAATAGAATATCAAAGTAACAACATAATATAATGTCGGACAACTTGTGATACAGATATAATGTATAATCGAATTATATCGTACATTACTTTTACAGATAAAAATGGAATGTTGATCACAATACTTAAAATTGGCAGGTAAATCCTATCTCGAAGCATACCAAAGAGTACTAAAAAAGCCCATTTTTTAGGATGTTTTACGGTATATGGTATATACACTTTAGGCCTATGTACTGGTCAAAAACATGTGTATATTATGTTTAAGTTTGCCAAATATAATAACATAATATGTCTATCAAGAATCAATGTGAATATTAGTCTAATTACAACAACTGAAACTCCTTTGGTTTTTTATTTCGAAAACCTATAAAATACTGTGCAAAAATTACAATATATTCAGGACGATCCAATTAATCCTTCCACAAAAGAAATTAGTTTCCATTGGCTTTAGCTCTGGATGCCATATTCAACTTGAACTATACGTGTATAATGCAAATAACACTGGCCAAGTAGTATCGTGCGCGCGAGCAGCAAATGGCAAACATCGACGAGTAATAATAATTGCACTCGTATCGTGCACACACAAGTTTTGAAGCAACTCATCCAATTAAACTCCAAAAATATCACTAAATTTGACTTGCTTTTTTTTAGTTTGTGGCCGATGAGTTCTTTTTTTTTAAATTTACATTTGTGGCCGTTATCCCATTGTGTGGGCGATGATCGTTTTCACGTTTGTGGGCGCTCTTATTACATCCCATTTGTGGTTGATGTGTTTTCACATTTGTAGTTTGTCACGATATTACTGCCAGACACAAAAACAAACTAGTAATAATAATATGTTTAAATGATTTAATAGTCCAACAAATACAGTTCGTTTCAAACGGATATAATCAACGCAAAATAACAGTCCACGTGACTCTGTCCGTGTATTTCGGCGTTCACAAAGAATTGTTCCACCGTGTTCCAATACTGCGATGATCACTAGAAGACTTTATCTTCGACGTGCCTCTACACTACTTCTTATTACAAATAACTTTATACGGAGATCAGCTTCTCCTCCGACCATCTATCTATAGTTACATAAAACATGCATTTTCTAATCTTTACGATTCCATAAGTAGAACACAATTATTACTAATAAATAGTTTACAGTTACTCTTATAACGATAGTAGTACTCACGGTCGTTATTTCCCCATTTGGGCTTATTGAGTTCACAGTTTTAACATGTAGCATTAGCTACCTTTTATCTACGTATTCGGAATAATGTGCCTTAGCTAAGGTGTACATCAACACTCTCCTAGCCCACAACTATTCTCTACGCCCAGAACTGTGCAACTGCTAATCTAAACCCGTGGTAGAACATTCTATCCTGTTAAGATAAGATAAGATAAGATAACTTTTATTGATCCTCAAAAAGGAAATTCATTGCTCGTCATAATAACAAAGAAAATACTATAAAAACAAATATAGCATAAAACCATTCATATAAAAACATCTAAAAAATTACAATATAAAATTATCTTCTTGACTTCCTGTTGTACTGGATGATACCGGAGGGAATAAATGATTTAGCAAATCGATTTGTTTTCACACTGAGGAGCCTCAATCTACCACTTGGATTAAGTTGGTCTATGATCACTTTGTGGAGAGGATGAGAGGCATCCAACTCAATGCGTTCGAAATCTTTCTAGAGGTGTTCTAGGTGCACATCGGTAAAGGAAGACAGTTCCAGACCAATCATTTTACCAGCCCAACGGATGAAAGTTTCAAGGCGTCCTTTATTATTATTATTGTAGTCGCTTTCTGACCCCACCAGCCTTGCCCCTTTTCCGAGGCCTGCGACGTTGTATCTCAGATGGTAATTCAACGTGTGCCGGTAGCGGTGAGGTCGACCTCTCGCCCATGGAATGCAAATCAGATGACGTGTACGCAATTCCACCGCCCGGCTTACTCAATCCACACAGTAAGAACAGCCAAAATATCAGCAAAAAATACAGAAATTTCAAAACTTTCAAATACAACATAATGTATAAATCAAATGACTTCTTCCACAATACAATACAGTCCAAATATACGAAAATAACGTCAAAAAATGAGTAACAACAGTGAGACAATGAGACGAGCTGTGTCGCCGTGTTGCACAGCGCCACTAAATTTGCATAACAAGTGATACCGTGTGTGCAAGTGAGTATCCAATCACAGACTGCCACTTGGTACATACAGAAATATAAAGCGTGTTCTGCACTGAGGAACTTCTATTGTATTGTAAAAAAAGATCATAAGGTAACTGAAAAACATAAATCTAACTTATCTCGTGACATAGGTCTACAGGTTATCACAACTATAACAGATATGAGTATATGACGTTTTTTGTTGGACAATTAATTGATTTAAATTTCCTATCCGAAAAGGCGACAAGTTTGGTTACTCTCAAATTGGTTAGTAGAGGCGACCAATAAAAAAGTGCCGCAAAGGTGACTGCCCAACTATTGGCTGTCGTGAGAGTAAACAAAATCTTAAAATTAGATCTTACTATATATCACGAATATAATAAGGTTGTGACCAATGGCTCTCTGGTCGAATTCGGCTGACGTGGTTTGCACTTCAGTGTCTGACGACAGCTAGGAATATCTTTTGCTTTCTTTTCCGAAGATAACGATTAGTTTTTCTGTACGATTTTGAAAATCTAAATCTGAAGAACAAAAACGTCTGATACGTAATGCCTGACTGTACGGTATGTTTTTAGTACAGTGTCGGGGATGACAACTGTGACGCTTCCAGGTCAATTTGTTTTCAATAGTAGTCACTCCAAGAAACTGAATATGATCATCTTGCTTAATTAAACATCGTCTATAAAAATGTCCATAGAGATTTCTTTAAATGGGTTAATAAAGTTACTTTAATCAATATTTAATGAGAGTTTGTTCATTTTGAACTAGTTTAAGACGTGGTGAATTTCGAAATTAAAAGTTGAATTTAGTTTACTGAGGTCTGGATGAGAGAGAAAAGGTTTGGAGTCGTAAGCAAAAAAAATCCAATAAAAATGAACTTGAGTAGTAGTTCCCTTTAGAATTTGGTCATGATTCCGCTGTAGGTTTGTCAAAAAGAGGATAGAGAAAGGCATCGTACATTGTCTTTAGAAAATAACTAGTAGTTAAGATCTCCAAAATATAGCATCGATTGAAGTAGACAGGTTGTTGTTAAATGAATGAATTAAAATAAGGCGTAAAAAATGTATCAGGTTCTATACAAAGTGATTCGTATTATTGGTTAGATGGCAGGTTGATATTAGGTATAAGTTTAGTTTATCAACATGTACATGTGTAAGTGGAGGCAGGAGCATTGTTAATATTAGTAAACACATTATTGAACCACATTTGTGGGTGTTTTCACATTTGTGGTTGTTTTCATTTGTGGCTGATGCGTTTTCACATTAATTTTGTGATCGTTTTCACATTAGTGAGTATTGCGTTTTTACATTTTTTTTTTTTCACATGTGTGGGCGTTTTCACATTTCTGTTGGTTCAACAAGGCCTACACCGGAGCAACTAATATACCCTCTGTAGGAGAATGACACAACACATAGATCGGCTATCAAAACATTAAAGCTTAATTATCAGCGGAATATTTTTAATTAGCTGGTCACTCGATTGGAAATTTCAGAGTTATTTCAATAGACATTGTCATTTTTCCAGTAATTTGCCTTTGGATATTTAATACGTACAGTGAAATAAAAACTGTTTACATGAGTACGTAAGTTTTACTATTATATTTCTGTTTCTTGGATCGTATTTGGCACATCCACAATTATCTATATTGAAAACAACTATAAATTGTATGTCTTTGTAAATTATGCAAAGGCAAATTATTACTCCTAAAAAAATGTTGATGATGAAGATGATGTTAATCAGGCTCATCAACATCATCATTATGATTCTCTCTCTCTTATCAGGTGTATACTGTGTAGTTTTGACTGGTACTGATACTGCTGATAACATTAAAAAAGAAAGACGTTGCTTTATTTTTGATAACCAGAGTGAAATATCATTATCAGATGACAGTTTTATTGATGTCACAATGACGGACAAAGTAGTAAAGTACGGAAAAAATTCAGAAGTAGGCCAACAAAAAAATAATAAACACGTATGTTAACTATTTTTATATACAGAGGATTTATCGAATATTTTAAACATTGAAAAATACGTTACAGTACAACATTTGTGAATGTATTGAAATAAGTTTGCCAAATATAACGTTTTAGTGAATGGGGAAGACAATAACAACACAGTTGTCAATGTCATTAACTGACTGACGTTTTAAAATTGTTCAGTAAAAAAATATATACCATTGATTTTAAGATTAAACCACAATTTCATAACAAACTACACGTTGAAAAAGGTATGCTACTCGCTGTCATCAAGATTGATAACGTCATTGAGTTGGCTTGCGATTCAGACGCTTCAACAGAAGGGCGTTCTCCATCAGCAATTCATAACGTAAATGGAATTGTAAAATTCCATTACGCAGTAACAAAGGGTGATGTGAGAGAAGACGAACAAAAATGGAAGTCGCTACCTAATGACTTGGTATAATTTGTTAATATTATTGTTAGAAATTAGGCAAATCAAACAACATGCAAACAAGTTACTGATTCGTGCCTCCTTAATGATTTATTTTTTCAAACTCGCAAACTGTTAATTTTAATAGTTTACTGGTGCCAAAGTATAATCGGTCATTGGTTGATGTTGCTTATAGAAATAATATGATAAATTGTCAGTCATAATAAAATCTTACTTTTTTATACTATTTATATTAGGACGAAATTGTAATGTTAATATTAACATACAATGCTGTATGTTTTATTTTGTCTCTATTATCGATATTATATTCTAATAATATTATTGTAAACATTTTTAACCTGTGTTTTCAATATCAATACTTTAAAGCAGTTATGATATCCCATGACTCCTATTTTTTATTTCAGTACGTCTGCCAAACTATATGAAACTTGCCTTTATATCGGATTGGCTTGTATTGCCTTTATTATCTTTGTTGGAATTCGCGTTAACCTGAATCGAGACAACCGGCAAAACCGTCCACATACTCGTGTCAACCATGAGAGGCCACCAATTCAAGCTCGTGAAGATGAAAATGATGATGATCTTATGCATGAATAAAATTGTTATTTAAGGCAGCAGTTGGCATTTTTTTTATTAGTTTACTGTTAATTAAAAGAAAATAGGTATAGTCAACATTTTCAATTTATTTTACTATATTAATAATTTTAATAAATACAATCTAGTTATACAGTATTTTTTCTTTTAAATATCATAGAATTTATACTAGATTTGTCAACTAAAATCTAATATTTACCAAGGTGAGATGAAATAGTATACAAATATCTACTGGGCTGAGGGGCATGGTACAAAATATAGCCCAATGTGATCTGGATACTACTGTATACTATATCCCGAGACTTCGTATCGGGATATAGTACGTCTCACAGAGGGTTATTTTTTGTACCATGCACCAATGAAAGGCCAGTAAATAATTGTGTTATAACCGTAACAAAATAATACATAGCGAGCAGTTTACCATACCTACAATACAACTGCCCAGTTCATATGCATGAATAAAATTGTTAATTAAGGCAGCAGTCGGCATGTTTTTTATTAGTTTACTGTTAATTAAAAGGAAATAAGTATAGTCAATTTTTTTCAATTTATTTTACTATATTGATCATTTTAATAAATACAATCTAGTTATACAGTATTTTTTCTTAATCAACTAAAATCTAATATTTACCGAGGTGCGTTGAAATATTATACAAATATTTACTGGGCTGAGGGGCATGGTACAAAATATAGCCCAATGTGAAATGGATACTATACTATATAGTACGCCAACCCTGGCCCAATTTTGAATAGTCCAAATACACTTCGACAACGTTTATAGGTGGCCTAAGGTTATTAAAGATTTGCCACTTATGAATGGTTTTTGTATAAAATCATTGTCATAATTTACTGTGTACTGTTTTTAGGTATGTCAAGTAATATCTAATTCTATTTTCATGATGTTTTGTTTCGTACTATTACGTTGTTAATAGTTCATTATCGATTATGTTTTCTTTGATTAGTTAAGAATTCTAGGAAAATTAAACTGTTGTTCAGAGTGGTAGATATGATTACCGATAGGATAAATATATTCTGTACACAGAGAGGGTTGAAGCCTATATTACTTGAGGCTTACTTGAAGCTAGTTTAACAGCCACGGATTCAGCCTGGTTACTAGGACAACTGAGATGTTTAGATTCACGTTAGGTTTGTTATATAACGCAAGGCGTACGGCGTTAATGTTAATGTGTTCAGACACAACAATGAGCAGTCCAATTATTTACGTTTACTGTAAAACACTCATCATTAGGTCTAAGCAGACCTATGTATACATTCATGACAAACGCATTACAGTTTACATTGTAAAGTTGTTTTTTTTTATTTGTATAATGTTACCTTCAAAATATACTGATTTGTTCTTACTACTTGCAGAATTGCATTCTAATTCAAAATAATTTCAAACATAATTAGTACACAGACAATTATCTGATTATTTTATTTAATTTATGAAATTATCATATCACTGACGCCAACTGTTCTTTAAAATTGAAAACCTGATAGTTTGACGTTTAGATATCTCGCTTTACAGGTATGCTGTTGGCCTGCTAACCGTGGTCGTGTCTCGTATTTTCATTGGTAAATCACTGATGCATCACTTGATTAGCGTTATTAAATCTACCCTCTCTTGCTATGGTTATTAACAGCTCCCTAACGCTAATCCGTGGCCTTGTTCAGACACCTAACGCTACCTTAACCCTAACGCCGTCTGAACATACCCTAAGGTTGTCTTTATACAATATAATTATTAAGGTATTTAATTTTTGCGATGTTAACAAAAAAGCACAATTTACTATTTACTAGATTTGGTCAAAATGTTCACAGCACATACTTTATTTAACGAGAGGTCAAAACAAAACCATGGCGATATTTCCAACACGACAGCAGCAACCAGGAATCCACAACATTTTAGGAATAGGTATTTTCGCAATTAAAATCTCGTTACACGGAATCTCTTTGGTGTTAACTTCTTGTTGGCGTATATATCACTGCGTTTTTGTATAGGTATAAAAAAATAGTGACCAAATTTGAACACGTCTTTAATTTTTAGCGCGGGCCAAGGCCAACCCCACAAAAAACTTGCAGTTATACATTAAATCGTAATACCGTGTTATACCATAGCTCATAATCCTAAGTTGTATATATACTCGCATGCATTATGAATAATATGAGTTTATTAAAAATTTTAATAAAAAGGATGATTTCGTTTAAAATTTAGCTTATTCAGTTATTGATTTTTAAAATCTGCCTTTGAAATTAGAAAAAAAAAATACTTAGAATTAGGATAACACTATGCTACATTTTGCCAAATTATGCTAACATTTGATTAGCGTTAAGGTTAAGTTCCCAAATCGGTTAAAATATGCAAAAAAAAGCACAATTATCTACTAGATATATAGTCAACATTTTCATAACACATACTTTTATTTAACAAAAGGTCAAAACAATACCATGAGGACACTTCCAACACGCCAACAGCAACCGGGAATCCACAAAATGTTTGTATTCAACCAAGTAGTCTTTTTTGAAAATTAAAATCTCATTACACGGAATCTCTTCGATGTTACAACACACTTCTTGTAGGCCTGTTGAATATGCGTGTAATAGCGTGTTGTATAAACGCGCCCATATAGACACAGGTACAAACCACCATGTATTATTTATATTGAGGTTTATTACAGGTCCATTATTTATTGAAAGCGACCTTATTTTATTTACTATTTTTAGTTTAGAGTTTAATGAAATGCAGTAGCAGAACTAGTTTTAAGCAAATGTTATGATGAGAAGGTTATTAAAAATTTGCCACTTATATGAATGTAACATCTTTGTATAAAATCCTTGTCATCATTTACTGTGTACTATTTTTAGACCTCTTAACTCACTAACCAGGGACAACATTTTGGAGACACTTCCCGGAGGAATAGATGGCGGAAGACTCAAGAAATATGACGTCAACCCGATTGATAATGGTTCTGATAATGACACGTAAATATTAGTTTACATGAGGAATATGAAAAAAGCTACAGGACATGACGGCAGCCCATAGAACAACTATACTACAGAGCTTTAGGGAGGTTGCAAATGTAAAGCCGACAACGTAGTTTCTAGAACTCAGGATGAGTGGCCTAATTGGTGAGCTAGGTCAGAAAGACTGATTGGCATTTGGAATTTTGATTCACCAAATCGAATCTGGAAAAGGCAGATGATACAGTTAAACAAATGAAAACCAATAAAAAAAAGTTTATATATATTTAATGTTCTTTGCCTGATTTGTTTATATATATATATAAAAGTATCTCTTCGGAGATCCCTCCTCGTGAATAAAAATACTGTAAGATGAGGGCGTATCAATTTGATCTCTGGTGCGCGTGCGTACAACTGAGGACTAGTGCTGTTCCACCGTATCACGCCGAGAATGTTAAAGAGTCGCTATCCAATCGAGTTCGAACAATACCATGAAAGCCCCAGTGGTCTAATGGTTAGGACATCTGCATATCAAGCAGGCGGTCCGAGTTCGAGTCTCGGTTGGGGCGACTTTTTCTCATTCTCACAGATTTCCTCATCTTTATCGTTTCAAATTAATCAATTAAATTTCAGTATATCACCGGGCGGTTTAGAATTAATGTTCTTTGCCTGATTTGTTTATATATATATATATATATATATATATATATATATATATAAACGACATCTTCATGATCTGGACCCATGGTGAAGATAATTTGGAATTTTTTCTTCTCAATATTAATTCAGCTCACCCAACTATCAAATTTACAGCTACCAAATCCACTAGTAGCGTTGATTTTTTGGACACTATAGTGACCATAGAAAATGGTACACTCAAAACTGACCTATTCCGTAAACCCACGGATAAAAATATGTACCTGCTCCCTAGCAGTTGTCACCCCCGACACTGTACTAAAAACATACCGTACAGTCAAGCATTACGTATCGGACGTATCTGTTCTTCAGATTTAGATTTTCAGAATCGTACCGAAGAACTAACCGGACATCTCCGGAACAGAAATTACAAGAAGGAATACATCGAAACTGCTATAAAGAAAGCAAAATATATTCCTCGATGTCAAACACTGACGTACAAACCACGTCAGCCAAAAAAATCGACCAGAGTGCCATTGGTCACAACCTACCACCCTAGGTTGCCTCCATTACGGGCTATTATTGAGAAACATATGCCCATTCTACAGTCCACAGAACGTCTCAGGACTGTTTTTCCGGAACCACCCATTATTGCATTTCGTAGACCTCCCAACCTTCGTGATATATTAGTCAGATCCAAATTTAAGAGTGAAATTAACTCTCATGACAGCCTAAATTTGGGCAGTCACCTTTGCGGCAAATCTTGCAAAACTTGTTCATTGGTTGATTCTACTGAAAAATTTGAGAGTAACCAAACTGGCCACATTTTTCGGATAAGACAATCAATTAATTGTCTAACCAAAAACGTCATTTATCTCATATACTGTAATATTTGTGGCAAACAGTACGTCGGAGAAACAAAAAACACTCTCCGTATGAGAATGACACAACATAGATCAGCTATCAAAACATTTAAGCGTGATCAACCTGTAGCCGAACATTTTAATTCAGCTGGTCACTCGATTGCAAATTTCAGAGTTATTGCAATAGACCACGATGTCCAATGGAACGACAAAACTCGCAAAGACAAAAAAAACCACTGGGAATTACTACTTAAAACCACAAAACCTTTTGGACTTAACATTAGGAACATACTCCCAGATCGGTAAAATTATTCCATTGACTACCAAAATTTAAGTTTCAATATTAACAAACCATTTAAGCTGTTTTTTAGTCTCATTCCAAAATTGTTTATATCTCTACCACGCTACCTTCTTTGTTTTCTACTCTTATTCAGACTTCACCCTGGCTCCCTTTGTTATATTTCTTTTATTCCTGTCCACCCAGGCAGCACTTGCCAGCTTTATACTATGACGTTATCCAAATTCCTTCACTTGCACTGATGAAGGGCTAGTGTTGCCCGAAAGCTCTGCTAACTTTTCTGGCTGTTTACTTTATCGTTTTGATTTAGCTTTTCGCTTTTTATTTTTGTATCTCCATTGAGATCCAGCCATTGATACCCACAGCATTGTCATTTTTTTCAGTAATTTGCCTTTGGATTTATATATGTTTTATATTTCACCTGAGGAGTGCGGCCAGCTACATGCTATATATATATATATATATATATATATATATATATATATATATATATATATATATATATATATATATATATATATATATATAAACACAAGAGGCAAAGAACATTAATTCTAAACCGCCCGGTGATATACTGAAATTGAATTAATTAATTTGAAACGATAAAGATGAGGAAATATGTGAGAATGAGAAAAAGTCGCCCCAACCGAGACTCAAACTCGGACCGCCTGCTTGATATGCAGATGTCCTAACCATTAGACCACTGGGGCTTTCATGGTATTGTTCGAACTCGATTGGATAACGACTCTTTAACATTCTCGGCGTGGTACGGCGGAACAGCACTAGTCCTCAGTTGTACGCACGCGCATCAGAGATCAAATTGATACGCCCTCATCTTTCAGTATTTTTATATATATATATATCATTAAACCCGCTGATAAAGGTTCTGCCACTGTTGCCATGGATATCAAATTTTATGAAGAGGAGTCCTTAAGACAGCTAAACAATCCTCTTCATTATCGTAAACTTACAACGGATCCCACCCCGGAAATTGCTGATAAGGTGGCCAAATCTGTTTCTGTGATGGTAAAAAAACACTCCATCGATCCTAAGATTGGACCTCATTTGGCACAGGTCAATCCAGTTCCAGGCAGATTTTATTTTCTACCTAAAATCCACAAAGCAGGCAATCCTGGTAGACCCATTATTTCGGGCAATGGTACTGCTACAGAGAAAATTTCTGAATATGTGGATGATTTACTAAGACCACATGTGACTGATCTCCCTTCATACATTCAGGACTCCACGGACTTTATCCGCAAAATTAACTAAATTCAAAATTTACCTAATAATTCTGTTCTGGCTACATTAGATGTTTCATCATTGTATACTAATATCCCTCACGAAGAAGGAGCCGACGCATGTATTTTAAATTACATACAAATTCCAGGCAAAACGCCTACTAAAGCTCATTTACGAGAACTGGTCATGTTGATTTTAACCAACAACAATTTTATTTTTGGAAATGACCATTACCTTCAAATTCATGGCACAGCGATGGGCACAAAAATGGCGCCATCTTTTGCAAATTTATTTATGGGACAATTTGAGGCCAATTTTCTGTCCCTCCAACCAAATAAACCACTTGTTTGGTTTAGATACATTGACGACATCTTCATGATCTGGACTCATGGTGAAGATAATTTGGAATCTTTTCTTCTCAATATTAATTCAGCCCACCCAACTATCAAATTTACAGCTACCAAATCCACTAGTAGCGTTGGTTTTTTGGACACTATAGTGACCATAGAAAATGGTACACTCAAAACTGACCTATTCCGTAAACCCACGGCCGGATAAAAATATGTACCTGCTCCCTAGCAATTGTCACCCCCGACACTGTACTAAAAACATACCGTACAGTCAAGCATTACGTATCGGACGTATCTGTTTTTCAGATTTAGATTTTCAGAATCGTACCGAAGAACTAACCGGACATCTCCGGAATAGAAATTACAAGAAGGAATACATCGAAACTGCTATAAAGAAAGCAAAAGATATTCCTCAATGTCAAACACTGACGTACAAACCACGTCAGCCAAAAAATTTGACCAGAGTGCCATTGGTCACAACCTACCACCTAGGTTGCCTCCATTACGGGCTATTATTGAGAAACATATGCCCATTCTACAGTCCACAGAACGTCTCAGGAACTGTTTTTCCGGAACCACCCATTATTGCATTTCGTAGACCTCCCAACCTTCGTGATATATTAGTCAGATCCAAATTTAAGAGTGAAATTAACTCTCATGACAGCCAAAATTTGGGCAGTCACCTTTGCGGCAAATCTTGCAAAACTTGTTCATTCATGACGTTTTTGGTTAGACAATTAATTGATTGTCTTATCCGAAAAATGCGGCCAGTTTGGTTACTCTCAAATTTTTCAGTAGAATCAACCAATGAACAAGTTTTGCAAGATTTGCCGCAAAGGTGACTGCCCAAATTTTGGCTGTCATGAGAGTTAATTTCACTCTTAAATTTGGATCTGACTAATATATCACGAAGGTAAATATATATATATATAAACAAAACAATTTAGGAATAAAAAGCCAAATTTATATTTGATGACTTGCATATGAATATTTAAGACTATTGAAACAATGTTTAAAATCTGTAACTAATTTGTCACGAATATAAACAGGTCATCCATGAATTAGTAGGTGAAGAACCCATATCAGCTTTATCGTTTGTGTTACTTTACTTACTTACTTTATCAAAGACAGAAAGGAAAAAATGCGGGTTATCGGAGAATTACCACTTACACTCAGGTTGTCTCAAATTGTTGTCTTTGGAATGGGCAGTGACTGAACATTTCAGTGATAAGTACAATAACTGTTATAATCACGCGACGTATTATGGCGATGTTATTGTTGTTGATGATGATGACGACGACGAGTACAAAATACACTTTTTGTCGATCATAGGCCTAGTAATACGTCCTAATCATGAGTTATTTGGAAACCGAAGGCTATAGGACTGTACTGAAAATGATTGTGTTTGTGTTACTTATACTAGCTGAGACACTATTGAAACCAAGCCAAAGTAGAGTCCCCATTTGTTTTCTTACTTCAGACAATTCGGGCAAGTATCGTCATAGAGGCGACACACGCTTTGTCATTTTCGGCAAAAATATGCGTATAGATTTGAAGAAGTAAGATTGGTTTGTACAATTGGCCGGACGCATTTTTGAAAACAATAAAAGACATAATCCAACGGTAATCACTGCAGCACCATGGTCGATCCAATCCGGTTACCAGCTCCGATAACTTTTTAATCTTAATCAATCTTCTTTTGAGCAATATAATAGCGAATACCCGTCGGCATAAGGACGACAACAAAGAGGAAGAGGAAAGACAATTGATTACCTCCATATTTTAGTATGTCGTTTGAACTATGGAAAAGTTACGCGTTGAACGTAGGTGGATAGAGGGGTCTCTCACGACGACGATGAAGATTCCTTGAAGACAATGATAGAAGAATTCAAACGAAATTTAGACAATCCATTACCAAAAAGGATATATTATTACGCACGTTGCATTGCGCTCATCGAACGTCTTTTGTACGACACAGACACCAAGTGTTGTACAATGACTGACATTGAAATTAAATTGTGACGAGATGTGCTGTTTGCTTGAACAAATGTACATTCATTCAAGATTCTCGAACGATTATCAACAATTTAGAGATGTGTGATTGTAAGGGCGATCGGATGGCGTCACGGTCGTTGGCTACAAATATTGTTGATGCATAAAAGATGAAAACCGTCGATACGAGTGTCGCCATCTGGTCACTACGGTATTGAGTGAAACGGAACGAATAAAAACCGACCGCTCTTTGCATTTCCATGTCTATCATCATCGTCATCATCATCATCATCATCATCATCATCATCATCATCATCATTATCATCATTAAAAGACAATTACGATGAGTTTGGTTTTAACAAACGCATTGATGATCGCACTTAGAATTGAGATAGACAAAGACATTCAATATATAGAACGTGCAAATTTGTTTCGTCTTGTTGTCGAACCGAGCACGGAAGTCGATCCGTCGATCATTGGACACAAAATGGCGTTCAGAAAATTTATGGAGGCGTGCGATGTGGACGTAGAAAGTGTCTGTAATTACGTGAAAGAATTAAGTAAGGTGACACCGAGAACAAACTTTAATAAAGACGATCAAGTTACAAGCATGTAAAAATGTATATTAATTTGGCACATGTTCTCGTACATGCTCGTATCGGAAGGAGGCCCGTTAACAATTCATCGATGTGATCTTGACGTAATTCCAAGCGCAGACGGACTTTGTTTTCTATACGATGACAGGCGTTTTGTTAAACATTGTGATAGTGTACTGAATTTCACTTACGAACGCCTTGCGTTGCCTGGATACCGTACGATACGGTATGCTATCGATAAATTCGCTCAATGTGAGGCGCGAACTAGTAGAATCCATGCGTAACATTGCCGTCATGCAACACAAATTCGAAGAAAAGACGAGGCAAATGCAGAAAGTATACAATCAGGCTTTGAAGACTCGAAATGGTGAGAAAATGCTGTCATCGTTGATCAAACGAAACGTTAATTATTCACGACTTTTATCCTCGTCTCAAAACGCCATGCTAAAGTTGGAGAAGGATTCACCTTTTTTCTGAATTAAGAACGTTTGACAGATTGCATTACGATTGACTCAAGGAGGAAGATAACTCTCTCACAAAATCAGAAAAGAGCATGAATTACAATAAGATGGTAGGTCTATGTTCACTTTCAGCAAACGTTAAAAACAGACAACTTGGATACAAGACTGCAGTGGAATCGATTCAAGAAATGTTGGACGATGATAGCAGCGATGAATCGGACGATGATCACGACGTAGTTAACCAAAAATGTTTATTTCAGCATTATGTTAATTGAAATGTAACTCTCAAAGAAAGTTTTTAAAAACCAGACATTGTATGTGTATTTTCTTATTTGTAGACTTGATTTTGTTTATTGCGTGGTATCGGCTTTCGAAATTCATACCTTGGTACATTTGTCGACGGAGTGTCATTATCCAATGCTATTAATAACTATAACATTCATATTACGAATATTGTAAATACATAATATAAAAATAACGCTTAAAAGAGAACGACGTTTCGACTCCATCATGGGGTCATTATCAAGTCCAATGAATAAAATATAAAACAACAACTAATTAAGTAGCACAAGCCAAGGGTCAAAGTTTAAATAACAAAAGACCTATTGTCTAACATCCTGTCAAATGAAAAGCTTAGCTTTTACAGAGTCACTTTGTTTATTCAGACTAGGTTTTAATTGTCTGATATACAACATTTCATAGATAAGACAGTCAAATTTGTTTTTGCATTTCCTAAGTATACTAAAACATGAATTAATTTTACTTGGATTAACAATCACATTATGATCCTTCAAATGATGTCCTATTAAGCACCTACTATGTTCAACAATGCGTTGGTAGAGGTGTCGGCATGTATATCCCACATAACTTGCATCGCACAAGTCACATTTAAATTTATACACAACACATTGTTGACTTATAATAGTAGGTTTCTTTTCGACTTTCCTAATGTTATCTTTAACTTTTTTACTTATGAATACAGGGACAATGTTTTTGTTTATCTTGTGACTTAGTTGGCATAGTTGTCGCTTGACGGAGTTCGCAGATTTCTGGTCTTTGAATGGCAGGATGATTCGCACTGGTATTTCGGATAAATCTGTTTTACCTTCTGCAGTGTTGTTATTGCTCTCTGCTGGTTTAAAGTTCTGTTTGGTTGTTGTTATTAGTTCATCTGGATATTTCAGACGCTTAAAAATCTTCCTTAGAATTTCACATTCATCATTAAAAAGCTGGTGGGTCGACGATAGTTTGTAAGCCCGATTTAACATAGTTATAATAAGTGACCTTTTATACTTGTTGTCAACGTGACTATTGTAGTGTAGCAATGACACAATTCATGCCAAATCTAGAAGCAGCCAATGCATTTTTAGCTTTACTTAACACAACCCATCCTGCGATAGCGTTCACAATGGAAACTGTCGTGAACAATTCAATCCCTTTCCTAGGAATGCTGATAACCAAAGATTTGGAAAAATTGCACACACGGGTTTATAGAAAGCCAACAGACACAGGCTTATTACTGAAGTTTATCATGTAATGTATTGTGGTTTATATACTTCGATCAATTGGAATAACAGAAGAACTGGCTATACAACGCTACAATGATCGGACGGAGGCTCAGGCGTTGAAAGCTTAGGACCAAAGGTCAAAAATTCATTCCACTGGGTTCATGTTCTATAAAAGTCTCAATTCTAACATTAAAACAAAAATTATAATAATAATAATAAACAAATTACATTCAACGCTAGAAAATTAATTTTCAGGCTATCAATATTTCTTTCAACTTTATTGTTTTCCAACAATCGTCGTTAAACTTTTCACGATAGCGTGACTACCTAACATGCGTTATACTCTTAAAAACAGGCTAGTAGGCCTATAGTGTGTGTTCGCATTTAATTAAAATCATCAATGCATTATCTAAAGCACGTTTTACACGAAGAGAGTATAATAACAATATTGATATTTTAGGACTCTTTATTAAAAATGAATTGCTTTTGATCATCGTTCACAAACTAGCTGACGGTAATATTATATTATATTCTATAAAAACAAAACTCAGATCCTAATCTCCAATGTTTCATTGGGAATAAGCAATTCTTACACAGAGTTCGTTTCCGATGGACGGATTTTAATCTGTTGATTACTGTGGATGTAGAATGTTTCGTTTTTTGATAATGGCCTGGACACTGGTCTTGGTTTTACTTTCAGTTTACTTGCGTATGAGTCTAAGTAAGTATTGTATTTCAATACCGTAGCATTTAATTTTTTTATAAAGGTAAACAATATTATTGTGTAATTTAGGTATTGAATTAAATTAAAAATTATTATTTTACAGGTGACATTATTTTCGTAGCCAACAATAGCCCACCAGGAGTTTACATGGCAAATATAGGTTCCAACAACAGAACACATTTAACTTTTACGATGGCCATTCATAATGTTAAATCAGACCGTCTCTACGTCCTTGATTACGATTCATACACCTCGACACTATACTGGTATGACGGCGGCGGTAGGAATAGTATTGAACGGTATTCACTTGTCACTAATCAACATGAAGTTTTTGTTTCGTTTGAATCAGAATGTAATAACAACTATTCATTTGCTTATTTTACTAATTAATTTATTATTAGAAGAATTAGCTTTGTTGTTTTGAATTGCATAGTCAAAATTGTCATTACTTTTCATAATTGTTTCCACAACATAAACTATTAAATAATTATAATACACTTTGGGTTAGATAGAGATAAGACATCTTATTGTCAATTGATCAAATTTAGTAGATAGCAGGAACGGGTGGTAACACTAGATTTGAAGCGGGATAGACTGAAATATTTCAAAGGTGTCTCCTTTCACAACAACACTTTAGATCTGTTTTACGACATGTTTATAATTACCTAGCTGACTTCCCTCCCTTCGCAAAACGGTCTTTCTTTTACCGTTTCCCTCGCATTTTGAGTATTAAGTAAGATCACAAAACGATAATACTCGACAATACAACCAACATAGGTGGATTAGACTAATATTATAATAACTAGATGATAGTACGCTCGCTTCATTCGCGATTTACCGAATTTTGCCCTTGTGTAATAATAGATTATTATCATCACATAGTGGGAATAAAGTCTAACATGATAGAATGCACGCACAGAGCTACATCATAATCTACCTGATACCGATACTAATTTTTCTTTCCCTAAAATATGTACTAATATTTGTTAAAGGTTTCTTTCAAATTAGTTTATAGTTAAAATTATTACATTTTGAATGTTTGTTCTATATTAAATGTGTATACACATTTTATGTGGTTTAAGGAGTTGAACATTTTGATTAAAATACAGTACAGTTTTAGTCTTTATAATTGTAGCTGAGTAAGATGTCGTATATAATTTGTGATTACAGCACAAGTGTTTAATTTTGTAATTATTAAAGATGTGTATGGTTTAGCCGTTGATGGAACTGGAAGTAAGCTTTATTGGACAAGTCGTTATGCAAAGAGAATTGAAGTAATAAATTTGGATGGAACGAACAGGACAATTCTGTTTAACACATCGTTAATGGTTCCACGTACAATTAGATTAGACAAAACCAACAGGTACGGCACTTTTTTATCACTGTAAAATAATAATCTTGTTTCACTAACCTAAAGCTCTGTCCACACTATCAAACTTTATGTGAAAAATAATGTGATGTGCCCATATGAAATAATGAGCATGCGCGAGTAAAGACAACACCTACATTTTACACGCAGGGGAAAAAGATCTTAAATTCAGACTAAAAGTAATATATAGCCAACAAACTCTACTATTTTTTTAAAAGTTGTATACCCTAACTAAAAGAAGACTGCATTATGGCGACTAATAGGCCTACTAGGGCAAATACTAAATCAATTGACTTAACAAGAAAAGCTAGACCCTCCGAAAGTTCAGAAGCAGATGATCCAATCGAAGCCTCCGGCGATCGAGAGGGGGAAACTCAAACGCTTGCCGATCAACTAGGTAGGCTATCAGAACAACTTAATGGTAAACTAGATAAAGTCCTAGAAAATAAAAAAAAACTACAACAAAAGGCTTACCAAACTGGAAACAACTATCAAAGATCTAGAAAAAAGTGTGGAATATGCGCATGATTCAACTAACAAAACGAAGGATGAAATATTAAAAATTGGAAATTAAATCAAGAAAATGAAGGAGTATGAAAACAAACTGGCGGCTTATCAGGATAAAATGGCGGGCATGGAAAATTCAATCCTAAAACAAGAAAGATACAGTAGGAGTTTTAATCTAAGGTTTGGAGGAGTTATAGAAAATGCTATAGAAAACACCCAGGACTTATTACAAAACTACACGAAGAACTCGGACTCGAGGACATCGAAATTGAAAATTGCCATCGCACCGGGAAACGCCGTTTAGATAACAAACCGAGGCATATAGTAGCTAAATTTCTATACCGTCCACAAAGAAACCAAGTTCTAAAACTAGGAAAAGTAAAATTAAAAAGTAAATCACAAAACGTATTTATTACTGAAGATTTACCTGATGCGGACATGAAGAAAAGGAGAGAATTATCTATAATTATGGCGCAGGCATATGCCGAAAAACGTAAGCCCGTATTCAGAAATGGACAACTGTTTATCGACGGTAAGCCATACAAACCACTAAAATAACTATAATTAAGTCATTAAGCCAAATTAATTAATGTTCAATTAAACACAATTAATTAATGTTTATGAATTATATTTCATACCTACATTACCGCAGTCTATCATTGTCTTGTAGAACGTAGACTAATTAGCCTATGTGATTGTAGATAGTAGTATTTCTACCGTTATAAATTGTAAATAAACGAAGTTTGTTTGTTTATGTCGCGCACCTGGCTGTTATGTTCTAGATATCTCTGTCCATTCATGCTTCAGGTGACCCACGACAGGTGTGCGACGATAGTGTTACATAATGAGAAATACCAACAACAATTAAGTGGCTGTTGATGATGTAAGTTTCAACGTAGTTGTTTACCGGTAATTCATCGATGAGTTACTGGGTTGATCAAACTCGTAAACGTTAAACACATCATTTTAATGAAACACAACACAACTAAATGTATTTAAGTTATACTATCCGTACTTTACTAGTGATGTATAATGACAAATAATAACAACATTTAGTGGCTGATGTGATTAATAAGTGAGCGCCGTTATTGAGACATCATGATCTAGACCGTTTCAACGTAGCTGTCTACCGGTGATGCTTTGACATACCAGTGACTAACGATAACTTGCCATAATAATACATTCTGGACATCGGTGAGTTAGATTGATCAAAATTGTTTAAGTTAACCAAATACTTAATTGGCGTTCATGATCATCATTATATTTTCACTGCCTGTCGTTTAGTTGTTGTTGGTATGTCATGATAAAACAATTCATATTACATTGTATATATTGTAATTTATTGTACATACTTGTTAACTTAGGCTATATAGCTAAGGATAGGATATATAACTCAATTGTCCTAAAATCACCGTATTCGGTTCAGAAACCATTCTCTGCTGTAAGCAGCTTGCTCAGTTTTATTTATTTGTCATTTCTGTCTAATTTAAATGTTTGAATGGGACCTTTGTGATAATGTAAATGTGAGCACAGAATATTTTAACGAAGATAACTTAATTCCTTCACTTGAACATTCTAATTTATCATCAAACTTTTCTATATTTGGACTAAACTGTCGTAGTGTTGTTAATAAGTTTGACTTAATCTCAAACTATTTAGACTCACTCGTACATGCCTTCTCCATCATTGCCTTCAGTGAAACCCGGTTAACCGAAAAAGATATTATTAATCTATACCAGTTACCAGGCTACAGTTTGATTCACAATGATAGGAAGGATAAGAGAGGTGGTGGGGTAGCGTTCTATGTTACCAACAAACTAACATATATTAATAGAAATGATCTGTCATCTTGTATGACTGAAGCAGAGACTATTTTTATTGAGATTGAGTTAGAATCAGGAAATAATGTTATTTGTGGTATAGTTTATAGACCACCATCACGTTCCTTGCAAAAGTTTGATGATGAATTAACATGTTTAATGCAAATGATTAATCTAGAAAAAAAGAAAGCTTACCTTGTGGGAGACTATAACATAAACTTACTCCAACAATCTACCGACAACACTATCCAATCACACTTAGACACAATATTTTCTCAGTCATTTCAGCCAATCATAAAAAGTCCTACTAGAATATCCGATAATTGTGCTTAGATTGATAACATTTATTGCAACATCAATTCTTTTACTACGACCCTTAAAAGTGGAATACTTATTACTGATATTTCTGATCACTTCCCAATATTCTGTGTAGATACTTTGGAAAAACATAATAAGCAATATCCCCGATTTGTATATAAACGACAATACTCTCCTCAACAAACGGAGTATTTTTTGCAAAATTACAAAGCAATCAGTGGAATGATGTGCTATCCTCAAATAATGCGAATGTTGCTTATCAAAATTTTACAAACACTTTAAATAAAGCAATTGATAATTGTTTCCCTTTAAAACGAAATAGAAATAAGGCGAACAAGTGGAAATCTCCTTGGATCACAGCTGAAATTGCCAACGCTATCTCTCAAAAACATAAATTATATCAAAAGTACAAACAAAATAACACCACTACTAATAAAAGCACGTACATACATTTTAGAAACAAGTTAACCACTACTATTAGAAATCTGAAAAAAAGAATATTATATGGTCCAGTTTGAACAAAATAAACAAGATATTAAAAAAACGTGGACAATCCTAAATGATATAATGGGTAGGAAAAAGACTACCAATTTGCCTACAAAAATAAAATTGGGTACTGAGACTTTCTCTGATAATGATGAGAAAGCTGATCCAATCAACTCTTTTTTTTATTAATATTGGAGAAAGACTAAAAATAATAAATTTAGGCATGAATGTCAAAATGATCAAATCACCCACAGAACTTTATTAAAGGGAAATTTTACCTCTTCAATGTTTTTTAAACCTGTTACTGAACATGAACTTAACCACTATATTAAAAACACAAAGAATACTTCTCCTGGCCATGATGGTGTAAGTGCCCAACTCATAAAATCTGCTTCCCCGTTTATTTTAAAACCTTTATTGCATATTATTAATACGTCATTATCATCGGGCTGTCTCCCGGCTGATATAAAAATTGCTAAAGTTATCCCGGTATTTAAGAATGGTGACATCTCAGATATAAATAATTATCGGCCTATTTCCATTTTACCCTTTTTTTTCCAAAATATTTGAGAGGATTGTGTATGATCAAACGATTTGTTACCTCTCAAAATATAACGTACTGAGTAAAACACAGTATGGGTTTAGACAACACCATTCAACTAGTCATGCTTTAATATAATCGATTGAAAAAATCACAAACGCTATTGAGAATAAAGAGTTCACACAAGAGTTTTCCTTGATTTATCAAAAGCGTTTGATACAATCGATCATGATATATTATTACATAAGTTAAGATGTTATGGTATAAGAGGAGTTCCGGTAAACTGGTTCTCAAACTATCTTAAAAAAAGACCACAATACACATTTATTGTTAATACTGCATCTAGTAAAATGACAGTAAACACTGGAGTTCCTCAGGGATCCATATTGGGTCCATTATTATTTCTTATATTCATTAATGATATTAGTCTAGCATGTAACCATGTAGACATGATTATGTATGCAGGTGACACAAATGTGTTTTATAGTCACAATGATATTATTCAAGCTTTTGATACAATGAACCAGGAGTTATCTATACTTTCGGACTGTTTTATTGCTAACAAATTAACGCTAAATGTAAACAAATCAAAATATGTTATAATTAAGACTAGAAATAAGTCAGCTGACATTACCTCACTAGAATTGAGGATGGGAAATGAATGTATTGTAAAAGCTACTGAAGTTAAATTTCTAGGCTTATTTCTGGATGAAACTTTATCGTTTAATTTTCATGTAATTATGTAGCAAACAGTATTTCTAGAATAATTGGTGTCTTAAACAAAGTGAAGTCTATGTTATCAAGTAAAATCTTGTTAACGGTATACAATGCACTTATATTATAACGTATGCTATTACAGTATGGGGTGCTACTTCTGCTACAAATTTAAACCGTATACATATTCTCATGAAAAAGCACTTAAAAATATTTGTCATGTTCATTTTATGCATCCTTTTCATCCACTTTTTATTTCGACCCAAACATTAAATATTTTTGAACTTTATACAAAACACACTGCTATATTTATGTATCAATATAAACATAATCTATTACCTAAATCATTTAATAACTTATTTAGTACATCTGCCTCATTCCATAATTACTCAACTAGAAACAGTTCAAACTACTGTCCACAACTAAAACGCACCAAAGTCGGACAGCAATGTATTTCCTACCAAGGAACACATATTTGGAATAATTTAACAGACTATAAAAAACAATCCCCCACTTTAAGTTTTTTTAAACAGAGATTAAAGCAATATTATAACAATAGAAATATTTAAGTTAAGTAAATCACATTATGTTATTTTGGTTTGTTCTTTTTTGTTTGTATTAATTGTTTGATCTTTGTTGTTAGGGTTACATGCTTAAAGCACTTGTGCTTATTTTGTACTAGCAAGTATACCCGCCCAAGGGCGGGTTTCAAAATTAGTTTAAAGCTTTCTCAGTACATAACACCCGACCCCAGTGTCTCCCTATACTCACCATCCTCCAGCCCTCTTCAATAACACCTCACACTCTTTTTTAAAAACAAACACTTCCCAGGACAAATTTCAATTCAACTTTAGGGGTAGGGGTGTACATAGCTATGATAGGTGTATGTTTTAAGTACGTTGTAAACTGTATAAATGAATAGGTGTCATATTGGCTGATAATTAAAATATCTAATTTTGATACTGCGTCCCCCCCCCCAGCCTTCTTTCTCCTCTCACCATCCCAACCACAATCAACAAACTTTAACGCCTCCCCTGGACAGTTCAAATGTAGTAACTTTTCCTATTACAATTCCAATCATACTACTTCATTATGCCAATATTTTCGCTCCTTCTCCTCCCCTCCAAACACTTCCCAGATACTGGGTGATGTGGAGAGACGATTCCAGTACAAATTATGTTAGCCAGCACTCCCAATCCCCCAGAAGCAGTTTTCAAAAGCAGTTTAAAACATTCCCAATACAGTTTCGGACATGGTGATAAGCTTACACAGGAAATGGATGTCTGTAATGAGACAATCCAAGAGACCGATACATAGCTGGATATGGTTAAAGTACTTTGCTAAATGTGTAATTGAATAGGTGTCATATTGGTTAATGAATAAAATATGTATATCTATATATATATTTCCCCAAACACATTGCTGAGGATAATTAAAATACTGTAAAACTTTTGTAGTATAATTTTACAATTCGATAGCCTACAACCCCGAGCCCTAGCAAAAATGACATCACAAACCACCCCCCCCCCAACCCCTCCCACAAAAACCCCAGGAGCCGGGGGAATTTTTTTTAATGTAGTTTAAAACCTTCCGGGTACAATTGCCATCATTTTGATACCCCATACGTATGGTTACGTGCAGAAACAGAAATTTGTATAACGAACAAACATTGAAAGTGCGGGTTTTGAATACATTTTGGTCCCTAACTTGGATCCTAGGTGGCGGATGATATTGAAATATAGCTTAGAACATTCCCGGTACAATTGCGGTCATTTTGATACCCCATATGTAAGATTACGTGCAGTAACAACATTTTGTATAACGAACAAACACACAGACAAACAAACAGACAGACAAACTCTCTCACTTATAATATAGATCCCATTCCATTATCTTAGTATTTGTATTGTATTTGTATATGTTTTTATTTTGATTATGGAATAAAAATGTCGATGAATTGAATAGATGTGGACATGATGATGTCATATCAATACCATATTTAGGAATATTACTACCATATTTGGGCACACCACAATTTTTTTTTCAAACTAGTTTGATAATGTAGACAGAGTTTTAGAGAAATCATCAAACTTTCCATCACATATTCAGTATTTGAATTAGGTAGTCAGTTTGCTCTTTTATTTTATAGGTTTGTTAGTCGTGTGCAAAGTGATTTTACAGCTCACTATGTCGATCGGTTGGTCGCTAAACACTAACTTGAGCACAAAACTGCAGCCATGTATATGGCATTGTTTAGGAAATATATGTAGATGGAAGCTAAAATAGTAGAACAAAACTTTAATAATAAAATACATTATACTTAAATAGATACCTGTACTGGACTGATGTTGGAACCGATGTGATAGAAAGGGCAAGGTTAGATGATCTGAGAAGAACCGCTTTAGTAACAACTGGACTCTACCAGGCATACGGACTTGTTTTGGCAGTTCCCGGTTAGTTAAGATATATTATGTAAAAATATATAATGAAAAAATGGTACTGATCTGGTGCTCCCTAACAATTCCTGTATTAAAACATATCCGTACAGTCAAGCAAGTATTCTGGACGCGATGAGACTACATTAAAACTGATATTGAAGCAAGAGGTGCGATGAATTATGTCTACTTCTTTAGATGGCTATTTAAACTTCATATTCGTAAAAAAAACAGACACATAGGACCTTTTAAAGTTCCAAAATACGATTAAATTGTATATTGTATTAATCACAGCAGAGTCCTGTTATTAAATTGTTGCCTTGATATTACCATACCCGTTATTAAAAGTTAAACTCTCTCATTGAGTTTCACTATTATTTTGCAAGATGGAAAGATGTATTGGTGCGATGCAGGAAGTGATGTAATTGAGGAAGCTAACCTTGATGGAACTAATAGAAGAACGATTATAACACTTGTGGAAATGTTTCCGCTTTTTATGGACATTTATCGAAACTATCTGTATTGGACAGATTTAACAGGTGGCATAAATCGAGTTGACAGAAAAACTGGCCTATCTTCAAAGCAAAGTAACGACAGTCGACTAGATAATCCAAGAGGAATATATATTTCGAAAAGTAAATATTCTATATAATTATGTATTTATAATCGTTTATTTCTTGAATTCAATTCGAAATTCAAAATAATTACGAAAGTTATTTTACAAAAGAAATCAATATCCTTCAGATGAATTGAACAGAATATAGAGGGTGTGCTATTTATTTATTCATTTATTTCATTCCATGTAAGGGCGTGTGGCGCAGTGTGTTGGACGTTGGACTACCGATCGTCAGACCTAGGTTCAAATCCAACTCTTGCCGCATTACGTTGCCTCTCTCCACCCAGGTGCATAAATGGGTACCCAGTTAGATCTAGACACAACTTTGCGCTGGTTACCGGCTGCATTATGGGAGTATGTTTCCATACGTGTTTGATCCCAAAAAATACTGGGGTAATAATGCTTGTAAAGCGCCTTTGAGCATGATTACTCATGAAAAGGGCGCTATATTTCGCGGTACATCTGAGATAGATCAAGTAGGTATCAAAGGTAAAGATTTGTCCCGAAGTTTTTCCATTGTGCTCGCCTCTATGTCAAAATTAACCATAATTTATATAGATATACCGGCAACGTATACTTTCAGCTCCCATTATGGATGCGAGCGCAAACGTTGAGTATTCGAGAACCAACTACGAAATTGGAGATAATGTGAAGACGAACTTCTTGGTTAGCACTACTGGATTGACATCCGGAAAGGATTTTAGAGTTACCCTTACATCTAAAAATATGGAGGTAGGGAAGTAAAAACAACATATACATTGTATTTTTAGAATCAAATTTTCGTTTCTAGTGAAGGACAAATTAACGTTGAACTTACCAACGTTTTGTGCCTTTTCAAGGTAGTGGTGTCAGCTTGATTTGCCGACACTGATCATGGCATAGTCACGTGATGTTGTTGTGACATGCGCCCTCTCTGAGTTTTTACTTGAATACCTCTGAATGAATCCCAGAGGGATCCGCCCCGGCAAGCCGTCTCACTTCTAGCAAGTCATCATATATGTGTGGCAGCCACTTTCCTCCTTGGTCTCTGTTCATGTTGTTTTTAGTTTTTTAAATTATAATTGCTTCTAATCATCCTCTCTTGTTGATGTTTCCCTCTTTTTTAACACTTTTGCCTTCCAATTAGGTGAGTGGTTTTCCTTTATAGCATGGTCTGTAATTACAGATTTATGTGTAATGTTTGATTGTGACATTCTGCTTGACCTTGTCATAACTCTTTTCATGTGATCTTCTACATCTTTTTTATGTTCTTTTATTATGTTTCCCAGTTTTCTGCCGGTTTCTCCTATGTATAGCATGTTACAATTCATACAATTCATTCATACACTACTCCACTTGTGTCCTCCGGCTTAATTTTATCTTTTGGGTGTACTAGATGTGATCTTAATTTGTTTTTGGGTACAAAGTAAGAGTTAATTTTATGGCTAGTGAGCGTTCTATGTATGTTTTCCGATAGCCCTCTCACATAGGGTAAAGCTATCTGTCTTGCTTGTTTTCTCCTTTTTTTCTGACTATTCTTTTCTTTTGTGTTGTGTATCAGTCTATCGATGGTCCAATTTGGGTATTCACATATATTAAATACTTTTATTATGTGATTCATCTTTTCTCTTTTGCTCTGCTGTGGTGTTACGATGTTTTGGCATCTGTGTGTTAACGACGCTCAGCTTGTGCTCAAGAGGATGATTTGATTTGAAGTTTAAGTATCAATTTGGTCAGTATGTGTGGGTTTCCTGTAAATGGAAGTTTTTATTGTACCGTCAGTTTTTAGGGTGATAAGGCAGTCCAGAAATGTTATCGGTCACTCTTTCTGTAGTAAACTTGATACTTTTAGTAGGGTCTATGGTGTTAAGATGTTTGTTAAGATCTTCTATGGATTCTTTTTTAACCACAGCTAAAACATCGTCTACATACCTTCGCCAATAAGTAGGTCTGATGTTGTCATTTGCTCTGCTTAAGGCCTCAGTATCCAAACCATTCTAAAAACAGGTTTGCAACGATTGGACTAATTGGACTTCCCATAGCAATGCCGGATTTATGCCTGTATATGATGTTTTTAAAACTAAAGTATGTGGTGTTCACGACCAGAAACAACAGTTCCATAACGTCTTCTACTTTTAGTTTTGTACGATCTTGTAGTGTTTGGTTAGCCCTCAAGCATTCATGTATTATTTCCAGTGATTTTTCCGTAGGGGTCTTTATAAACAAAGACACTACATTCATTCATTCATTCAATCTTTTGTTTTGGAAACTCTGGTCTATAGAAAGTAAACTTTTAAACTAACTTTGATCTCAGTTTTTAATTGTTGTATTTCTCTAAGTATCATAGAACCGTCAAACCTATCTATCGGTACAAAATGAATTTTTCTGAGGTTGGCTGCAACAAAAACCGGTATATTCCGCATATCGCAATTGACGAGGTATGTCAGAATGTCGGTCATCATAATTCCGTGCTTACGTATCCTCTTCTTTAGATTACTCTCAGGATCCAATAAATATTGCGATAGTGTATCTTTAGCTTTCTTTATATCATCAACGCTATAGCTTTCAATACTATACTATGTAAGTGATCGAACGTCATTGAACCCAGGTTGTTCACAACAAGCATAGAAGTTCGTTTATCACAGGACTTGCTTCATATATAGAATTATTCTCATCATTTTCATAGTTTACAGCACCATCGGGGGTAGTATCACCATTTAGGTCCCTTGTTACCCGGGACCTAGTGTTGTCACTTTCGTTACGTCCCTTCTGAATGGTTGGATTTGACATACCAAAACAGCTGTCACCACGGTGATCATAAACAATGACTAGCTCGATCGAAATTCCCGCCACAGGCCTAGCGCCATGTACATACACAAACAAGGATTAGATCAACATAAGTTGATCATAGAACCAATTTGTCACCTTCACGAGCACAATAACTATAAATATTACCAGTTAAGATGATGATTTTCTTAGATTGGCTAATTTTGTAGCATATTTGCATTCAAAACCTGGAGCAAAAATCAAATACGTCCTTACGACGCCAGACATGCGCATTAATCTACAACTACATCAAATGAAACAAAAATGTGACACATGAAGGTCTTTAAGTTCGGTTGCTAGTCTGTTTAGTTTGTTTAGAGTTGTTTATTGAGTGTGTGGAGTTGCCATGCAACCATTGGTTTTAGAATATCTATTAGAAATTTGAACACCTTATAGTAAATGGAGTCTATACCGTCTACGATTGGCCTCAAGGGCCAGTTTCGTTTATAAATTTGAGATGTGCAATATAGCCTCGGTGTTTTTTCTGCTGTCGGGAATAATTTACATTTTTCCCCATATGTGATTTTCTTTTCATTAAGCAATCTATTTAGGGATATTCATCAAAGCACGTTTATATTTAGGAGTGAGGTTCGATTTGAGTTGTTCATATACTTGGTCGTCGGATAACATCTCATTTACCTTGGCTTTATAATCTGTTGTGTTTACTAAAATAGTAGCACAGCCTTTGTCAGCACGAAAAATTGTAATCTTGTGGTCTTCTTTAAGTTATTTTAGCCCTGTTTTTTCTTTTGCTGATAAGTTTGTAGATGGATGTTTGTATGATTTTATGAGTGAAACGATTTTATCGAAACAATCTTAACGATCTAGTGCCATTATAGTTGGGAGTGGCATTGTAAATTGTCATTAGAACAAAAATTCCTTATGCTAGCCAAGCATCACAACCACCAAGCCACAAGTCCACTCCATCCACCCAAGCCTGTTTACAGACGTACCTAAACTTGCAACTGCCAAATTGAAAAAAAATACACATTCAAATATATCCGTTGAGCTTCGACACGAATACGTTCGTTAAATGATTAAATAATGTAATAGTAAATCTTTTTTTTTTTAGTTAGACATTTCTGCAGATTCTTTTATATGGACTTTAACAGGAAACGGAGATACCAAATCAACCATGACGGTATAGTTCTGTCTTGTATTTTCTCAATATACAGTATTGGTTAATGGGGCAATGTGTGATCATAATACAATTAGTGTGACTTTAGCAGTGACTTAATTGTTGTTGTTTTATTTTTAAGTCAGATTTGCTATCAGATGTTGCAACGGATTCATTGTATTTTTCAGAGCGACTTCACGGTCACCCTGGTCTCACCTGCAGCAGAAATTCATTTGTCTTTTAGTAATAATGTTTACTTTTCATCTGACATTAAATTTGAAGGGACCATCAATTCTACTGTTAATGGTATTATTGAAATCGTTTTTTACTTAAATAAACCAAAATAAAATTTCGAGTCGCTAAATTATAAGTGCAGATATTACCGTATCATGTAGTTGATATAGCCTTTTTTCAGAAAAATTTGCGTTAGCAACGAACTATATTGCACTCAGTTTTATTTAAACTTGCCCTTATTACAATAATTTGCATTAATATTTAGAAAAAATAACCAACTATTTTGTTTTAAATCAATTTATTGTAGCCAATATAAAACCTGGAGCTATTTTACTTGTAACTATTTATGCCGAAATCGATGACGCTGGTTTAATCACGGCAGAGGGAGCTACCGACGCAGTCTTCAGTAAACTACCGCATTTCATCATGAACATCACTGAGCAGTCTACAGATGGTAATGTATATGCTAAAGTTGGTCAAAGGGTGCATATGAACATTATTGTTGAGTTTCCAAAAGGTACCGCTGATCCTAAAATTGAAGTCATACTACCATACAACTTCACGACTAACAAGACAAGCGAGCAGTGGAGTATCAACAAAGTGTCCGTTTCGTATGTCAGTGACAGTTTATCCTGTACATATTCGACAGAGTTCTGCTACTACGCTCCTCAGACGCAGTACATTACTAACGATGATAACTTTGGCATTCTTAAAGACTGGTCGGTGACACATTTTGACGGATTTATTGAAGTGAACGACCCATATGCTTCCAATAACATCTTAGCGTTAGAAGTTGAAGTTGTCCTAGACGATACAGACGCGGTTGTCAATGGATCAGAGCACTGGTTAAGAGTTGGAATGCAGATTGGCGACGGAGCTCACATGTGGGTTGGAGAAGTACCGGTATATACGCTCATTAATGAGGTCTCGAAGCCTAAGATGTCGTTCAAGATATCATACGAAACTAATTCCTTTTATAAAGGGTAAGTTTGGTATCGGATACAAGCAATGTAAAATTAATTGTTCTTATTATTGTAGAATTGTAACAATAAAATAAGATAAATGATTCAGGCTGACACTGGCAACACAATCAGAAATGATATACCTCTTATTAATACCACGGTACTTTAATTAACGGTTGTAATACATTTTGCTTATGAGTTCTTTACCATTGTGATGTGCATTTTTTAATTGACAAACAATTGCATTCGTCGTATTTGATCGTTGTCAATCATTGTTCATGTTTGGGGATTTTTTAAATGTAACCAATTTGTACATAAGCATTTGACATTTGGGTTGCGGCATTTGAAATTTGGTCGCGGCATTTGACATTTGGGTCGCGACATTATGTTCACATAAGCACTCTTTGACGTCCTATAAGTATTGGGATATAGTGATTGTGGTACCACTCTAATTCCATTTCGTATTATTTTAGTATATTTTGGTTGTTTTTTTTAGTGATGATGTAATACTACTGATTACTATTTGGCACGATGACGATTCAACGGGAAAAGCAGTAGATGTAACTTTCACAATAATGACGTCAAAAAATGTGCGATATATAAGCCTTGAATTAGAATACACAGAGCTGTTCCAGCCACCAGCGGTAAACCCCAGCATGTCTGGACCAACCCCTGTTCGATTTAATGTAAGTTTACCAACATCGCTGATACATTTGAAAGATTATGAAATAAGTGAATGGTCGGTGTAGTTACATTCAGTAAAATGTTCGAATAAATTCATACGTATTGGTCGAGTGTAGCGTCTATCTGCATCAGGATGAAAAATTCGATCTTGGTGGCTGAGTGCAGATTTGTTACATTGAAACGGTTTACAAGTATTACTTATTTCACTGGGTGGTGCATTGTCTTTGTCTGGTAAAGTTTTAATTGACTTACAGTATGATATAAGTGGAAAGAGGTTTTCTAAATGAAGTCAAAGACAGGCGTAAAGGACAACATTTTAGGTTTGTTTATGTATTTTACAGCTTGGAACCATTCAGATTGCTGCAAAACCAACTTTTCGTGTACGCCTAGGAATCGACAAAAACGGAAAAAGTGCTCCGGGTACTCATCGCTTTGTTGGCGTGGCTGATTTGCTGTGGTTCTCGAATGTTAATAGCGCTAAAGTTCTTGGTTCCACAAAATATTTTCAATTTAAGTATTCGGACAGACCAGTTGTTGGTGGTGGTAAGTGTACGTTAGTGGGTTAGTTTAATTTTTTAAGAAGACATACATGGTTTTCCTAATTCGAATCATTTTGAAATAAATATAGGTCCATCTCGCCAGGTTTGGGGATTACATGTGTGGTATTTTACCTGATGTTTTTGTCCACAAGGCGACCAAAAAATTGACAATGTGTTTTTCACTACATTAAACCATTCTTATCAAATCTGAAGTCTGTTTTGTTTATTATGATTGTAATATAACGATGACTTCTTCAACAAAACCAACTTTACTGATATATTACCTTACCTAATAAAGACTGTCTCTATGATTCTTACAAACATGATCGGCTGATTGTAATTACTCTATAACTCTTACACTGTACTTGTAGATTTATGTCGGTCTGGTTACACACCTTACAAAGAAACATGTTACCGAGTGTTCAACAACACGCTAGAAACTTGGGATGCAGCAAAGGCGGCCTGTGAAGCAGACAACGCACAGTTAGTCAAGATCAAAGATACGTTTGAACAGCAATTTCTAAGAGGCCTCGTTCCAGCACTGTCGCCATACAAATACTGGATTGGGCTAAAAGACGTTGAGGTTAGTATGGCTCTGAGATCCAACGTCACTCGTAAATCCCCCGTAATGAATTAACCATGCTAACTACACGAGAAAGAGGAGTTAACTTCGATATGGCAAGTCTATAATTAATCAAATGACATGTCGTTTATTAAGAATTTTCAATTATGACAATGTATATGTTCTAGGGTACTGATATTTTCAAGTGGACAAACGGGTCATCAGCGTCTTTTACAAAATGGCTACCAAACAGACCTGGAACAAGTGCAACTGAAGACTGCGGAGCTGCATCTTTTGTAGATGTCTATGATACCAGGGATGTCAGTACTGATCTTGGTGACTGGGACATAATGGACTGCACCGCTATCCTGCCAGCTATCTGCGAGTATCACATGTTAGATTTTGAATACGGTACGCTGAATCCACAAGACCATTTTTCCGCAGCCAAAAAAATAACCGATATAAATTAACCAATAATTAACCGATAAAGTTCATGTGAAAACAAGTTTAACTGATTCCGCGCGCCAGAAAAATTAACCGATAATAATTTGTAACTGTAATTTGGTAATGAAGAAGCACACAAATAATTTGTATTTTCTATTATAAAAAGGGTTTTAGCTAAATAAGTAAGGCTGTTCATTATTATAGTACTTCTTTTCTTCAGAAACAGTATTAAGATATGCAAAAGAAGCTGTGATGAGGTACAGCAAATGGACCGAATCTCAGACAGGCGTCTGTCATTATGATGGGGAAACTAGCCAGTGCGATGCTTGCGTAGCTGGTGCTCATAAGTGTGAAAACGGAAAACATACTGTGTGTGTCAGTGATCCTAGTAAATGCCCAGTTGCAGGTAAATTTGGAATACATCACATTACTTTGTCAACAGTGACACGTAACCTATATGAAAAGGAGACAATACCTCCTAGTCTGTCTTACATTCATCTGAATTATAACTAAGCCCGGACTGTTTAAACCCCCTTTGTCTGGTCCCAACATTGACCAAGGGCTTCTCTCGTCCAGTGCCCACATTAGCCAGAGGAGAAGCATAAGCCAATACGTCTGAGGCAGATACTATTCAAGGGCTGCCATGAGAGTCAGCAGTGCCGATTTCAAATGCCTAATGGCACCCCAGCTCTATAAACAGCACCTTGTATTCCCAGATGGTCTCCCAACCAAGCTCTAACCGGCCACAATGTTGCCTAACTTCCGTGAAAATACTAACTAAATATCTATCAATTCAATTTCTTTTATTTTTCTTAAATATATTGAATACTTCATCTACAATACATTTTTGGGTTATATTTAGTCTAAACTAATAGCCCTTAAAAAAATCAAAACTTCGCATCTTTTCCAACATTCCCCGAGTACTTCATGAGCACTCCACGAGCACTTCTCGTTCTTATTTTTATTTATTTTTTTTTTAATCTTATTATTATTAAGTTCTTAACATATTCACTTAGCCTATTCATTTCTTAGCCTATTAATTTCCTTAAACATATTAATTTCTTAACATAATCCTTTTAGCATACACAATTCATATTTTGGTATATTATTCATTTCTTAACATAATCATTATTCTAGCACATTCATTTCATAAACATAATCATTTACTATACATTTCTTAACACTTCATATTCTAGCATATTCATTTCTTAACACAATTCATATTTTAGCATCATTTTTAACATAATCATTTTAGCATATTTTACATGCAAGGCACAAACAGAAGATAGGCAATACAAAGTATAAGTTATATAACCTAATCTACGTTTTATTCTTCAAACAGAAAAGCAAAATATAACAAAATCAATTAAAATGATTATAAAGATAAAGATTAATTAATAATATAAAATAATTATCAAAGTATAAGATGGTGGTAACACACAATCAAAATACATAAAGCAATTCAAGACTTACAAATATAGCTGAGCCCAAGGCTAATATAAAGCTTTACTTCAGTTGTTCAAAACAGTCAAACAGACTTCTAAATACTTCCAATAGACTTTAACAGCATTTAGTTTAGCTATGTCAGTATTCGTATTAGAACTGATTATATGGTTAATCTACCACTATTTATATTCTTATGCAGAATATATGGGGTGATTATAATGATCTCATCAAATAACTTAAAGATGATGAAATTGGGTATAAGCTGAAATTCAAATGACATCATCATCTTTAGAATGAAATTGTTGTAACAATTTCCTTATATGGAATATCAAACAAGTATCTGGGACAACTTGAGTTATGAGCAGTCTCCTAGGTACAATTACTAACAACCTGGTTACCGAACTATAGTTTAGTCTACATCTAATATAATATATATACATAACATAGTATAATACTATGGTAAAGTGATAATAAAGATATAATAGTATAAATGTATCTCCTAACACACCCCTCCTTAAAGAAAAGTTTGCATACAAACTGTTTATATACATTAAAATGTAAAAATTGTATTTAAAATCTCAGAAATATATTTCATTCTTCAAAAACACATGCGTACAACGTTATAATATCAAGTTCACAGTTCCTTTGCTGAATTCACATTTGTAAATTGTTTGTTTTTTAATGTTTCTTGAAAATTGGTCTCAACATGGTCTTGCCAAGTATCACTGTAGACAATAACATTGTCTATGTAGCCCTCGCAGCCATTGATGTCTGCAATCACACTATGCAGGAGTCGTTGAAATGTGGCTGGTGCATTCCGCATTCCAAACGGCACTCACTTGTATTGGTGGAGTCCGTCATTGGTGACAAAGACTGATATCTCCTTCACACGTTCGATGAGAGGAACTTGCCAATATCCTTTGAGCAGATCAAATTTGCTTACACATTGAGCTTTGCCCAATTTGTCGAGACAATCATCAATGCGTGGCAATGGGTATGAATCCGCCTTTGTAACTGCATTCACCTTACGAAAGTACATAGTCGATAAAAACCATCAGGCTTTAGAACCAGCACACATAGTGAACTCCACTGACTAGAACTTCAATAACATCGTTTTGGAGCATAACTCAATCTCTTGTTTTAGATAGTTATGCTGTATTAGATTGAGGTGTTAAGGATGTTTTTAAGCAGCTTAGCATCGTCAATATCATTGATTTGTACAGGTAAATCAGGAAATGAACTGTCATGTTCAAGAAGCACCAATTAGTTCTGTCCTTTCAGCATCTGTTAAATGAACGAACTTAGCATCCAAATTAGCAAGGACCTCAGAATGTTGAAGTCTTAAACAACTCTCAGTACTAAGATCATCATGGTTTCCACCATTATTATATTATACATATAAGTTTAAGTCACTCTCTACCTTAGTGGCAGGGGTGATAGAAATGAGTTAGTAGCGCTTAGAACAGAAGTCAAGTTATCTTCAGAATTTGCGCATAGAACAAGTCAAGTTCTTGATATCTGCCTTGGTGAAGTGAGGACGGGTTACATTGATGCCCGCTAGCCCGGCCTTTTCAAATAGAGCATTTGACACGCCACCCCGGTCTAAAGGGGTTTGACTAGCTTTAGTGCATGTCTCTCACGGGCACACCTTGAGCCTAACAATTAGTTGGATTTGTTTTACGTTTGATTTAGATTATATACCACAGTTTTTAATACAGAGTTTAACACATTGCATATACAAGTGCTTGCAGATTCTAACTATATTTTGCTGTTGTACCTGTAGTTTGCTGTTTTTAACCGTTTTTAACTTTTTGCTGTACTTTTAACCTTATTGTACTTTCGATTTGGATAAATCTGTCAGTTTGAGGTTATGTGCTCTTACTGATCTGTTATTTGTTGCAATATACAACGATGTTTGGTTTCAATAACTTCTTGTGTACGCTATGGCTGCTATGGTTGGTATGTGTATACTACTACAAGTATGGCGATGATAATGACATGCAAGATGACCACGGTAAGCAGTTGACTTTTAATATTTCCAGGCTAGGCCAACGTAGATGTCTAAACAGGAAGGAATATTTTAAATCCTCGGCTCCAACATTATATTACAGAAACCATACCGCTACATTTGATAATATAGAAATGTCTGGGAATGTTCACCCTAATCCCGGTCCTGTTTTAAACGGTGACAATAGCAAAATTGGATTGAGATCCAGCATGTTAAATTTTAACGCCCGTAGTGTTGTAAATAAACTAAGCAAACTTCAAGTTACAATAGCCAATGAAGCTCCTAGCTTAATGTTTATAACCGAAACTTGGCTAGACAGCACTATTTTGGATTCTGAACCGGTACCAGTTCAATATGCTATATTTCGCAGTAATAGAAATCGTCATGGAGGTGGAGTTCTTATCGCCGCTCACAACTATCTGCATCCAGTTCCAGCACATCAATACAATATTAATGGAATTGATGTAGTATGGTCAATCGTATATACAAAAAAAAAGGCAAGATTTTAACAGGCTGCTTATACGGACCCCCAAGCTCTGACAAGACATTTTTTGATAAACTCGAAAAGTGTATGGATGCTGTACTTGCTGATGTGCATCTGCATTACAGCGTAATAGTTGTTGGTGATTTTAATATCAAATATACAAACAATTATTTTAACTCATGTAATTTACTTAAGAAACTTACTTCAATTTTTGATATTTTTAATTTTACTCAAGTTGTCCCTTTTATAACCAGAGGACATAATGAAACAAGTAATGATGGTACCATAATTGATCATGTATATGTTAACGAATCTGATATCATTGACTCAATATCACCTCACCCAGGTATTGCGGGTAGTGACCATGATGGTATATTTATTAATTTTAACTTTAAATTTCCAAATAATGCTCTTCCTGCTGGTCATTTCCTTCAGTATTCCTAGATAGATGTGGCAAATTTTATAAAAACGTTTTCGGAAATCAACTGGGAACTTTGTTGCCTTTCTGATGATAAAAATTTAACATGGGAAAAGTTTAAATGTCAGTTTCTCCAAACGATCTATTCGCTTGTTCCTAAGGGCAAAGCTAAGAGAAAGCCTAAACAACCATGGATTACTGAGGAAATAATCAAACTTTCTAGAAAGAAGAACCGTCTGTATAAAAAAGCAAAATCTTTGCATGATCCACATAACTAGTCACTTTATAAACGTTGTCGAAACAATTTAAAGTCATGTATAAATAAATCCTACCACTATTATGTTAGAAACTTGGCTCTGAAATCTGATAATAGCGGTAAGGCTTTTTGGTCATTTGTACGCAAATCAAGAGCAAAACTAAGTGCTCAAAACTTTAAAATAAATAATGTATTAGTTAGGAATCCTGTTTTAATCTCTCAATCATTTAGTGATTATTTTGAAACAAATTTTACCCAAGACTGTGTAACCTTATTGATGTTGATATTATTGATTGTAGTAATCTCAATGGCCTACGTCCTCTTTCTAATATTCAAACGACACCAGCTGAAATTCTTAGACTTATTAACAAATTACAAAAAGGTAAAGCACCTGGCCCAGATGGCATCACATCTAAAATGCTTAAGTTAGCATACATCTGTGAACCCAAGGCCAAAATATTTAATGTGTCACTCTCCACAGGTGTTTTTCCCTCCGAATGGAAAATGGCAAATGTAATTCCTATTTACAAGGCTGGTGCAACCAATGATATCACCAATTATAGACCGGTTTCCCTTTGTTCAACAGTTGGCAAGTTATTAGAAAGAGTGGTCAGTAGACACTTGTTCGATCATTTAAGTTCTCACAAACTATTTTCAACCTGTCAACATGGTTTTGTAGCTGGAAGGTCTAGTCAAACGATACTTAGCACCACTTACTATTACAGGGCTAAGGTTTTAGATGAGAGAACCCCTCCTCCAACTGATGTAATTTTTTTTTATTGGAACAAAGCTTTCCATCGCATAAGTCATCCTATTTTACTTAAAAAGCTACATGACTATGGATTACGAGGTTCAGTGTTACAATGGTTTGTTTTTGAAGGGTAGATCGCAGCAAGTATTATTTCGAGGAACTGCTTCCAATACCTGTTAGTCCAGTAAAATATCACCTTCACCATTGCATAACGTTAGTAGTCAACGAGATTCTCACCGTAGGTTCTAAACATTATGTAAAGATCATCATTTATTGATGTTGCGTCGCGTAAAAGTTGGGATTTGCGGAGAAAATGAAGTATTTATACGCAGTTTTTGCTTCCTTTCGTCGTCGTTTGTTTTCATCGAAAAATGACGTCATGAGGCAAAAGTGAATGACACGCCATTGTCGACATTTGCGTTCGTATTAAAAAGTGAATTTTAAATGTACGAATATCGTATTAATTATCTGTATTACATTGTATTGTATCACATATATAAAAAGTCATTTTGATAAAATATAAGTCAAATAAATATGAAAAACAAAAGAAAATTGTGATTTTTGCATGTCATCTGAAATGACCTTCCATACAATGTGATAGCGCCCTCTATAAGTATTGATACACTCGCACTTCAAACTGCAAGCTTTTTGTTGTTATATTCATTCATTCAGAAATACAATTTAAGGAAGGAATCGAATGTGTTGTACATCAAAGGGCATTGTTACTTGTTTACTATATATTTATGATGTTTTCCCCAAAAATAATTACTAGTATGTACATTTTGCGAATTGTAGATATACCGGTATGAAATTTTAAAAAGCTGTTTGCGCGGTCTGTAGCCTAACGATATAGTAATAATAATAATAATTATATTTACCTAGCCCTGCTGTAAGCACCCTATTAAAAAAAGAAAAGAAACAAATTGATGTAAGCCTATTTTTTGTCACGTTTTTGGTAATTAATTGTCTTCTTCGCTCTCACTATCTGATTCGTCACTGTTCTCATCATCCGAGTTAAAGGAGTCGTTCTCAGCAATCGCTCGATCAATTCTGTTGGAAGAATCTCGCTTTCACACCACAAAGGCCCTAGCAAATCGTTATCACCAACGCACCATCCGTTATTGTCTTGGGGTTTCGGCAACTCGTAAATCGGTGTTAGTGCGAGTAGATCCTGACTCGATAGTTCGATCGTGCGTCGTATATGTTGATGCAAGCATCTACGCGACGATGGAAAGTTAGCTAAATCAATGTTTTTTTTAACATTGATTATTCCGTCTTTTTCCTTGCATTTCCTGCGAAAAAAGTAAAATCTAAGGCACGTGAACTCTTCCAGTTCCAACATTAACTCTTCTTCTACTTTCCAACTTTCTCCTACTTTCTTGAAAACCTCTTCAAATTTTGGATATTTTTCGACAAGTTTAATGGCCTTTAATTTTCCTTTTCGCTTGAACGCGCTGGTCGTGTCGCACTTTGTCAACGCATGCAGCCCTAGAATGGGATTACATCGACTTGGGGTGATTTCAGTGGCTAAACTGGTGAGATTGGTTATTCGTCGATTCCTGCCACTGCCTGTATCGAATAGGACTTTTGCATTAATGGACGAAACAAAATGTAACAATATAAAAAAAACATCGCTGTCTTATATGGATTCCGATCGAAAGCAAGGAGTACCGAAGAACTTAGATTTGACTTTCTTCGCAGAAAATGCAAGGAAAAAGACGGAATAATCAGTGTTAAAAAAAACATTGATTTAGCTAACTTTCCACTTGCTTGCATCAACATATGCAACGCACGATCGAACTATCGAGTAAGGATCTGGAAGCTCGCACTAACACCGATTAACGAGTTGCCGAAAAGACAATAACGAATGGTGCGTTGGCGATAACGATTTGCTGGGGCCTTTGTGGTGTGAAAGCGAGATTCTTCCAACAGAATCGGATGATGAGAACAGTGACGAATCAGATAGTGAGAGCGAAGAAGACAATTTATAAATTACCGAAAACGTGACAAAAAGTTAGCTTAAATCAATTTGTTTCTTTTCTTTTTTAATAGGGTGCTTAAAGCAGCGCTAAGTAAACATATTCATACTGATTTATCAGAAAAAAGTAACAATAATTATATATATATAATTATTATTATATCGTTAGGCTACAGACCGCGTATAACAGCTTTTTAAAATTTCATACCGGTACAGCTACAATTCGCAAAATGTTTTGATTTGATTTAATTTATTTCGGCATCAGTACATAAAATATCACAGACATACAATTAAAATTGGCAAATATGAAAATACCAGAATAAAACAAGGATGCCAAGGATAACTCATAAAAGTCCTCTACGAACTTGTTTCCAATGAGGTCCTTTGAAAGAACAGCAAAAAGACAAACAAAGCAACATAAAAAAAATTACAAAAAACAGCAAAAAGGACAATCGAAAAAAGAAGAAGCGCTAATTAAATAGTTTCTAGAGCTAGTGAACGTTCCTGTAGATACTTTTTAACTTTACTTTTAAAACAACAAACAGTTTGTGATTCCTTAATGTTAATTGGTAAATTATTCCATTCTTTAATAGCATTGTGAAAAAAGGTCACATGTGCCATTGGCTTGATAGTTGGGATTCTAAAATTAAAATTGCATCCCCTAGTATTGTAATTATGACTGTCTGAAATTCTAATAAAACGATTGCATAAATAAGGTGGACAACAATGATTATATATTTTAAAAACATGACAGACTCTAAGAAATTCGACACGGTCTTGGACTTTTAACATACCAACGTCGTTTAGCTGAGATTGACCAACATGAGATCGGGGACCTAACTTTTTTATAAAACGAACCATTTTGTTTTGAGTCGTTTGTAATTTTGATTTTAAATTTTTATTTACCGTAGAAGACCATGAGCAAACCGAATAATCGAACATCGGTTGGATTAAAGCAAAACTAAGAATTTTGCGACAACGTGAATTAAGAAAAGTTCCAAAGCAATCAATATAGAATTCGTTTACTTTGCTTAATCTACGTTTAGAACCAAACAGGATGCATTCGGTCTTACCCATATGAAGCGAAAGTTGATTGTCGATCAGCCAATTATTGCATGATACGAGATTGTTTTGGAGTTTAGATTAGATTGCGATTGGATTTTTATGGGAGTAAAAAATTGCACAATCGTCAGCGTACAAAACAACTTTACAATCACTTTCGATACTAGATGGTAGGTCATTCACGTAAATAAGAAACAAGAGAGGACCCAAAAGGCTACCCTGGGGGACTCCACATCCAATCTCAATAGAGTCCGATTTGGTACATTTAATATCGACAATCTGATTTCGACCAGACAGGTACGCTTGAAACCAACCGATAGACCGGCATCCTAGATACTTAAGTTTTTTACACAAAATATCATGATTGACCGAGTCAAAGGCCTTTTGGACATCGAGTAAAACCATACCCGTAAATAAACCATTTGACATTTGAACTCTAAGGTGATCTCTAAGATGGATAAGACATGCGTCGGTAGAAAATGATCTATGAAAACCGGATTGATGATCATAGATAAGTTGATTCCTTTCAAGGTAATCGGAAACTTGTATATATACCACCTTCTCCAGAATTTTCGAAACTGAGGAGAGAATGCTTATAGGTCTGTAATTGTTAGCCTCAGTTCTGGAATTCTTTTTATGAAGGGGCGTGACTTTTGCGAGTTTAAAATCCGAGGGAATACGTTCGTATTTAATGGAGAGGTTAATTATATGTGTTATTGGTATTTTAATATTAGGAGCTCCGTCTCTAAGAAATTTTGCAGGAATCTGATCAAGGCCTACACTTTTAGATGGGTTGAGATTTCTCAATTCCTCTTCAATAAGGCTCTCGTCAATTTTTTCGAGAGAAAAACCAGAAACATGTTTGATTTTGCTATTATAGTAATTTTTAAAGGCATTCGAACCCACACTAAAAAGGTTACTGGGAGAAGGCAATTTCTTCATTAAATCGGAAACAATATTTGCGAAGTATTTATTGAAATAATTTGAAACTTCGCTTTCATTATGGCAAAGATTCCCATTAACATCTAACGAAATAGTGCTACCCTTTTGTGGCTTATTTTTATATCCCAAATCTTTAAGGCATTTCCAGAGTTTATTGGGATTATTTTTGTTAACTTCTACCTTATTTAAAAAACATTGAGATTTTGCTTTCTTTATGTCCTTTTGTATGCGATTACGCAACTTACGAAATGCATCGTAAAGGTCTGGCCTATTTGGGTTATTCTTGAACTTATTTAATAGTGAGTCTCTTTCTTTTATGGCACTTAATATTTCCGGTGTCATCCACTCTTCAGATTTTTGTTTTAGGCGCACCTGTTTGAGAGGAGCCATTCTGTTTATAAGAGACAAAAATATTTTTTTAAAAGAGCACCAGGCAAAGTCCACATCTGATGAATCGAGAACAGGCGACCAATCAGATTGTGTTAATTGCTCATTAAAAATATTAACATCGTAGTTCTTAAGTGAACGAATTTTGATAGTTTTATGTTGGTTAAATTTATATTTTAAAGATTTACGAGTACAAAACGTTAGGCTGTGGTCACTAATGCCTACATGGATGACACCCGATTGCAACATTTTTTGCGAATGGTTACATATGATAATATCTAAAACTGTTGATGTATACTTAGTAATTCGAGTTGGTTCCTTTATCAGATGGGTAAAGCTAAAAGTTTCAAGAGTTGTTTCTAACATTTTGTATATTGATGCAGATTCATTTTTCAAATTAATATTGAAGTCACCAAGGACAATAACTTCGACATCTGGTCGAATAGCAGCCAATATATTTTCAAACGAGTCAATAAATAGCTTATATGATTGACTTGGTGGACGATAAATTGATCCAAAAACAATAGGACGCGTCCTCGGAAGCAAAATTTCCATCCAAATTGATTCAATACTTTCAGAATCCAGGTCTCGGCGTTCGCGTATAGATAGTCTTTCCTTAACAAAAAAACAAACACCTCCTCCAGACCGATTTCGATCTCGACGGAAAACGTTGTATCCTTCAATGTTGAGCTCCGCATCAGGAACAGTATTATCCAACATAGTTTCACATATAGAGATAACGGCTGCATTGGTTTTTATTGCGAGAAGGCGGAGTTCAGACATCTTTGGTAGTATTGACCTTACGTTAAGATGAATGAAGTGAAGGCCCTTTTCTTTAAAAACATTGAAGTCTTCCTCCATATTGAGATGGATTCCGGGTCCCGGGTTTGGAGAAATATCACCACATTTAAGCAAGATAGCAAAGAGTAAGCCTTTCCCTCTAAGATCAAGAGTCCGGTGTATGTGGGACGTATTCTTCCTTGTTTGATAATTTCCGGAACTGTAAATATAGGCAGGCGATACAAAAATGACACTTGTTGCAGTGACCGCAAAGTTAGCGTTGGAATGTTTGCACCTGGTAAAAATGGCTGATATGTCGTATCTCTCTTCGGCGGTTGCGTTAAAAAATTGGTCAACAAGTTGAAAATGTTTCACATTGTTAATCAAAAGAACAAGCACTGATGCATGGATAATAAAGGAAGCCATACTAAAAGTCATATTGGAAGGTTACCTGTATGCCGTATCTGTCCAGCAAAAATATCGCGTCGCTCGAAAAATAGCTCGTGTTGAGCACGTCTGTATCCGTCCACGTTACAATGTACATACTAGTAATTATTTTTGGGGAAAACATCATAAATATAATAGTAAACAAGTAACAATGCCCTTTGATGTACAACACATTCAATTCTTCCTTAAATTGTATTTCTGAATGAATGAATATAACAACAAAAAGCTTGCAGTTTGAAGTGCGAGTGTATCAATACTTATAGAGGGCGCTATCACATTGTATGGAAGGTCATTTCAGATGAAATGCAAAAATCACAATTTTCTTTTGTTTTTCATATTTATTTGACTTATTTTTTATCAAAATGACTTGTTATATATGTGATACATAATAATACAATGTAATACAGATAATTAATACGATATTCGTACATTTAAAATTCACTTTTTAATACGAACGCAAATGTCGACAATGGCGTGTCATTCACTTTTGCCTCATGACGTCATTTTTCGATGAAAACAAACGACGACGAAAGGAAGCAAAAACTGCGTATAAAAACTTCATTTTCTCCACAAATCCCAACTTTTACGCGACGCAACATCAATAAATGATCTTTACACAATGTTTAGAACCTACGGTGAGAATCTCGTTGACTACTAACGTTATGTAATGGTGAAGGTGATATTTTACTGGACTATGTAATGTTCAGTCTGGCGTTCCTCAGGGATCAGTTTTAGGTCCCATGTTATTTAATATCTTTGTTTTTGATATGCCAGCTGTTATCTCATCTCATATATTGCAATATGCAGACGATACAGTTATATATAGAGCTATTACAGTAGATCTCCTGAAGACCATCAGTCACTTCAGAATGATTTAACCTGTATTCTTCAATGGAGCATAACCAATAAAATGCTTCTGAATTCAACAAAATGTAAATGTATGCGCATAACAAGGTCATCTGGGTTAAGTAAACTTGGTAATAATTATAAAATAGGGGTTGACACCTTGAGCCAGGTTACCTCATACATACATACATTGGGGTAACTTTTGGAAATTAGTTTGGGGATTACATGTGTCTCTGACAATATCAAAAGCTTCGAAATTAATGGGTTTTATTAAGCGCATTGTTCGTTGCAGAGACACTATTGTAATTCCAAAATTATTCTGTGCTATTGTACGTCCGATTATTGAATATGGTATACCTGCTTGGTTACCTCTCTACTAATTGGAACAAGTCCAACGCCGAATGACTAAATTGTGTTTCTATGAGGACGATATTTCCTATGAACGACGTCTTAATGTTTTAGGATTAAGTTCACTTGAAAAACTTTTCCAACTCTTATCCATGTCATTTATTGTCAAATGTCTTTATGGCATATACTGTGGATATTTTAAACCATATTTCAATCAACCCTCGTCACGGTGATCATCTCATATTTGTACACCCTTTCACCAGGACAAATTCTTTAAAATACTCAATTTTCCACAATTATTTCCCCGTGCATGGGAGGAACTACCGGTAGAAATAAGGGATTCTTTAATTTTAAATACAGGTATTAAGACTTTTATAAATAAGCTTAAAATATAGTTTAAGTAAGATTTTGCGATTTTTAATGATATTGTAATATTATATTTTAATTTATTTTGATATAGTTATATATGCATTTTTAATGTTTTTACAAATTTTATTCTAAATGTTTTTTATACAATCAGTGCAATAGGAGACCTACTAGATAGTGATTAAGTTCGCTTTTTAGGAATCCTGTCTCTGCCTGGTTTTGTGTGATGTTTTCTTGTTCATGTCTATGTTTTTTTATATTGTATTTTATGAGACAAAATAAATGAAATGAAAGTTATCTTCAGAAATAGTGCATATAGCAGAAGTCAAGTTATATTTTTGATGTTGTTTTAGTTTGCACCAGAAGGAGAGTACTCACATAGTGATTTCGTAACTTTTCTACAATTTCTTGTGTTTGTATTTTTAATTGTATTATATGTATTATGTCTTCTGGAAAATAAATGAATTTTTATAAATGTTAGAATAGCCAACCTGCTCAGCAATCAATATCTCCTTAGTCAAAGATACACGAGGCATAATGCCAGTAAACAAAGTATCACCAGAGGGAGAATTAAACTCAGAGGCAAGGAATGTATCCCCTAAAATAACCTCATCAATTTGCGAATAGCGAACACAGGGAACATACTAGGATCGGGTGTGGTTCCGTCCATTTTTTTTTCGTCCTTTACCATAGCCCCAGCTAAATCATTCCCTAAAAGAAAGGTGACGCCCATAAATGGAAGTTCCTTTACAATCCCAACTACTACAGGTCCGTTTATAAAATCGAATTTAATAACAATATTGTGCAATGATACGTTAAAGTTCCCTAATTCAATATCTTGCAACTAGACATCCTCCCCAGTAGGACCTATCAGTAAATGGCAAAATACCTTGGGAAAGCAAGGATTGAGAAGCACCTGTGTCCCTAATGATCCTAACTGGCTTGAGGTTTAAATCATCTCCTATTAGAGACAAAAAAACAATCGGACATGAAAGGAAAGTACCCATCAAGAACAGAGTCCGATATCAAATTTTTTAAATATTAAATTTACTTTTTCTTGACCAAGACCAACCCAGAAGGTTTACTTTTTCCTTCATTTCGTTTTAAGGCAAAACATTCGGACATAATGTGCCTTGTCTTTTTGCAATAATTGCAAGTAATAATAGGAGATGGAAATTTGTTAGAAGTGCGGGTTGGTTTAGGCGAAGTAGAAGAAGTATCACTTTGAGAACTAGCATTAGGCTGGACTTTGTTTCCAGAAGACATGACTGACTGTGACTGGGGCTTTTGAATAAATGCTTGTTAATGCGTTAAGGCATAGTCATCAGCCAGTCAAGCAGCTTGACTTAGGGTCTCAGCTTTTTGCTCATCTAGATATGTCCTCACATCAAGAGTAATACATGATTTAAACTCTTTTATTAAAATTAGTTGTCTAAGCCTATCATAATCTTTATTTGTTTGTTTAGATGCACACCAACGATCAAATAACCGTTCTTTGGTTTGTGCAAATGCAAGATGTGTTTGGTTAGTTTGCCGTTGTTTTTGTCGGAATTGTTGCCTATACTGTAGGCCTCTGGGACTAATTCATACCCCTTTAAGATGAGTTCTTTAACTACATCATATGATGAGCTTTGCTCAATTGATAAATCAGTATAAATTTCTCTAGCTTTACCAGTTAGTACACTTTGTAAAAGCAAAGTCCTGTGTTCTTTAGGCCATTTAAAATTTTCGGCAATTTTCTCGAAATGTAAACAGAATTTATCTACTTCCTTTTCGTGCAAAGGTGGCACTAGTCTAATATGTTTAGTTACATCAAATTTTGGATTGGAAGTAGGTTGACTAATTCCACTAGCTAGCTCTAATTCGCGTAATTTTAATCTAAAATCTCTTTCCTCTAATTCTTCGAATTTCAATTTCTTTCATATTTTGTAATTCAATTTCTCTTAATTTAGCATCAATGCTTGAATCAACTTGGGAAGACATAACACTACTATAAAAAATGTCTTCGTCAACCAATTAAGTTAATAAACGACACTAAATGTCATTCTTTCGCATAGAGGAATCAATGTCCTTTAGACCTAGATGCGTAGCTAGTTTAAGCAAATCATCTTTTTTTAAACTATTAAATACCTCTTGGGTAGGGTCGGCAAAAAACGTTTCTGGTTCAAAGACCATTGTAACAGTTACCAATTTCACAAACGAATGTTTAAAAATAATAGAAATTTAACCAGATATAAAACTATAAACCTATTGAATATACATTTTATAACACAATTCATATTTTAGCATATTCATTTCTTAACATAATAATTTTAGCATATACATTTCTTAACACAATTTATATTTCTAGTATATTTGTTTCGTAACATAATCATTTTAGCATAATATATATTTCTTAACAAATTTCTTTATTTTAGCATATTAATATTTTAGCATTCATTTCTTAACATAATTATAACTTAGCATATTCATTTTTTAGCATACTTTTTTTGGCATATTTATTTCTTAACATTTATTTATGTATTCGTATTCATCATTGTCACGTCAAAAATGCCATCATTTTTGTTTCCTTTGTATGAATCCAATCCACCCTTGTTATTCTCATTTCATAAATAATTAAACATTACAGATACTATATTTTTTACTTCTGTTACAGATGCTATATATGAGTATGTAGTATGTTATAATGTTATTATTATTATTATTATTAGTGTTATTGTTATTGTTATTAGTGTTATTATTATTATTATTAACAATTTAAAACATACCTAGACAGTATATAAAATATATTCATTTTTTACTTTTTTTTTCTAATTAAACAACATTTTAGCTAGTAACTACGGAAGCCCGTTCGGACCACAAGTTAACTATATTTTAAAAGCTGTTATCTGGCGGCCGCCACTTAATTATCTGGCGGCCGCCACTTAATTATCTGGCGGCCGCCACTTAATTATCTGGCGGCCGCCACTTAATTATCTGGCGGCCGCCACTTAATTATCTGGCGGCCGCCACTTAATTATCTGGCGGCCGCCACTTAATTATCTGGCGGCCGCCACTTAATTATCTGGCGGCCGCCACTTAATTATCTGGCGGCCGCCACTTAATTATCTGGCGGCCGTATTAAAAAATACACCTAATCCTCAATATCTGGCAGTTTTAACTTGCGTAAAAACAAACTAAATTTTCTCCAGAAACTAACTACCACCCTACATGAAACAAACATATGATTATAATCATCTTCCTTATGTTACGTTGGTCAGTGTTTGAAAATGACCGCTGCGATATAAATGAAACTGTGGAAGCTATCAGTGGATATATCAAGTTCTGTAGGCCTACAGACTCTATTATTCCAAGAAATCGAAAGTGATTTACCCAAATAATACAAAAATGGTTTACGAAAGAACTTAAAGCACTTTCTCAAAGGGACATACTGATATAGTGAAAGAAAAGCAAAAACAGATTGCGTTAGAAATTTAAAAGAATTTGGCAAAGTATAAAAGAAAGTTAGAACGATGTCAAAGCGGCTTAGCAAACCATGCAGGATATCACTGGCTATGGTAGTCAAAATAAAAGAAATTCGTCACAGCCAAAAAATGAGTCGAATACTATAGATGATCTTAACACATTGTTCTGCCGTTTTGATCAACATGATTTTTCAAAAGAGATAGATGATTTTAAGGAACAATTAAATAAAGAAAGGTGAGGTGAGTGGAAAAATCGAAATAAATGAAGGAGAGGTTCGATCGTGTTTTAAGAAAGTTAAAATCAACAAGGCGACAGGGCCAGAATATGGTTCCAAATCGGGTTCTAAAGTCATGCTGTGATCAACTGTCGGGAGTTTTCTGCGAAATTTGTAATAAATCCATGGAACGTGGAAAAATTCCCAAGCTCTGGTAAACTTCAGAAATTCCCATCTCTCAATTCTGACCATAGACTTTGTGCAACAGAGACCTCAATACGTTCGCATACGCTTTGCAATACGGGATGCGTCTTTTCGCCGTTTTTGTTTTAGCTATAATTATACTTTCGACTATGAAACGTTAGGCAGTACAACCTCAATGATAAAATACGCGGATGATACTGTAATCTCCGGTCTCAAATGTAATACTCAAATAAATACCGTGTTTAAAAAAGCAAATCAAAGGCTATATTTCTTAAGAAAACTAAAACTATATAAAATTGATAATACTATATTAACGATGTTCTATAGGGCTAAAGTACGAAGTGTTTTAACCATTAGTCCAATATCGCTGTTTATTGGTCTTAAAAATGAGAAAAAAAGAAAAATTAGAACGAGTTAGGAAGCGTGCTGGCAAAATTATTGGCTCTGACCTACCAACTATTCAACAAACATATGAAGAAAAAGTATTGCATTAAGTTAACATGATTATGAATGACCACACACACCCACTAAATAAGTACTACGTTTTAAACAGATCGGGTTTCAGGCTACGTCCACTAAGATGAGATCATCGAAAGTCATTTGTTCCAAATTCTTGCTATTTATATAACGCAACTATTAAAAGATAGATTGAACAATTTTAACTGTATATAATACTGCTAATATATATATTTGTTATATATTTGTATAGATATTTACGATATAGGCCTAGTATGTTATATTTTGTCTATGTTCGATTTTATTCGTATTTTGTATAAGATCTTGTATTTTTGTATTCATGACTTTTTATATTTATAATTAATTGTTTGAGAGCTTGTCAACAAAACGAATTTACTTTTGGACCAATATATTTCTGTTCTCTGTATTCTACACACTTTTCATAGGGCAGTATTAGATGAATTCCATTTAAACAAAATTGTTTGACATCTGTAAATAAAGTTAGAGATAAAATTCATCAACTTCTTTCTTTAATTGTGTAAAGTTTCAATAAGGCCTAAAAAAAATTGTTTGTTTGCTGTCAAACGGGTGGAAAAAAGTTTTTTTTTTTTTTTTTTTTTTAATGTTAATTTCTCTTTTAATTGTACGCGAATTTGAGAGTAACAAAACACACTGAATAAAACAACGAGCTCAAACATCTATTCATAATTTGTTTCACACTTTAATTCTGTTTTGGGTGCGTTAGGCCCCGTGTCTAAACTAGCCTAGGCCTACTACACAGTAGGTCATTGTTAGCAGGCCTAATTAAATATTTTAGAAGTTAGTGTACCGTATATTTCGGTGTATAAGTCGCACCTGTGTATAAAACGCACCCCTTAACTGAAAGTAAAATATCGGTATTTTGTATATCGTCGATGTATAAGACGGCCGCGCCCAGCCTCAACAAGAAGGGAGGTCCCCCATTCCGTCAGTTTTTTCTAACTTGTTATTCATGAGTTTCGCACCCGTAACATCGAGTGCATGACCACACGTGTGTGTGGGCTAACCTCGCTCGATCCTTTTATCGAGAGGCGCACGTTTTCACGGACAATCGTATTCGATTAGTATTTATGTATCCTAGAAGTGTGTACGCTAGGTCTATGCTATAATCAACTGGAGAATATACTAGTCGAATACTGTGTACACAAATGTGGTTGCCAAGAAGGGCTCGTTCGCGCTGGGGGTACGACGGTCGCGCGTTTAACTATAATACTATTCCAATCGTAAACGTTTACAAATGAAATTTTATCGGAGCGCCTAAAACAGCTCCATAATGAACAAATCTTGTCGTCATATTTAGTACAAAATCACGCTAAAATGCCTTGAAAACTAGCAGGTTGCTGTTACGCTACGTTACGCTAGTACACTGTAGCTAGACTAGGCCTACTCCTTAGACTTTAGTAATACTAATAGGCCCAGGCCTAGCCAACGAGGTGGCGATATCTGTGTGTTGAGGCATTTATGTTCGGTGTATAAGATGCACCCTTAATTTAGAGGTTAAATTTGCGTGTCAAAAGTGCGATTATACACCGAAATATACGCTACGTTATTATTTTTATTGTTTCATCCTCGCACACTCAATTTCGGCCAAAAAAAATCATAAACAAACTTTTTTTTTAAAGCGCCCTCAACGTAAAAAAAAAACTTTTTTTTATCTCCGCCCGGCCCCAAATTGTTGGCGAAATTAGGGGCGGCGGATGACAGCAAACAAACTATTTTTTTTTTTTGGCCTAACCATACATTATTCCAGTTAAATACTCTGTTACATTCATTTTCATATTTGTTTAAAATATTATGCGGATAGGTGGATTTAATGGTCACCAACTCATGATAGATATTTTTTATCGGTTTGTTGTATTATTTTAACAGATTATTATGACCGGGGTTTTGTCATAACTAAGAAGTTGGATGATCCGGATAATGACGTCATTTTTGCTTGTAATCCTTCAGTTGGACGTCTATCAGACAAGGTTGTTCCGGCCTGCTATGTACAAGATAATCCACCAGACGGACGCTGGAAAGGTAAAACAAGAGGATTGTTTTCACAATGTCCCTCAAAGAACTTCACTGACCTTAGGCTGACTGATATATCAAAACACTTCTATTTTTAGAGCTTAACTTCCACGGGTCATACTCAACGATATAGACAGGAAGAGAAATCTCTAACTTAATAAATCAATAAGTAAACCGGCACTTTCTCCCGGAGATTTTTTTTATTTGCAGACAATTAACAGTGAATGGTTAGGCCTAGGCCTACATTTTTTTTGTTTTGTCAATACGTCATACCTTCAATGCCTAGCATCAACACAACAATTTGCCCTTTTCTTTTCATAACTTTACAATTTAAAAAAGGCACCTAAACAGAACATTGCATTTATTAATATTTTTCTTATGTCAAAATGAAAAATCTGTCCCAGTACTATTATCATAAAAACATAAATAATATGTATAAACATATAAATATTCTTCATTAGCTCTACCAATGAGCCTGCACAATGTCATTGGATCTGACCAACGCACGGGAGTTATCTATGGTATTCACATGGACATGCGCAGTTTCATGCGCAGTAAGGATTATGGTGCAAATTGGGAGTTTGTCAGTAAAGACGTGTGGGACTCGATAACAAAACGTTTGCCGGATTTCAAGACGGCTGGAACTAGTGAAGACAACTGGTTGTGTGAGTTATTTTATATCATTACTTAGTACCCACAAAGATAATTTTCCGAAGCTTATAGGAAAATAGTTTTGTGTCACTTAGCAGACAAGTATAATTGTAATTGAGCGATAGAACCAGATAGAGGGTGCTTTAATTTGCCAAGTCATGCATAACATATCGCTGGAGGGACTTTATAAGCGGCGGCGGATGTGGTTTAATCCTCTTGTTTTAGTTAAGACTAAACATACGTCCTGCGCGTCAAAACTCAATTTCCCCGTTTTGCTTTGGCTGGGCGCTGACACCCAGACTCATGTCTTATCTACAGCCAATTTCATATTTTATTGTATTTTAATCAGAACTCAAGTAGATTTATAGATGTATATATTTGATTCTTAAGTCAAATTTTTAGTCGCGTGGAAGCGACTCTATAGTTCACTATGTCGGTCTGTCGGTCTGTCGGTCTGTCGGTCTGTCTGTCGGTCCGGTATCACTATGCGTTTTATCGCTTTATGACCTTCTCTTGATATCAGTTTAATCTAGCTAAGTCAATTTTTCACAGTATATTCCTTATGGCCAGGAATCGATGTGGTTATGTTTTCAAGGTGCGCAATAACAAATTACGCGGTCTACGCACGATTTAACGAAATCACGTTTGTAATCATATCTTCACAACCATGAATCACAATTAAATAAAATTTGGTACTCATAAATTTCAGGGCATAAATCATCATATGGCAATACAATTACGTGCGTAGCGCATGTAAAGCATGCGTACGCGCGCTTAAAATTTTCAAAATTTATTTTTGATGAAATAAGAGTACGTTTCAGGCAATTTTAAGCGTTTACAAAATTGCCATGAGTCACAAAGCCACAAAGTTACGCGCGCACGCGCATTTAAAATTTTAAAATGCGCAAAATTCATTTTTAATCAACTTTCTACGCGTTTCTTGTCATTTTGAGCATGTCAAAAATTCCCAAACGCGCGCAAATTTTACGCGCGTGGTACGCACGTAGCGTTAAATACATACTTTTTCCGCGTGATTTATGTTTTTGCAGCCTTTTCTAATAATTTTACCATCTTTTAAACAATTTCGACTTAAATTACGTCATACGAGCACGTCGAATTGGATAATTTGCGCACGTTTTTGATGAAAAAGTTAAAAAATTCGTCAAAATTATGCCTTTTTAGTCGCGTGGACGCGACTATAGTTCACTATGTCGGTCGGTCTGTCTGTCGGTCTGTCTGTCGGTCAAGTATCATTATGCATTGTAGCACGCGACTTAATGGCTGTTGGCCTTGTTAACCTAATAATAAGTATTGTTTAGTAAGTAGAGTTTTTAAAAAAATACTTTGATTTATTTATTTTTTTTTTCTCAAAAACTTTTATTTTTTCATTTTGTCAAATATATTACAATACATAACTTTACAAAAAAAAACAGAAAAAAAGAAAAAACATAGACGTTTCAGAAGGTCACATTATCTCAATTGTCTTTCTCTCTTTTCTTATTTATTTTAAATGTTAAATCCTTTTTAGTCGCGTGGACGCGACTCTATAGTTCACTATGTCGGTCGGTCGGTCGGTCTGTCGGTCTGTCTGTCGGTCCGGTATCACTATGCGTTTTAGCACGCGACTGTTGAAATGAAGGCTGTTGGCCTTGTTTAGTTTAAAACCAGGCTATTATAACATCTTGTAAAAAAGGATTACCAAGTTTTTCCTTATCAACTCCTATACCTTGATTTGGTTTACAAAGTCAAATCCCATCCCCCATATCCATTAGACATGTCAATAAATCTTTGACCCAGGTTACAAAACAATAAAAGAAAAAAAAATTTGTCAAATTTACTAAAGGCGAAACAAAGGAATATTGCAGACGCTTGTGGGTGTATTTCATTTTAATTGTCATTATCTCTTTCTAATAATGGTTCCCATTTTTTAATATGGACATTATACTCATTTCTATTTTTTTTGCAATATTATTCTCCACAGATTCTGTAAAAAATACCCATCTTTTAAAGTGAATGAAGTTAAGAAGAATTTTATTCTGTGTTACGGGCTCGCTCGTTAGGCTGAAACCAACAATAAGAACATAACAAAACACGGGCTCACTTCCATTTGACAAACCCATCACCCCCCCCCCCCCCTTAAAGAAAGTTTGATATGATTAAACTTATAACTTTTTACTATAACATCTTAAATTACTTCTTATACAGTAGTTATTTTAACAGGTCGTTGATATGAATTTACTTCAACTGCTTCTTTAAAATTTCACAAGTTCTAATGACTTTACTTTAAATCCGTGTATGCCATTAATGCATCACTCTATCACAACTAACATATTATAATTAACACTTTTAAAATCAACAAAACTTTTAAGAATCATTTCATGCATGTTTTATCTAAACTCTTGACAAAGCGTCAGCTACAACATTGTCTTTTCCTCTGATATGATGAATTTCCAGATTCATTTCTTGAACTGCTAAACTCCATCTCAACAGGCGTTGATTCTTGTCCTTCATTCTTGCCAAGAACGTTAATGGGTTGTGGTCAGTCCAAACTACAATTGGAAACGGAGTAGATCCATGGATACACTTCAAAGTGCTTTAACGCTGACATCAAAGTTAATGTCTCCTTCTCAACAGTAGAATAACGTTTCTCATGCTGGTTGAATTTTCTCGAGTAGAAACACACAGGCTTGTCAACACCATTTGCGCCAAGACAGCACCAGGACCAACATCACTGGCATTAATCATCAACGAGAACTGTTTATCAAATTGTGGAGCCATCAACACCGGTTCGTTTGATAACATCGCTTTAACTTTAATGAACGCATTATTGCATTCCTCCAACCACACAAAGTTCGCATTCTTTTTCAGCAGATTCTTTAATAGAGCTACAAGCATTGAGAAACTTCTGCAAAAACGTCGATAAAACCCAGCCATTCCCAGGAACCGCATTAACTCCTGCTTACTCTTTGGAACTGGGAAATCACAGACTGCCTTAATCTTTATGACCTAAGAACACAATTTCTGCACAGGAAAACTCGCTTTTCACAAAATTTACTGTCAACTTTGCAGCTGATAATCTCCAAAACAATGCCTTAATTCTCTGCACATGAACATCCCTTGTATCACTATAAACAACCAAATCGTCTATATAAGCTTCACAGCCCTCCAACCCTGAAATTATACCATTAACCAATCTCTGGAACGTGGCTGGTGCATTCTTTAAACCGAAAAGCATGACTTTATACTGATAAAGACCCATGGGAGTTACAAAAGCTGACACTTCTTTCGCTCGCTCGGTTAAAGGAATTCGCCAGTAACCCTTTAGAAGATCAAATTTACTGACAAACTTAGCACTACCCACACGATCAATGCAGTCATCTATCCTCGGTATGGGATATGAATCTGTAGTAGATTTGGCATTAACCTTCCGATAATCAGTACAAAACGATACGATTTATCTAGCTTCGGAACTAATATACATGGAGAACTCCAAGAACTACAACTAGGCTCGATTATATCATTCTTAATCATGTAATCAATCTCATTTTCTAATATCTTCATCTTGGACGGATTTGCTCTATATGGATTTTGTTTTATTGGTGAACAATCAGCTGTCTTAACGTCATGCTCCACTAAGTTCGTTCGACCTGGAACATCGGAAAACAACTGCAGATTTCCAAATATCAAACTAACAATTTCAACCTTACGATCACGAGATAAATGACCAACTTTTTCTTCAATGTTTGCAAGGACATCTGAATTACTGAACTTAACACATGTATCAGGATCCCCAAACTCTTCAGAATTCTCTTCAACAACACACGTAACTGGTGTTGACGTACAGGTATCACTATTATTTCTCGCTGTGTTTGGTTTCAACATGTTTATATGACACAGTCGCTTCTTTTCACGCCTATCTGTAGTATCTAACACATAGTCAACTTCTCCTACTCTTTCTAATACTTTGTAAGGACCAGCAAATCTTGCAGATAATGGTTGACTGGGAAGAGGCAACATAACTAACACTTCATCACCTGAATTAAAGCTTCTCTTTTCTGATTTCCTATCAAACAATCTCTTCATTTTACCCTGAGCCTTCACAAGATTCTTTCTAGCCATCTCACGAGCACGATTTAATCGATCACGAAATTCAGACACATAATCTAGTATCGATACAGACTCTTCTGCATTCCATAACAGCCTTTTACTAGGCTATTTGACCATTCGGACCGAATGACCATACACCAACTCAAATGGGCTAAACCCTAAGGACTCTTGCACTGTTTCACGAACAGCGAATAACAATAAGGGAACTCCCTCATCCCTTTTCACATTGAAAAAAATAGGTTTTAAGCATATTCTTAAGTGTTTGATGAAATCTCTCAAGTGCCCCTTGAGACTGTGGATGGTAAGCACTTGAACTTATATGGGCAACACCTAACTGCTCTAAGACTTGTTTAAATGTCTTTGACATGAAGTTTGATCCTTGATCGGACTGAACAGCTTTAGGCAATCCTACCCATGTAAAGAATTTTACCAATGCTTTAACAACATTCTTAGCTGTAATACGCCTAAGAGGAATCGCTTCTTGAAACCTACTTGATGCACACATTATTGTTAATAGATACTCATTTCCATTGTAGTACGTGGTAATGGACCCACACAATCACCCTTGAAAATGGTTCACCGAATGTAGGAATAAGCTTAAGTGGGGCAACTGGAACCTTTTGATTAGGCTTCCCCACTACCTGACACGCATGACAGGATTTAAAATAGTTAGACACATCTTTTCTAAGACTTGGCCAAAAGAAATGCCTGTGAATTCTGTCCACCGTTTTATTGACACCTAAATGACCTGAAAGACGATCATCATGCGCAATACCAATAATATCCTGACGGTATCCACTAGGAATAACTATCTGGTGAATCTCATTCCAAACATCACTACTTGGAATATCTGGTGGCCTCCACTTACGCATAAGTATGCCATCCTTTATATAATAACAAACAGGAACAATAGACATTTCCTCTACAGAAAGAGCTTGCTGACCAAATGACACCAAATCAGGATCATTACTCTGCTCTTCCACTAACCTAGACCGATTGAGAACTGTCGGACCGAAATCACACACTTTTGGGTGCTGTTGTTCAGCCTGGGCAGTGTGTGACTCGGGACCTGAGCAGACAGCCTCTTGGGAAACGCGATCCGTAATGTCTCCGTAAAAACTATCACATAAGTCAATAACTCTCATCCTCATCTATGGTTTTATTTGCAATAGATCGCGTCACCGCACATGATGGAAACACATGTGATAATTCTTTCTCTAAACACACCATGCTTTCGTCTTCAACAGGACTCTTGCACACAACCGGTTCTACTGTCACTCTGTCTCCGGCCAAATCATTCCCCAAAAAGGAGTGTGACACCCCATACTGGAAGACTCGGAACGACACCGACAACAAAATCTCCGCTAACAATATCTGTTTCAATCCGAATTACATGAAGTGGGACTTCCTTATAACCCCCTTCAACACCTTGAATGAGCACACTTGTTGCTCCAGCAGAAGACTCGCTTGAAAATGACAATACCGATTCTATTATCAGGGGTTGTGACGCCCCTGTGTCTCTTAAGACACGAACTTTACTCAGATTCACATCGTTGATCAATGCTACAGAACCAGTAGAGAGGAAAGGCTTAAATAGCTTTCGCACTTTTTCCAGACCTGAAGATTGGATCAACTTCTCACTTTCATCAACGTCATGACTCTCTGTCACTTTCAACGGGACTGTATTTACTAACGTGTTTGGAAGTGATTGGGGTTTCTTATTATTCCCTTTAGCTTTGCTTTGAAACAGCCAGCAATCTGCCTTTATATGACCCTTTTACTTGCAGTAAAAACAAGTTCTGACAAATTTACTACTACTATTAACTGTAGTTTTCTGACTTTCGACCTTAAAATCATCAACAGATTTGGAAACCGATTTGGTATTCACTACCTTGTGCGTGAGCACATAATTATCGGCAACAGAAGCCGCTTTCATTAAATTATCCACTTTCTGCTCCTCTAGATGTGTACGAACTTCAGTATGGGAACAAGATTTAAACTCCTCAACTAACATAAGCTCACGAAGCTTTCCAAATTCACCGTTTACTCCTTCCGAACTACACCATCTATCAAAAAGAATCTGCTTCTTACGTGCAAATTCTGTAAACGTTGGATCATAAGGTTTACCTAAGTTCCTAAATTTCTGACGATACGCCTCTGGAACTAACTCATAAGCTGAAAAAAACAGCAGTTTTAACCGCATCATAGCTTTCACATTGATCATCAGCCAATGCAGAAAATACCTCTTGGGCTTTACCCACAAGAGCAGTTTGTAACAACACAGTCCAGTGTCTAGCAGGCCACTTTATTCTATTAGCAATTTTCTCAAAAGCTAAAAAATATGTCTCTACCTCGTCCTCATTAAACTTGGGAACCCATTTAATATTCTGAGTAATCTCTGAATCATTAGGTGTAGAAACCCGTGTGGTGAGCCATTTGGTTAGCTAATTCTAATTTCCTTAACTCAAATTCATGTTTTTCTTTTTCCATTTCTCTTTGAGTTTGCATCTCTAGAATCTCTATTTTTCTTCTTTCAAAAATTAATTTTTCACGTTCCAACTCGATTCTAGCCAACTCGACCTCATTCCCCGCAGTTTTTACGGATTCATGAGTAATTAAACCAACATGACTTCCAATCACATTTATCAAGTCAGACTTATTCATAGAATCATTTATAGATGCTCCAACCCTAGTACCTAGGAGTCGCAAACGTTCCTCTGATAGCTGAGCTGCCACCTCAATGGACATGTTATCTAAAAATTCCTCGTCAAAATCAATTTCTGACAATTCTATTTGAAACAAACAAACAAACAAAAACACAGGTTAAAATAATAACCAATATGACGATAATTAAGGCACCAGTAATGAAATACCTGCCAAGCCCACACAGTATTAAACATACCGTGTGCCGTGGTCTCAATAACTAGACCCCTAAAATCAAAACCAAACCGACTTCTAGTATCACAGGCAAGCCTACTCAAGCCTAAAACAACAACACAGTGTATTGGCTCGACGACCGCCAAACCTCGTTCGTTATAAAACGCCTCTAAGCCTAAAACCAGCTTAGAATAAGTAACTAAAATTACCATCAGTTCGATCTACAACTACAATTCCGTACTTTGTTCTCGGATGACCCCCCAATTTATTACGGGCTCGCTTGTTAGGCTGAAACCAACAATAAGAACATAACAAAACACGTTGTAGTTGTCGTCCATCTTTATTCACCTCTCCTCTTTTACTCTAGAGGGCTTCCATGTGACAAACCCATCACATATGACGTTATCCAAATTTCTTCACTTGCACTGATGAAGGGCTAGTGTTGCCCGAAAGCTCTGCTAACTTTTCTGGCTGTTTTACTTTATCGTTTTGATTTAGCTTTTCGCTTTTTTTAGTATCTCCATTGAGATATATCCAGCCACTGATACCCACAGCATTGTCATTTTTTCAGTTATTTGCCTTTGGATTTATATATATATATATATATATATATAAACACAAGAGGCAAAGAACATTAAATCTAAACCGCCCGGGCGGTAATAAAATAATTTTCAGTGTATCACCGGGCGGTTTGGAATTTATTTCTATGCCTGTTGTGTTTATATATATATATATATAAATCTATACGAAAGCACCTCCGCGTTTATAACCTTTCTGCTATTGGATCTCTGGTTATATTGAACAACAAAGTCTGGCATTGGTTCACAGCTCTTGCAACTTTTTCATTTAATTAATTTTTGAAACGATAATTTTCAGTGTATCACCGGGCGGTTTGGAATTTATTTCTATGCCTGTTGTGTTTATATATATATATATATATATATATATATATAAATCTATACGAAAGCACCTCCGCGTTTATAACCTTTCTGCTATTGGATCTCTGGTTATATTGAACAACAAAGTCTGGCATTGGTTCACAGCTCTTGCAACTTTTTCATTTAATTAATTTTTGAAACGATAAAGATGAGGAAATCTGGGAGAATGAGAAAAAGTCGCCCCAACCGAGACTCGAACTCGGACCGTCTGCTTGATATGCAGTTGCCCTAACCATTAGACCACTGAGGCTTTCATGGTATTGTTCTTTAACTCGATCGGATAACGACCCTTTAACATTCTCGGCGTGGTACGGTTGGAACACAACTAGTCCTCAGTTGTACGCACGTGCACCAGAGATCAAATTGATACGCCCTCATCTATAACTCAGTATATTTATTCACTAAGCGGGATCTCGAGAGATACTTTTATATATATATAAACACAACAGGCATAGTCATAGTCATAGTCATAGTCATATATACTTTATTGTCCATTTAAAAAACAGAAATGTGATTTGAAAACTGGCAAAATACAAAAATATAAAATACAATTTACAAAAACACACACAAAAAGTTAAGAGGCTAAAAATTGTTAAAATTAGATAAAAATTATCGGTTACATTTTACCTTTGTACTCTGGAGTTATACAAGTATATAGCATTAGGTACAAACGAGCACCTAAACCGTTTTGTTTTGGTATTAAGTGCACGTAGTCTTATGCCAGAATTCATGAGAGCAAATTGTTTGTGAAGAGGATGTGTTTCATCATCAATGATACTTTTTACTTTTTTTCTCCTACTAGTCTAATTGCTCTATTTCCTATTCGATTAAGTTTAATTTTATCTTTTTGCATTGTATTACCAGAAATAAATTCCAAACCGCCCGGTGATACACTGAAAATTATTTAATTAATTTTTGAAACGATAAAGATGAGGAAATCTGGGAGAATGAGAAAAAGTCGCCCCAACCGAGACTCGAACTCGGACCGTCTGCTTGATATGCAGTTGCCCTAACCATTAGACCACTGGGGCTTTCATGGTATTGTTCTTTAACTCGATCGGATAACGACCCTTTAACATTCTCGGCGTGGTACGGTTGGAACACAACTAGTCCTCAGTTGTACGCACGTGCACCAGAGATCAAATTGATACGCCCTCATCTATAATTCAGTATATTTATTCACTAAGCGGGATCTCGAGAGATACTTTTATATATATATAAACACAACAGGCATAAAACTAAATTCCAAACCGCCCGGTGATACACTGAAAATTATTTAATTAATTTTTGAAACGATAAAGATGAGGAAATCTGGGAGAATGAGAAAAAGTCGCCCCAACCGAGACTCGAACTCGGACCGTCTGCTTGATATGCAGTTGCCCTAACCATTAGACCACTGAGGCTTTCATGGTATTGTTCTTTAACTCGATCGGATAACGACCCTTTAACATTCTCGGCGTGGTACGGTTGGAACACAACTAGTCCTTAGTTGTACGCACGTGCACCAGAGATCAAATTGATACATATATTGATATATATATATATTAATCCAAAGGCAAATTACTGAAAAAAATGACAATGCTGTGGGTATCAGTGGCTGGATCTCAATGGAGATACAAAAATAAAAAGCGAAAAGCTAAATCAAATCGATAAAGTAAACAGCCAGAAAAGTTAGCAGAGCTTTCGGGCAACACTAGCCCTTTATCAGTGCATATATATATATATATATATATTATATAGATGCGTTGAGGCAGCAAAAGTGCTCAATTGAAATCAAAAGCGAATATATATTTATGAATTAGATAGAAAACGGGCGTCTATTACACGGTGTTTCACATTAAACGATCTTCAGCAGATAGACTGAACAATACCGTATCTCGAGGTGTTATAAGGCTTTAGTCAGGTGGTATGTAAATTTTCTTGCTATGACGACATTTTGAAATCAGTTCAGACCTTTTGTTTAACAAATTTGTTTTGTTTGCATTTAGAATACATAGCTTTTAATCTAAACAAAAACTACAACGCCCATAAGCGGCGTTCTTAGTGGAGGAATATTTAATTACTTTCCATTTAATTGTAAACATTAGGCCTACGTCATTACTTTTCAAAGACCATACGTACTTTGAGGGCTCGGATTCTTTACTGTACGGTTTTTTTTTTTAAGATTTCTTGTGATTGTTAAACCTAGTTTTAAACTGCCCACCCGTCATACCAATATATGTCTTAGTTTCGTTATTGGTTATGACGTCGGCGGAGTAGACAATTTCAGATGCGAGGCATGAACCATATATATATATATATATATATATAAGTATCTCTCGAGATCCCGCTTAGTGAATAAATATACTGAATTATAGATGAGGGCGTATCAATTTGATCTCTGGTGCACGTGCGTACAACTGAGGACTAGTTGTGTTCCAACCGTACCACGCCGAGAATGTTAAAGGTTCGTTATCCGATCGAGTTAAAGAACAATACCATGAAAGCCCCAGTGGTCTAATGGTTAGGGCAACTGCATATCAAGCAGACGGTCCGAGTTCGAGTCTCGGTTGGGGCGACTTTTTCTCATTCTCCCAGATTTCCTCATCTTTATCGTTTCAAAAATTAATTAAATAATTTTCAGTGTATCACCGGGCGGTTTGGAATTTATTTCTATGCCTGTTGTGTTTATATAAAAGTATCTCTCGAGATCCCGCTTAGTGAATAAATATACTGAATTATAGATGAGGGCGTATCAATTTGATCTCTGGTGCACGTGCGTACAACTGAGGACTAGTTGTGTTCCAACCGTACCACGCCGAGAATGTTAAAGGGTCGTTATCCGATCGAGTTAAAGAACAATACCATGAAAGCCCCAGTGGTCTAATGGTTAGGGCAACTGCATATCAAGCAGACGGTCCGAGTTCGAGTCTCGGTTGGGGCGACTTTTTCTCATTCTCCCAGATTTCCTCATCTTTATCGTTTCAAAAATTAATTAAATAATGTTCAGTGTATCACCGGCCGGTTTGGAATTTATTTCTATGCCTGTTGTGTATATATATATATATATATATATATATATATATATATATATACATATATATGACGTTATCCAAATTCCAGACCTCCCAACTTGGATTGACAAAAAATAGGGGGATTTTTTCGGTAAAAAAATATATTATTACGACGCATTATGCGACGCGCGTTACACAACAAAGATATACAAAAATAAATGCTACAATACAATATTTTATTTTCATCTTATGTACATTATTAACATAACACATTTAGTGCATTTGAGTCCGGGAACATAGTTGGAAAAAGGTGGTTTGCGTGCTGCGTAATGGTGAATGGAAGATTGTGTTCTACAATATACGAAAGCACCTCCGCGTTTATAACCTTTTCTGCTATTGGATCTCTGTTTATATTGAACAACAAAGTCTGGCATTGGTTCACAGCTCTTGCAACTTTTTCATGCTTCTTTGTCTGTAAAAAATATCAATTTCAATAAATAATTACAGATCTAGGCTAAATATTTTTTTTTTAGGCTAAATATTATATTTTTAAAAACATAGATAGGCCTAGATAACATACAGTTTTGTACCTAGACGTACGTATGACCACCACCAGGCCTAGTAGCCGAATCGACAGGCCAACTACAGCGCCTAGCCTATCTAAGGTTCACCAATCCCTAGGCCTGGAATGACTGAACGACGCCGTTTAGTAACCTAAAGGCACTGTTGAGGCCTAGGCTAGGCCTACAAAGTCAAGTGAACACTACTAGCCTAGCTTCCGGTTGCAGCCTTGCGTCTAACATTTTCTGGCCTTTTGTAGTTTATTTAATTATACATTAAAAAAGCACATAACATATGAAAAATAAAATAAACTTACCGAAACATGTTTCTGAACGTCATTTCTACCGCCATGACTTATATTAAATGTCAAATTTCACAGCGTGCGCGCATCTAGCTGAACTAGGTTCACCTCTGACCGAAATAATGCATGGATAATCGATCTTCTGTGAACTCTGGTTTGAACTTTGCTGCATACTTAATTTTTTTCTTCGGCGGCCGAGCTGACATCGTAAATTATTTATTTGAAATTGTAATATTATTTTAACTAGTTGAATGGCGATCAGTTGATAAGTAATTAAAAAATGCATCTTTTTTTTTAATTATACGTGGTCAATAAGTGGTTTTTCAAGGGATTGATTTGATTGGTCGTTTATTCACAAAAATCTTGCTGAATGCAATTCTATCTGCCAGCCCACACCTACCATGCCATGTTGTTTAGGCGACCCACCTAGGCGTATTTAATTAGTCAACAAAGAAGGGAAGTAGTACTCTTTGTTTTATTCGAGTATGCTTTGTTTTATTTATCTTTTTACGAACAATGGTATTTGCGTGTGGCTTTTGTTTTGCTTTTAACTAAACAACCAACTTCACAACGCCCTGTCAATTCAACAAAATCCAACGTTAAAAATGTGATTACTTGGCTTGGCCATATTGTATATGTTCCTTATTTAAAATCGGGAAATTTTTATCCAAAAATGAAAAAATCGGGGGAAATTTGGGTTTCGCGGGAGAGAACCAAAAAAATCGGGAGACTCCCGCGATTTTCGGGAGAGTTGGGAGGTCTGAAATTCCTTCACTTGCACTGATGAAGGGCTAGTGTTGCCCGAAAGCTCTGCTAACTTTTCTGGCTGTTTACTTTATCGTTTTGATTTAGCTTTTCGCTTTTTATTTTTGTATCTCCATTGAGATCCAGCCACTGATACCCACAGCATTGTCATTTTTTTCAGTAATTTGCCTTTGGATTTATATATTATATATATATATATAAACAAATCAGGCAAAGAACATTAATTCTAAACCGCCCGGTGATATACTGAAATTTAATTAATTAATTTGAAACGATAAAGATGAGGAAATCTGTGAGAATGAGAAAAAGTCGCCCCCAACCGATATATATATAAACACAACAGGCATAGAAATAAATTCCAAACCGCCCGGTGATACACTGAAAATTATTTAATTAATTTTTGAAACGATAAAGATGAGGAAATCTGTGAGAATGAGAAAAAGTCGCCCCCAACCGATATATATATAAACACAACAGGCATAGAAATAAATTCCAAACCGCCCGGTGATACACTGAAAATTATTTAATTAATTTTTGAAACGATAAAGATGAGGAAATCTGGGAGAATGAGAAAAAGTCGCCCCAACCGAGACTCGAACTCGGACCGTCTGCTTGATATGCAGTTGCCCTAACCATTAGACCACTGAGGCTTTCATGGTATTGTTATATATATATGCTCAAAATTTGTTTTCTAATTACTTTATTCCATTTTCCATTAGATGTTGTGTCAAGGAATCTTTTAACCTAGGTTATTTTTAAAGCTTCATAAATTTTTTTAATATTTGTCATTTTTAAACCTCCATTATCCTTATCGTTATACATAGACTCTCAACATACTTTTTCAGGCCTCCCGTCCCAAATAAATTTAAATAGAGTTGGCTCCAATTTTTTCATAAATTTATTGGAAGGAGAAGGGAGGACAGAGAATAAATATGTTAATTGAGAAAGTGCCAGTGATTTAATAATTGCAATATTTCCTATTTGTGTTAAATCTCTTCGCGACCAAATATTCAGAATCGTCTTTAGTTTTTCAAATTGAGCCTCATAATTCAAATTGCTTTCATCCAAAGAGATGTTTTTTCCCAGAAATTTAACAGGTCCTTTGGTCAATTTATAATCAGGAGCGAAGTTCTTAATTATATTTTTCAGCCTACCAATATTTAAAAAGCTTGATTTTGCTTTATTTAATGTCAACCCGGAAATATCACCAAAGTATTCTATAAGTTTAATTGCATAAGTTATGGATGCTTCAGTTCCATAAAAAATTAGAGTGGTATCATCAGCAAACTGGGTGATTTTTATTTGACTGTCAGGAATAACAAAAATTCCTTTAATATTGTTGTTTTAATATTGTCGTACTGCAATGCCCATTAATTCAGCACACAAAATAAAAGTATAACAACTAAGTGTGCACCCTTGACGCACGCCCCTCGTTAATTTAAAATAGTTGGATAGACACCATTATTGACATCACAGCTACTTATATCTGTATAAAATAAATTTACCCAATTCTTTAAGTCATTTCCAAAAACCAAACAGATCAAGACTTATTGATGTAAGACCATTCAATTTACGCCTTTTCAAAATCAATAAAAAAATAAGGTTCTTGGAATATCGTTTTTATCTGCATATTCAATCAGATCCATTATTAATCTTACATTTTCTCCTATATATCTATTTGGCAAAAATCTGGTCTGGTCATTAGAGATAATTGTTCCCAGTACATTCCTCATTCTGTTTGAAATGGCTTTTGTAATTATTTTATAATCAACATTTAAAATCGATATTGGCCTCGATTTTTTTAATAATAAATCATCTTTGCCATCCTTCGGAATTAATTAGTGAGATTACCCCTCTTCGTTGACTATCTGATAATCTACCATTTTTAAAGCAATAATTAAGTGATTCAACCAGAATGTCACCAATTTGATTTTTAAAAAATGTAAAAAATTCAATTGGATAGCCGTCACATCCCGGACTTTTTGAATTCGCCATAGATTTCATGGCACTTGTACATTCATCTAATTCAACTTGACCTTCGCAATTTTTCATTTCATTTTCGGATAATTTTTCTAGCACTTTAACAGTATTAATAGAACAATCACTACTATATAATTTAGAATAAAAATGGTATTCCTCTTTTAATACTTCCTTATTTCCAGTGACAATGTTTCCTTCATCACTTTCTAAACTTAGTATAGATTTTTTATTGTGATGTATTTTCTCAGTAGTTAATAGTTCTCATTTTTAATATTTGTAATACTTTGTTTAATCATAATCATTGACATAATTTATATCCGTTTATAGTGAAACATTTAATTTCCAAATTCCTTTACCCGGTTTTTCATAATTATTTTTAAAAGCGAGATAATCATTGAATGGTCCGTCCTATAACCAGATGTTATTACATAATTTTTCACACATGTTTTAAGCTATTTTGTGATTAAATCGAAATCCAGTCGACATAATATAGGCGGGTCATTTTTCGATTGCCATGTAAATCTCTTTGACTTTGGATTAATTTTACGCCATATGCCAATTAAAGATCTTTTTTTCCATACACTTTCTTATCTCATCACGGGCCTTAAAATTGGTATGCATTCTACCACCTTTTTAGTCGCGTGGAAGCGACTCTATAGTTCACTATGTCGGTCGATCGGTCTGTCGGTCTGTCGGTCTGTCGGTCCGGTATCACTATGCGTTTTACAGCTTTCTGACCTTATCTTGATATCAGTTTAATCTAGCTAAGTCAATTTTTCACAGTATATTCCTTATGGCCAGGAATCGATGTGGTTATGTTTTCACGGTGCGCAATAAAAGATTACGCGGTCTACGCACGATTTAACGAAATCACGTTTGTAATCATATCTTCACAACCATGAATCAAAATTAAATAAAATTGGTACTCATAAATTTCAGGGCATAAATCATCATATGGCAATACAATTACGTGCGTAGCGCATGTAACGCATGCGTACGCGCGCTTAACATTTTCAAAATTTATTTTTGATGAAATAAGAGTACGTTTCAGGCAATTTTAAGCGTTTACAAAATTGCCATTAGTCACAAAGCCACAAAGTTACGCGCGCATGCGCATTTACAATTTTAAAATGCGCAAAATTCATTTTTAATCAACTTTCTACGCGTTTCTTGTCAATTTGAGCATGTCAAAAATTCCCAAACGAGCGCAAATGTTTACGCGCGTGGTGCGCACGTAGCGTTAAATACATACTTTTTTCGCGTGATTTATGTTTTTGCAGCCTTTTCTAATAATGTTACCATCTTTTAAACAATTTCGACTTAAAATTACGTCATACGAGCACGACGAATTGGATAATTTGCGCACGTTTTTGATGAAAAAGTTACAAAATTCGTCAAAATTATGCCTTTTTAGTCGCGTGGACGCGACTATAGTTCACTATGTCGGTCGGTCTGTGTGTCGGTCTGTCTGTCGGTCTGTCTGTCGGTCCGGTATCATTATGCATTGTAGCACGCGACTTAATGGCTGTTGGCCTTGTTTTATCAAGATTTAAATCTAGCACACAATTAAAATCCCCTCCATAAATAATGTGATTGCAGCAGAAACCATATTATATGAATTTATCTATTTCTCTAAAAAAACTGAGAGCTATCTGCATTAGGGCCATATATATTAATGCATGTAAAAATGTTATCGGAAGTTTTCAACAATTGCATATCTACCTTTTTGATCTGTAAAGCTTTTTTTCAATGGTATACGAGAAATTATTTCGGGTGTTAAAAAGAATTGTAGTTCCTCTACTATTCGAAGTACCATGTCTCCATATAATTTTATCTCCCCATTCCTTTTCCCAGCAATCGGCCTCTATACAGGAGCTATGGGTCTCTTGTATAACATTTCTTTGCTTCTAACCATAAAAATAATTCACGTCTTTTTCTCCTATCTCTTAATCCCTTCACATTTTAACGAACATATTTTCATATTAGCCATTTATGTAGATAATAATTGTTAGAGGCATACCTTTAGCATAGGAACAAATGGAAATCAAAGATCTTGTGATCATTAATAAAAGAATAAAATTCACCTTACACTTTTTCCAGAAGTGCAATTCTACAATATCATTACATATTAGGTGAGAGGAAGTAATAATCATTACAACACTAAAATAATAGAAAAATTAAAAAAAATTCAAAAAATATAATTACAAAACAATTCACTTCCATCAGAAAATAAAACATGTACGAATAATAACAAGGCCAACAGCCATTAAGTCGCGTGCTACAATGCATAGTGATACCGGACAGACAGACCGACAGACCGACAGACAGACCGACAGACCGACAGACAGACAGACAGACCGACCGACCGACATAGTGGACAATAGATTAATTTAAATAGTTAAACATTAACTTCTTCATATACAACGGTGTATCTTAGAAGGAATGACCACGTTTGGCTACACAAGCAGAGTTTACGAGGTATGACTTACGGTTCTGTAGGTCTATATATATTTTTTGCTTGAAAAATATATATAGAAAAAAAAAATAAAGTCGCATATCCCAACACTTTCTTTGAAACGGACCGGATTGTGTCAGTTAAGAGCGTAACAATATCATTCCTCATTTAATTTCATTCGCTTTTATCACAGTACTAGATCCATCAGGCTCCACTATACGGAGGTTGGCTGGATAGTTGACAAATATCTTTCTTTTTGGATTTCCCTGCATTAATTTCCATTGCTTCTTCTATAACTTTTTCCTTTCATCTTGTAATTTTGGCGTAAAATCTTCAGCTACAATAATGTTTGCACCTGGGAAAGGGTACTCTCAAATTTATACTTTGATTTATACTTTGTTTTAAAATAGTCTGATTACTGATATCTGGTATGCAGTATTTGATTTATGGTTTCAGATGACATAACGTTTATATTATGTAATACAATTAAGTTTTATACTATAAGTGATTTGTGTTAATGTCATCTATGTTTTACCAATATACACGTTTTAATATTCGTCATTATGATAAATAACATTTCCATCCAATGATGGTTTATCTGTGTTTGTTTGTTGTCCTGTCCGATCGCTAGCGTAACACAAAGGTAGGTCTCACTTAACTTGAGTTACCTCTATTTGCTTCCTACCGTTGTGGAAATAATTACACTACAGTATATTGTTTCAAGTGCGACAATCTTAAATTGTAACAATAGGCTGATCATTGAACAAAACCATTGAATGGAACGAAATAATCAACTAACTAATGAAGGATGTAATTAGGTGTATTATAACCATGATTTATATCTCTTCAACAGATAATGACAGTGGCCTGACGTATAATGGAGTTTTGAAAATGAAAAATGACTGCTGCTAAATCATGACATTTTTAGCTTGAACTCGAAGTAATTATTCAACTTTCGCAATTATTATGCAAATTAGATCCGTCTTAAATCTTGAAAGAATTTCATTTAGCTTCGATTTTGTATAGATGACAAATTTCGTTTTTGTAAAAGCACAAGTTAACGGAGTACTTACTCGAACGTTTCGATCTCTATCAGAGATCCTTCTCAACTGACTGCGGAGTGTTAATGCAGCTTGGTCATTCTTGACGTCATCTGTTGATGACGTCGTACGCCTCCGGTTGTAGGTTGGAGGTTGAACAAAAAAAAAACATGCAGAAAGACAGCTTTTACGCGAGAGAATAAGAATCACCACCAACAAAATCACACAGTTAGAAGGCAAAAAGAAAGATTTAAATGAGGAAATCGTATCGCTAATTCCCAACGGAGGGGACATCACCAATGTATTTAATCACGTAAACAAAGTGTGTGAAGCGGAATTCTTAAAATGCCGATCACGACAACAAAACAAACTGTTGTGGTGGAAAAACAAAGCAGAAAACGCCGCTAGAGATTTACATCAAGAACAGGATTTATCCGGTAAGATCTTAAGAGAAAAATGGGTGGTAAATCTGTCTAGTAAGTTGGTTAGTGAGGACGAAATATCAGCATTACAAAGGGGATTGAACTATGCGGCGAGCCCACGATCCATGCCCATTGACGATCTCATAGTAGCGGGTGAAAAAGCGGCTGATCTCGTCCCCCTGGAAGAACAAGACACCGTTCGCAGTAAAATTGTAGCTATTGTAAAATCTACCACTCTACCACCTTCAAATTTAACCCTCAAAGAACGAAAGGCCATAAACAACTTGAAGAAAGATAAATCTATTCTTATTCTCCCAGCGGATAAAGGTAGATCTACTGTCATCCTAAATACTAATGATTACAAAGATAAAGTGGGAACCATGGTGAGCGACACTAATGTTTACGAACTGCTAAAACGTAATCCAACACAAAACTATAAACGAAAAGTGGTCAACATCATAGGCAGGTTGTTCAAAGAAAAGAAAATCAACTACAGAGAGAAAGAATGGCTGTTTCCCACGGCTGAAATTGTACCTAGGTTGTATTGTCTTCCGAAGATACATAAACCAAATTGGCCATTAAGACCTATAGTAGATAACATCAACACCGTTTTTTACACCGTTGCACAATTCCTCACCAAAATCCTGGGTCCACTTGTCGGAAACACAGAACATCATGTAACTTACTCAGGAGAGTTGGCGAGTGAACTAAAAGAAATAATAGTCAAACCAAGTGAAACATTTGTCTCGTTTGACGTAGTATCTCTGTTTACAAAAACACCAGTAGAAGAGGCCCTCAAAGTTGTCGAAAATCGCCTAACAACAGATCCGACACTTCTGGATAGAACTAAACTACATGTGACAGACATAATGGAGCTCCTCGGTTTAATTGTGAACAAAACCTATTTCTCGTTCAATGGTAACATTTATAAGCAAATACAAGGCATTGCTATGGGAAGCCCAATAAGTCCTATATTGGCGAACTTGTATCTAGAGTGGCTCGAACATCAAGCCATAAACACGGCACCCACTAACATCAAGCCTGTGTATTGAAAACGATACGTTGATGATGTATTAGCTATCATCCCCATAGGTACAGTACATACATTTAACACACATCTTAATAACATCGATATAACTGACAATATCAATACAAGTTCACCACAGAATCGATGACAAACAACACAATACCTTTCCTGGACATGCTCATCACACTCAATGACAATGGAACAGTTACCACCTCAGTTTATCGGAAGCCCACTCACACAGACCAATATTTACATTTCAACTCACATCATCCACTCGAACACAAACTGGGGCTTATAAACACGCTTGTGGACAGAGCTGAGAAGGTAGTGGGAGATATGGATTTGAGGAAAGTTGAGATGGATAACATCAAGAAAGCGTTACACAACTGCCAGTATCCAGAGTGGTCCTTCCAGAGAGTTATGGAAAACCGAAAACGAAAAAAAGAACAAAGGACACGAACCACAGAAGGAAAAGATCAAGATGCGAGGTAGCATAGGAATCCCCTACGTAAAAGGAATGGCAGAAAGAATACGACGCACTCTCTCCTATCACAATGTCGGAACCTATTTCCTACCCCAAAATAAAATCAAGAATAGCCTCGTCCACCCAAAAGATAAAATCGAGAAGATGGATACATGTGGAGTAATCTACGAAGTCACCTGCCGCAACTGTCCACAAGTTTACATTGGGGAAACAGGGAGGGCATTACAAACACGAATTAATGATCACAAAAAAGATGTTACAACAAACACGGGGGGAGTAATGACTAGGGCCTCAAGAACATCCACATCTTCGATCATACACAAATCTGCCATTACAGAACATGTCATAAAACACAATCATGTACCAAACTGGGAGGCTACCATCTTAACCAAAGAGCCTAAACGCAAAGACAGACAGATTAGAGAATCATTACATATAAGGAGAAATAAGGAGAAGACCATGAACCGGGACACTGGAGCCCACGAACTCTCGCATTTGTACAATGATTTGATAGACACATCACCTGGCCGAGCCCCGCACAACCTCCAACCTACAACCGGAGGCGTACGACGTCATCAACAGATGACGTCAAGAATGACCAAGCTGCATTAACACTCCGCAGTCAGTTGAGAAAGATCTCTGATAGAGATCGAAACGTTCGAGTAAGTACTCCGTTAACTTGTGCTTTTACAAAAACGAAATTTGTCATCTAGATCCATCTTATTGTGGTTTTTACATTTATTCAAAAATTATCTTTTGGAATTTACACAAAAATATTTTTAATTCATATTTAATTGTTTTGATTGTAATATTCATGATATTTGCATTGCGTATTTAAATATCATTATTCAAAATTCTGAAAATTAATTGTAAATGAAATTGTAAAATATCAGTTACTAATCAGTTACGGAATCAGTTAAAATTCATTTATTTTTTACATGTGAGTAAACAATTATTGTATGTTTAAATAGTTTGTATGTCTTAGCCTACCGGCATGATAATAATAATAATAATAAATGTTTTGGCACGTATGACATTTTGATACATATAAAATCCTGTTTTGAAAAGTCAAAATGCCCACTGGTGGCGCTATGTAAAAATAACAATAAGATTCATATCAACGCATATTTATATGTATAGGTAGATTTTTTAAGGGGAAGTCAATAGGAATGAGCGTATCAAACTTAGTACTGTAATATAAAAATGTAGCAGACTGTATCTTTTACCTACAAACACCATTGTTCGGTTATTGCGTAGGCCCCTTTGGTCAGGGGTCAAGTGCAAGAAGATCAATAATAGCGAAGTGCGCTTTCCGAAAGTATTTTCAATTACAATGGTGTTCAATTTGTTTTTACAAATCATGGTAGGCATATGTGTTTCAGTCTGCCGCTGATATAAATGCTTTAATACGCAAATTGCTTAAATTAAATTCCTTTTTGCATTACAATGTCTTAATGTTCGGTATGAATTTGCAAAATATAGCGCTTGAATTGAGTGAATACGATAGATTTATGTAGATATATATTATTTGATAGAGTAAGGCTATTATAAACCTATAATAGTGCAACTTGGCTATATTGAGTGACGTCTATGGACTATGTGAATTGTGTAGATTAAACCATAGGCCTAGTATTAATAAAGTGCACAACCTATATTTTGCTAACGTCAGTAGTTCTCATATTAGAAACATATTGAGGGTTGTAGCTTGTTCTGTGACCTGCCGTGTACTCAGGCCTAGGTCATCTTCTGATATCGAATTCGAGTTCACGACAACATAACAAGTGAAACTCGTGCTTAAGATGTTGTTATTATTAATTGTTAAATGGTGTAGTGAATGCCTATGCCACGTCAGCTTAAAGTTCCCGCGACTACCGACTTGAGGACTGACACGTCATCTTCTGAAATAATGTCCCTGCGAAAAAATCTAAAAGAGATGTGTAATGAAATTAATTTAAAAAAAATCGTCGATCAAATCCAATCAACGGGTATTTTAAATAGAAAGAATAACAAGAGTATAGGAAACACAACGTATGGATCAGTCATTGGAATATTACACAATATCCACTACGGAAACTCAAGCGAGTGTAAGTAGATACACGTGTTGACAACATTGAAACAGAACTGAAGGAGAAAAATAAGCAAATTAGTAACCTAGAAGGGATATTTATAGAATATAAAGATATTCAAGAGCATTTAATTTACGATTTGGAGGAATAAATGAAGAAGAAAACGAAAATACACTAGGTAAACTAAATACTAAATAGGATAGGCGATAAACTACACGTGAAGGATATTAACATTGAAAACGCCCATAGAACCGGTAAACAGACCAGAGGAGACTAAAAACCTAGGCAAATAATTGCCAAATGTATCTATAGGCCAGAAAGAAACGAGGTGAAGACCCTAAAAAATAAAGATCTGTATGCAATAGAGGCTCTTAGGTACAGCAACAAAAGCCAAGAATAAACGTGAGTACCAATACATAAAGTTGAAAGCATGCAATGAAGGAAGGCATCCTGTATTTAGAAATATTACATAGCCTATGTAAATACGCTAACGTGATTGGTTGAAACTGCATCACATGACTACCCCTGTGAGGATCATAAATCGTATATATCCTCGAGAACGATGATATTGACTGTGTAATTTTCGCGTAATTATCGTGTTCCCTGTCATTAAACATATAGATTCTCGAGTACGATGATATTGACTGTGTAATTTTCTTGTGCCAACACTCGCGTTGCCGATAAATAAAGAAAAGTCATCTACTCGATCTTGAACTCGGGTGGAATTGTCACTCAATCGCAAGACAACACTTCAACCGCTGCGCCACGCAAGTTGCTTGAAGAAATTATTCATCTAAACTATTTAAACTATGCATACATAGCGCCCTCATTTGTTATAAGTCCACCCTAAATGTGATGAAACACCGTTTGTGATTGGTCAATACTCACGGTAGTAACCTAGTAACTAGTACGCGCTGAACATCCGGTGATTCGGCTCCTCGAAGATCGAGAAGAAGACGAATTGTTTATTTGGCCTACCTGATTATAATATTATTATTTTTAATAGGCTTATTGATGGAAATTCTTCTGTTAATTTAAACGACCTAGGCCTAATTGAATATTTTATTGCCAAGGAATCATTAATTAGTAATTATCTGTATATTATTCTTCGCAAGGTAAGGTGTCTAGGCAGGCTTGTTTAAATACAATACTATAGGAGGCCTAGCCTATAGCTTCACCCAACCCAGCAGACTTGTTCTTGGCTATATAATATAACAGATATTGCCTTTTATATCGGTTAAATATAAGATTTGACATCCCCTCGGGAATGATATTAAGTTCTCGGGGAATATATATTTCCCTCAGCTGGCGCTTCGGGAAATATATATTCCCTCGAACTTAAAGTGCTAGTGCCACAGACTTTAAATTAAGATATTAATGATTTTTTGGGTAGACTTAATGTCTATAAATCTTGACCGAAATTTGCATTGACCTACTTTTAACGGTATGGCCGTAATCGCCTCTTAATTAGGAACGTTAATATGCCCTCGTACTTTATAAGCGCGACGTCACAGGCAGAAGACTTTCTACTTCCGCCTTTTAAAACAACACACGTACATGCATGAGACGCTGGTTTACTACTAATAATATATACTGTATACTGCTTTCTACTGGTACTAATTGTTATTTTCAACTATTATTATTGTCAGCTACTTTCTTATTTATCTATTATAATAAATCAATATGCCTTCTCGCTGTGTTGCTGCGAATTGTGATCATGAAAATAACTTATTGTTTCGGTGGCCAAAGGACAGTTTCATCGCCAGGCAATGGACAAGATTTGTACGTACAAAACGCGATAAATGGAAACCCACAGCTCGATCAGTGCTCTGTTTTAAGCATTTTTCAGACGATTCATTTACAAACATGGGTCAATTCAAAGCTGGTCTAGCTACAAAGTAAGTATTTGTTAATTAGATGAATTTACTTTTAATATTTTACCTTCAACAAAAACTGCATAAAATACGTTCGCCGTCGCTATTGTTAGGCCTGCTGGGCCCGCTGGGCCAAGCCTACCTTCTAGACGCGCCGGCACATAATTTGCAGTAACATTAAAACTACTGTACATACATACAGTACAGTTGCTCCGCCTGATATATATGTATAGTATTTACTTTATGTTGGTTTATCTTTAAATAAACTTAACATAATTAATAAGTAATAGTAACAGTTTTGCCTACACCACACAGATAACTCAACTAGGCCTAACCTAGTTGTTATGTATTTGGCTTATTACATTAATAATAATGGGATAAGGGCTAGCCTAGCCAGGCCTAATTAGTACTACTGAATGCTGTACAAACATGATGGAGGTTAGTCAATGCCTACACTGTTATGCTCAGTAGGAGAATGTCCTGTCGGTGTAAGTGGGAACTAACAACTATATTATAATTATATTGCTTACGTTATTTTGCCCTTAATATTATTAACTAGACAACGGTTTCCTCACTACTTTTAGGCTTTTACTGAATGCCAAAACAGCGGTACCAACAATACATGTTGTGAGGGAGACATCCGACGATGGTGGTCACGTGGCCAAAGAGTGTACAGCACAGAGGTTAGTGTAATAGATTCAATAAATAAAAGAAAAAATGTTTAGGTTTGTCTGATATTTATTTATTAATAGTATTAATATTCATTCCAACAGGTCAGCATTTGTTAAAAGAGAAAAGGCGGGAGTGATCAGGGAGCTTATTACTGGAACAGAGGATGAGGAAGAGGATGAACAGGAGCTGGCAAGTGTATGCGATAAGCCTCTTATGGTGTCCAGAGGCACACAGACACGAAAGCAAAGAAAACGTGTTCGGCGAAGAAAAATGAGCAAAGCTAAAGTCGTGGCACCCAAAAAAGCCAAACCAACATACAAAGAACAATCGTCTGATGAAGATGATGAAGATTTTGATGAGTCGACAGAAGATGATAGCGATTCAGATTATCGACCGGAAGAGTATGTATCGGTTTCAGATGGTGAGGATACAGAGATGGAAGATGATGAGATGAAAGGATTTAATGGGGATGCACATAGACAGCCAAAATACATTGTTTTTCACAATCACCTACTGATGCTACTTTCTATATGCCTTTCCTATTTTTCCAGTAAAGTTCAAGTATGTTGTCGTAACAAGGGAAGCATGCTTATTGCAAACATAAGATGCTTATGTTGCCACACTAACCGCGAGTGGAAAAGTCAGCCAGAAGCTAGAGGTACCCCAATGGGTAACATTCTACTAAGTGGGTCTATTCTTTTTTCTGGCTCAACACCCACACAATTTTTAAGAGCGCTAAAAAGTATAAATGTGAGCGCCATTAGTAAACGTACTTTTTTCCGTCACCAACAAAATTTCTTACACAGAGTTGTAAGGAATAATTGGTTTTCTAAAAGGGATAAGCACTTTGCTGAATTACAGGGCAAGGATATTTCTATTGGAGTAGATGGACGCTGTGACAGTATGGGCCACAGTGCAAAATATGGTTCATACACATCAGTTGACTTGACCGAAAATAAGATTTTGAATGTTGAATTAGTTCAGAGTAGTGATTTTAAATCATCTTATCATATGGAACTTAAGGGTCTACAAAAAACATTGGATGTCTTTAAAGATTTCAAAGTAAATATAAGTACAATTGTTTCCGATAGACATAGACAACTACAAAAATATTTAAGGGATAATTTTCCAGACATTAAGCATTATTTTGACTGCTGGCACATTGCAAAAAGTATTAAGAAAAAGATCCAGGCCATATCAACAACAAAATCGTGTAACCTTTTAGGTAATTGGCAAAAATCTATTTCTAACCATTATTACTGGTGTGTAATGTCCACCAACATTGATGAAAAAGATATCATTGAAGCAAAGTGGAAGTCTGTGGTAAGACATGTACAAAATCTTCATACTGGACATCCTGAACCATATACGGAATGTGCCCATCCGGTAATGTCTCCTTCAGACCAACGGTTAACAAAGTGGTTGACTGCTGATACTGAAGCTTGTGATGCCTTACAAAAATTTGTTGAAACCAAAATGTTGGTGAAGGACATTCGCAATTCTTCACCACATGGGAAAACGTCATCAGTGGAAGGGTACCATAGCCTTATTAATCATTTCGCTCCTAAAATGTTCCACTTTTCATATAGTGGAATGAAGAGTCGACTTTTCATAGCTGCTCTTCACTATAATGAGAACAGTAAAAGAGAACAAATGGTAAATAAGGCTGGAGAAAAGCAATACGTAATATCATTTCCCAAGTACAAAAAAGGGGGTTACATTGTTAAAAAACTTTTAACAGAATGTACATATAATTATGTTGATGAGTTATTCAAGAGTCTTCTTGAGGTTGTTATGGAACCAAATCTAGATGCATTTACAGAGACCATACCACCATCATTGTGCGCAGCATTTGAAAGACCTGAAAAAAGTGCTGCAGTTGCCCAACATACAAGCCGGTTTAAAAACCAGTAATAACTTGACACCATGTTTATTAATCATATAAATGAATTGAACACAGCATATTATTGTAGACATAATAAAATTGTTGAAATATTCACAATGTACTGTATTTTCAGACTATTTCATTTTTTCCCCAATAACAATGTATTGGAGATGTATATGGATGAGAGAAGCAATAAAATCAAAATGAGTTACAAATTGTATAAATTATTACTTTATTTAATTTCAAAACATTACTAAACTAATACTAAATAGTAAAAGAAAATTAAAATGCTGCTATGGCTGTTTTAATTTAGGTCGGGTACTTTAAATCCTGTAAACACCGGGTCATCTCCAGGTGGTGGGAAATGTGCTCTTATGCAATAGAGACAACACAAGACGGAAGCACTATACGGATATTTTTTCCGACATATCCATGTATCCATCGGGAATACTGTCTGTACGATATGTGACGGTACTTTTTTTTTTTGGTCCGTTATAGATAACTTTCTTATCATAGTGTTGCTTATACGAAAGCCATGCTACTTCCAGCACCCAAGGGTCAAGAGCAACAGACTTGAAACCTGGATGATTTGTGATGCAGGAGAATGGAGCATCATTGTTGAACAGATTGACATTGTCTTCAAGTTTAGCACTTGTGTTTTCGCACTCCTTGCAGCAGATGCACTCTTCCCCTGAGCCCATGATTTGGCAATGTTCACAGGAACACCTGAACAAGATGAAAACATGTATTTAGTCATTATAAAACTAATTATTATGATTGTAATTAGTTGATCATATCAGCAGTCACTCAAGCAAGTGAAATTCAAATGCCCATTTGAACTATGACCAGAATATTAATATTAATACTTTAGGCCTAGTCCATCTATTATTATAACCAAACCCAAGCCAAGGAGTAGCCTATTATTAAACCACCGTCCCAAATCCGACCCATCTAATAATCATCAAACAAATTACGATGGGGACTTTATATTAACGTATGGCATCTCACAAAATTTGAAAAAAAACAAACCGATTGTATATTTAGAATTTAGAAACACTAAGGTAGCTCTAGCTTCGATTGATTAATTAGGCCTAGCCCAATCAAGCAGACGCTTCACTACAACAACCACAAGGGGAACACCTACCATTCTAAATTATCCAGGCGCGCAGCCATCATGTCAACATCTTCACCATGGGCTTCTTCATCAATGTCTTGTAATTCATGTTCCTCAAAACGTGGTTCGAAATTTTATGGTATTATAAGGCCAGTACCATTTTCCTCATCACTTGATGATGAACTACTACTACTAGGTCTATCTGATGAAACACTTTCTAAATCGCTTTCGGAATCCATAACAAATATTCAGTAAGCTTGTTGTGATCGCCGCGGGGTGTGTTATAAGGCGCAAGATGCAGGTTAGTTCCTCCTCGCGATCGTTGGTGTTCTGGCTGTGACGTCACATACAAATGTCGAAAGGTAACATTTCGTGACCAAATAACGACACACATATTGCTTTTTTTTTCATATATATAACAATTTATTATTGAAACTCAATTTAACACAGTATCTACATATATTATTCTTGATACTGATAATAGTAAATGTCGTATTTGTCGAAAGTGTGGCACTAGCACTTTAATATCATTCCCTCGGGGATGTCAAATCTTATATTTAACCTCTAAGCAGTCAATATCTGTATAATGTATTATGGGAGACAATACCGTGAACATACAAAGTGACCAGACCAAATTTTGTTAGTAAGAAACACATTTATTAAATATGAGATTGTATTTATGTAATTTGGATAAAATACTACCCATGTCATGTTATTGTACACAACCCTACATTGCTGTAAAATGAAAATAAAACCGCATTAAAACTATAAAGAAACCTATTACTTTAGTATTGGTAAATTTAAATCCACGTTCAGTCAAACGTCAACTAATAGTTTTTCTATGTTTGCATTAAATTGCAGAAGTATTGTTAACAAATTTGATGAATTTAAAAATTATGTACCTTCTCTCGATTTTGAATTTTATGTATTAGGACTTGCTGAAACGTAGTTCAAGCAAACATCCCCTTCGTTTATATATTGTTAAAATCAGAGAAATCCAGACCGGGAAATGTGTAGCATTGTACATGTAGGCCTACAATGTATCAAATAAGAAATTACTTGTCTACTAGGATAAACGAAGGAGAGTGCATTATAATTGAATTAAAGAATAATGGTAAATCAATTATATGTGGAATAATCTACAGGCCCCCTAAAGCCCATATTCCAACATTTAATAACCAACTTTGTGAATCAATTCACACGATAAACAATGAATATAAAAAGGCATAAGTTATGGGTGACGTTAACCTAGATCAACAAAAATATAAATGTGACAATAATGTTCAAACTTACGTAGACAACATGCTAACAGAATCTTTCATTCCACTAGTTAAGAAACCCACTCGAATCACAAAAGATATCGCAAAAGTAATTTACAATATTTATTTATACAAATTATTAATAATTCCAAATTATTAACACAGAGATATTAGTTAATGACATATCTGGCCACTTTGCAGTTTTCTGCATGGATGATTCAGACAATTATTCATTACCACGATAAAAAAAAATTATAATAAAAATAAGTTATACTGATCAACGAAAACGGCAGTTTAGACTTGAATTACAGGGCTATGATTGGCAATATGTAACTAGCACTGAAAATGCAAATTAATCAATAATGTTCAGATAATTTAAAAACAATGATAGATAAGCATTTCCCACTCAAAAGAGTTAGGTTGAAAGTAGATACAAAAATCTCTTTGTACAACAAATACATTATACATCAAATATAACCTCAATAATAAGGGAAAGAAAAACTAATTATTACAAAAATGAATTTGAAAAGCACAAGAGTAATATAAAAAAACAGTGGGTGTCATAAACTCATTATTAGGTAGGAAGAAACATCAAGAAATGCCTCAAAAAATGAAAATCGACTCCTAACAACTTAATAACCCAACATCCATAGCCAATGCGTTTAACACATACTGTATAAATATAAGTGACCAAATGTAATAGTAACACCGAATACACAATACAACATAACATTTTGAATTCAATGTTTTTAGAGAGGTATCTGAATCCGATGTCATTAAATACATTACAGTGACTTAAATGTAAATAAATCAAGTGGTTGTGATGACATTGGTACCATCTATATAACAAATAACTCAGATATACTGGCTAAACCGTTATCTCATATTATAATCAAATGTATCCCTTCAATCAGGTATATTTCCTTGTCAACTAAAAATTGCTAGAACAATTCCCATGTATAAAAAAAGAGCAAGAATAGGAGAATATAGAAAATTATAGACCGATATCGATATTACCATGTATATCTAAGGTATTTGAAAGGGTCGTATATGACCAAACAATTGCTTTTTTGTGTAATTATATGTTACATGAATCTCAATATGAATTCATGGCAGGTCATTTAAATAACCACGCCCTCCTATATGTTCTTGGTAAAATATCAACGGGCCGTTGACAACAAGTATTTTATGATTGGCGTATTTTTAGTTTTATTCAAGGCGATTCGATAAATCATGAATTATGGCTTAGCAAATTGTACCATTATAGAATAAGAGGCGTGGATCTTGATTGGTACAGAAGCTACCTTAGAGAAAGAAAACAATTCGTAAAATTGGAAAGTGTCAGTCTATAATAAAAATAGTAAAACGGTGGGGGAAAGGGGCGTTCCACAAGGGTCAATCCTTGGACCCCTGCTGTTTTTTAGCACAGTGATTAGTTTAATCAGGGAGTTGTTATTAGACTCCCTGGTTTAATCCTATTATTATCACTATGCGCAAGTACAACCAACATGGGTGTACTTAAGCACAGTGCTAAACTAAATCCTATTTATTATAACTGTACAACAAAATGGGTATAGTAGTGCACAGTGGTAAACCAAATCCTATTTATTATCACTGTGCTCAAGTACAACCAAAATGGGTATAGTAGCACACAGTGCTAAACTAAATCCTTTTTATTATCACTGTGCTCAAGTACAACCACAATGGGTATACTAGAGCACATTAACTAAATCATATGTACTATCACTGTGCTCAAGTACAACCCACAATTGGTATACTAGAGCACAGTGCTAAACTAAAACCTGTTTATTATAACTTTGCTCAAGTACAACCAAAATAGGTATACAAGAGCACAGTGCTAAACTAAATACTATGTATTATCACTGTGCTCAAGTACAACCAAGATGGGTTTAGTAGGGAAAAGTGCTAAACTAAATCCTCTTTATCATCACTGTGCGCAAGTAAAACCAACATGGTAATACTAGAGCATAGTGTAACTAAATCCTGTTTATTATCACTGTGAGCAAGTACAACCAACATGGGTATACTAGAGCACAGTGCTAACTAAATCCTGTTTATTATCACTATGCTCAAGTACAAACAAAATGGGTATAGTAGCGAAAAGTGCTTAACTAAATCCTATTTATTATCTGTGCGCAAGTACAATCAAAATGGGTATACTAGAGCACAGTGTAACTAAATCCTGTTTATTATCACTGTGCGCAAGTACAACCAACATGGGTATACTAGAGCACAGTGTAACTAAATCCTGTTTATTATCACTGTGCGCAAGTACAACCAAAAAGGAAAGGCCCATAATAATATATACGAAAGAACTTTCTGATTTTTATTATCATTTATTTGCACACTTCTTTCCAACCACGCTGTCGGTATTTGTTTTTCTTTTCTTTTTCTTTTTATGGCACGCCAAAACGGCCTTTTACACACTATACAATAGCGCCCTCATTATACTTTTGTTGTTCTTCAGAACATTCTCCCCTTCCTCGACACACAGTTGTTTGTCGATCCCATAATACAATCTCAAATAACTTTTTCTTTTTAACATAAATATCATGAAACATCATTATTACCAAAAACCCTATCACTTATAGTCCGGTGGCAGGAGGGGGGATATACACCACCCGAAAGGGGACAAATTGCCATCCAACTTTTCTAGACCAGAATTTTCCGTAGATTACGAATATGGAAGGTAATCGATCAGGATAGGAAGCGTTTTTGAGATATAAGGGGTCAAAGTTCAAAATTGACCAATACAAAAACATGCTATATCTCTGGAAATTCTGGACGTAGTAAGATAATTTTGGTGTCAAATTGTTCACAATGTATATGTTTATATTAGCTCTAACAGAACTTTCTTTGAAAAATTGACCGGAAACCTCATTGTTAGCAATTTTGACCTTTGACCTCTTTTTGCTATATCTAAGTAACGGCAGGTCGGAGAGAATTAAAAATAGGAGCAATTTTTCCCAAGATATACATTTATATTCAGTATAACAGATGATATTGCTTGAAAAATGACCGGAAGTGTGGTTATTAACCTTTGACATAATTGAATAAGGTTATAAAAACATAAATTAATAAATATTTGTCGTAAGGAGCCAATTTTGGTGTCAAATTGTTCACAATATATATGTTTATAATTGCCATAATGCAACATTTTTTTCAAAAAGTGACTGAAACACCTACTTTTCTGTAATTTTAACATTTGACCTGTTTTTCTCATCTAAATAACGACATGGCATAGAGATTTCTAACGGCAAATTGTTTATAATAGATATTTTTATTCAATCTAATAGATTATACTGTTTGAAAAATACAAGTGTGATTATTGCCTTGAAATCCTGTACATAAGAGCCTACAGGGCGGATTTAATTCAAAGAGGCGTGGAAGGGGAATAATACTATTACTATACAGTACAATGTCTTTCTTTTGAGCAATTTCAATCAGGTATCCATGTATCTCCAATAAACGGAATGTACGGCTCATAGAGAATTCAGAAGTTACCCTTGGTTCATTTTGGCAAATCCATATGGGTTCCTTTTAAAAGGATTGAGGGTGCACAGACAGGCTTTTCCCATGGCTTAATATTGGAACCTACAGTTTTAGTTACCCGATATATTTCTAACACAGTAACTTATGTAGCCAAATGCATTGATCCGATACAGGAGCCAAATGTAGAACTGAACATACAGTAGAGAACCACAGAAGGGTCTAAATAGATGACCTGCTGTTGTTTCATTTTAGGCAAAATCCAAATCGGTTCCCTAAGGATCGAGAGTGCACAGGCAGCTTTATTCCATGTGCCTGTCTATATAAACACACATTGTCACCCCTTATATTTCCATTATGAGGCTTAATGTCCATGGATGACCGGCCCTTGGGTTAATTTGGGCAAATCCATAAGTGTTACTTAAGGATCGAGAGTGCAAGGCAGCTTTATTCCATGGGCCCCGCCTGTCTATTATGAACCCACAGTGTCACCCCTTATATGTCCATTATGGGGCTTAATGTCCATCCATGGAGGACCGGCCTTTGGGGGTTAAATTGGGTAAATCCATAAGTGTTCCTAGTGTAACCACTCTACACACAACACAAAAGATTATCGACTTAGGGTTGAGGTGAGCGGGGTTCGAGTTGATTGGGGCGGTGGCACTAGACACACATAGATAATAAATAAAAGAGTACACAATAGTTGGCTTATAGTAGATGTGTTATTATTCTAAATCGTAATACAAATTATACAATATGCGACTTATAATTAAGTATGCTTAAAGATTTAGATAACCAGTCAAACTTAAGTTTGTTGACAACTGGCAGTGGTCGAGCTTGTCCCCTTTTTGGTGTGGTAAACCCGTTCGAAGTTTGATGCTTATACACTCCACCGATTCCCTCATCTGGCTGTGGACTTTACACACAGAATCCAACTTGGGCAATCTTCCCTCAACCTGAATTTGTTGAGCAAGGAATAAGTGTAAATACAACTTCTTTCAGAACGTACAAAAAGTATCAGGGAGGACCTGACTGCTCTCAATAGATTTAGAGTTGAGTTGTCTACTACGGTAGCCTTTTTGTATTTAATTCCTATAACTACAGAATTCTCTATACAGGCTTCATTCAAGGATAATTTAGGATTAGCTAATAAATCATAGCCTAGTGAGTATAATGACAGGGTCTTATTACTACACTCTAACTTACATATAAACATACAATCAATACGATATAAGGTGGTCAAACATATAGTACATATTTACAATATATCAAGTTGTATCTAAGATAATAAATTCATTGTTGGACAACAAGCAATGATAAACATAAAAGTAGTATCCTATATGTAGTTAACAAGTACAACTAAAGGATTTAGCTATGTTACTTACGCTACAAAATAATAAGTTTATGTTGGTTATCTTACCTGAATTTGTTGAGCAAGGAATAAGTGTAAATACAACTTCTTTCAGAACGTACAAAAAGTATCAGGGAGGACCTGACTGCTCTCAATAGATTTAGAGTTGAGTTGTGATTTTTCCCAACTCTGCAGTCTTTTTTATATATCTTGGCCCCACCCTGTTGTTCCGAAATACATTCCTGGACCATTATCTAATGGTAGATGATGGTGGCCCTATTTCCTTATTTGGAGTTTGATCAGCTAATAGTTTATCCTTAAAATAATTAGCTCATACTTAAAGTATGTTGGTCAGTACTTTCTTTGTTTGTAAGGAAGTAGGAATGTGTAAATGTTGCAATTTCCTTGGACTGGCACACTTTTGTGGCCTGGGTTACCCTTCATCTTCTTTGACTGGCCAACTTTTGTAGCCTGGGTTACACTCACCCTGCCAAAATATTCGTCCGTCCCCGGACGACGCTCAACAAACTCAATGGTAACCAACATTTACATTAAAAGTAGTGCTTAACTACGTCACCATTTAGTTTTTGATTGTAATTCACCTGTCTTAATACATAAAATATACAGTGAAAAAAAAATATTACATTGAAAAGGAATCAAAATTGGCGTGTATATATAAACATATAGTAAAAATAACATTATAAAATTAATTCGGCTTAGAGCCTCTTAAAATTGATAATTGAGATTGCATCATATCAGCAAACATTTGGTTTTGCATCCCAATGACTTGGACCACCATATTAGAAGTTGATGTAACTTGTTGGCCGGGAGCAAAATAACCTAACCTTTCTGGCTGTGTTCTTAGCCGTTTAGGACGTAAGGTATCATCTGTATTAGCCTGTGGTTCGTGGACATCAGGTTGAATATCAGGCTCATTATTAGCATTATCAATATTAACATTATCATTGTTGTCTAAATTATGAATAACAGCATCTTCGAAATCATTAATATCATGGTTAACTATTACATCTTCCTCATTGATCTGAGGTTCTATTTCGTTAACAATTGGGGTGTCAATAATAGTTTGAGCCACGTTTTGGTCATTACCCAGATTAGGAGGTATAGATGGATCTGTTGGTTGTTGAAGTGTGCGAACTGAATTTGGAATGTAATAATCTAAATCACTATCACTTGTTTCATGTCCAGATAGTTCTGGCTGTGGGACAGTTGACTTAGGCGTTTTGTGCCCTTGTCGAGTGACAGGCTTTCTCTGTCTTTGTTTTTCTTTAGTACCACTTTTAGGGGGAGTTTCCTTTGCTGTAGCAAACCTACATGGGAGTAGCATATTTCTATGCAATGTTCTAGTAGGGCCATCACTATCTTCAGGTTCTATCTTGTACACAGGGTTGTCCCCTATTTGTTCCAAAACCACATAAATAGTTTCTTCCTACCTATCAGCAAGTTTATGTTTACCCCTTAAGCGCACATTTTTTACTAGTACCCTATCACCCTTGCAAATAGTGCATTCACGCACTTTACTATCATATCGGGCTTTATTGGCATTAGCTTTCTTGGTTGCCATTTCCTGGGCTAATTTGTGTGCTGTTTCTAGGCGATGTCGTAATTTGTCGGCATATCCCCTTGGAGAAAGTGAACCATTTTGATTTGGGTCAATACCTAGTTGGATGTCAATTGGGAGGCGGGCTTCTCTACCAAACATTAAATAATATGGGGACATTCCCGTAGCATCATTCTTAGTACAATTGTATGCATGCACTAAGGGTGCAACATGGTCTCGCCAATGTTCTTTCTTTTGGTTTTCTAGAGTGCCTAGCATTTTAAGCAGGGTTTGGTTAAACCGTTCTACCTGACCATTACCCTGGGGATGGTATGGGGTTGTACGAGATTTTCTTACTCCTAAATATTTACATAAATCTTGGATAACTTTTGATTCGAAATCTCTGCCTTGATCTGAATGTAATTGTTTTGGAAAGCCATAATGTTGAAAGACATTATTCCACAGAGCTTTTGCTACTGTGGGGGCTTTTTGGTCCTTAGTTGGGATAGCAATAGCATATCTAGTGAAATGGTCAGTCACAACTAATACATTTCTAGTATCCTTAGAATCAGGTTCTATAGACAGAAAGTCAATACACATTAATTCCATAGGCATGGTGGTTCTGACACTAACTAGGGGGGCTGCTTTGGTAGCACGGGCCTTTCTTCGGACACATCGTTCACAACACCTACATTTATCTTCAATTTGGGAGGACATACGAGGCCAATAAAATCTGGATCGGGCAAGATCCAAGGTCCGTTCCATCCCAGGGTGACCAATGTCATCATGTAAGCCAGTAAATGCTTTATCTCTATAAGCGGTTGGAAGTAGTAATTGCAATTGCATAGCTCCGATGTTATTTACAAATTGGCGGTATAGAATATTATCTTTTACCAATAATTTATCAAACTGTCTCAGGAGTAGCCTAGTTTCCTCGGGTAATTTTGTGAGTTCATCTTGTGTAGGTTTCCGTTTGTTATATACTATTATAAAATAGGTTTTATATTAGGGTCTTGTTGTTGATGCTCTACCCACTCCGCTGCAGTAACATTAGGCAAGGTTGACTGCCCATCTATAGGCCTAATAGGGTTATCATAGATGGCGGGGATTGCATCAGGAGAATCACTAACTGACTCAACTAAGGGTGTTGTATCATTAGGTATAGTAGACTTATTAACTATTTTAGCATTACAGACTGCTGTGAACGAACAGGATGAAAATTTTACTCTACCTAACACTTCGTCAGCTTTCTCTTGATATTGTTCGTATTCAAAGTCATTGGAAGGGGGTCATGTGGGCGACGACTAAGACCGTCTGCATCTTGATTGTTTCTACCTGCTTTGTATTTAATATCAAAGTTGTAATTGACCAGGGCGGCAAGCCACCTTTGACCTGTAGCGTCAAGCTTAGCTGTCGTCAACACGTACGTTAAGGGGTTATTATCGGTGTAAATTACAAATCGTTGACCATAAAGATAGTCAGTAAATTTCTCAGTCACCGCCCATTTTAGGGCAAGAAACTCTAATTTATGAGCAGGATAATTGGCTTCACTTTTGGATAACCCACGACTAGCATAGGCAATTACCCTCTTTATCCCATTTATCTCTTGATATAGGGCTGCACCTAACCCGCTTGTGCTAGCGTCGGTATGTAGAATAAATGGTGAATTGTAGTCTGCGAATCCTAATATAGGGGCTGAAGACAAGTTATCTATTAGTACATCAAATGCCACCTGACATGATTCGGACCAGTTAGTACCAAATGGGGTATTAGGACTAGGGCGCCTTTCTGAGGGAGTATTGGATTTAGGTTTTTTGAACGTTTTACCTCGTTTACGTATTGGGTCATACTTAGTCATAAGTTGGTTTAATGGTTTGGCAAGATGGCTATAATGCTGTATAAATCGTCGATAATAACCAGCAAAACCTAGAAATGATTTCAATTCTTTTACATTTGAGGGGCGGGGCCAAGATTTGACAGCCTCTACCTTATCTGGGTCAGTGCTTACCCCATCCTCTGAAATGACATGGCCCAAGCACTTAATGGAAGTTTGGGCAAAATTGCACTTGTCTGGATTTAGTTTCAAGCCATACTCTTCAAGCCTAGATAATACTTTGTCTAACTTAGCTAGGTGTTCGTCTAGTGTGGTTGAAAAAACTAGTAAGTCATCTAAATAAACTAGAACGTCGGAGAATGTTAACTCCCCCATGCACTTCTCCATTAGTCGCTGGAAGGTGGCGGGGGCATTAGTGATCCCTTGGGGCATTCGGTTAAATTCATAGAATCCCAATGGGCACCAAAATGCAGTTTTTGCTTTATCCTCCTCATCCATTTCAATTTGGTAATAGCCTGATTTGAGGTCAAGACATGAGAACCATTTGGCACCACGTAAGGTTGTAAGGGCATCTTCAATGTTGGGGACGTTGTATTGGTCCCTAACCGTCCTAGAATTTAGAAGTCTGTAATCTATACATAATCGAATTTCGTTAGTCTTCTTTTTCCTGACTAATACTATAGGAGAACTATACTGGCTTTCGGACTCTCTAATGATATTCTTCCTTAATAAATCTTGAATGTGGTCCCTAGCATCATTGAAATCAGATGGGGGTATCCTCCTACAAGGTTGACGGAATGGGGTGTCATTAGTTAGGTGTATTTTATGTTTTACAGCCGAAGTTCTCCCTATATCTAAATCATTCTTTGAAAAAACATTCGGATGATTATTAAGTAAATTAATAAATTTCGCCTTATCTATATGTGAAATTGGCGAGCTATCAAAATTAAAATTGTTTGAGGCCGTACTTGAGTTACAGTGAACTTCCGGACTGTGATGCGTTATAGACTGGGGGATGAAAGCAGTGGCAATCTTAAAGTTTCTATTTAGCCTAATTTCTTTACTAGAATTTGACAAAGGAACTCTAAGTTTAACTGGGCCCATATGTTCTAACTTGACTATTAAGGGTGTGATTAAAAGCCCTCCAGGAAGTGGGATATCCGGGGATGCTTCAATTAACACATCTAAGTTAGGGTGTACTGTGTTCTTTATAACACATTCTACCTCTACTATTTTTCCTCTAGGTATTGTCATAGGAGAACATATTTTAACGGGGCCTAGTTTATCTTTCTTAGCCTTATCCTCTTTATACACTTCAGCCCAAGCAGAGTGTATGGGGCCTACTTTCCTTCCCTTTTTCTTAGTATTTGTCCAGCCATTGGCCAGATCCCGAACTATACTGGTGTTGGTGCCCATTAACATAGACAGTCCCTTCCCTAATTTGGGGCACACTAAAGCTAATGTTGGGAATTGTTTTGTATAGCCCGTCTGGACTTTAGGAAACGTTAAATTGACCTCTATATAACCTAGATAAGGTACGTTCTGACCGCCAGCACCAATTACTATTAAATCGGTTAATGGGTATATAGGCTTATCCCTTAATTTATCTTTATAAAAGTCTTCACTGATACATGTAACCTGCGAGCCTGTATCTAACATTGCATTACATATATGACCGTCAACAATTATTGTTACGACACTAGGGTCGCCTATAAGATTATTAGTTTGTGATATTGCACTATGGAGTAAATTATTGGAGGTTTTTGTTCCAGTGTTTCCCTTTCTCTTTTGTTGGGACCTTTTTACTGATGGGGCAGACCGTTGTCCCTTCTTCCCGGATGCCCTCTGCCGTTTCCCGCCTGATTAAACCGTTTGACCAATTTCTGCTGTACTAATGTGGCATTAGTTGGGTTGGGACAACCCCTCATGTGGTGCCCATCCTCGCCACAATTATAACATATTTTAGGCCTAGTGTTTGGCGCAGGTGAAGAACGCGTTTTTGGGTTAGGGGTGGACTCTGGTGGGCTTGGTGTTGATTTGAGGTGATGTAGCTCAGTTCTAAGAACTTCTACCTCATGGCTAAGGGCTTCATAGCTACATAACGCAGCCTTGGCACTAACTGCCTTAGGTGTTCGCTTTTCTGCCCTAGCCCTACTATTAATTTCCTCACTTCTAACTTCTTTAATCAGTGTTAAATAAGTAGGGGGATTTGATTTGCGTTGTTTCAGGTTTAATGTAGATGATAGCATCTCGTCATATACTAGCCCACGGACAAATTGAGCTAGTCTCATATGGTCAGCCTTTGCTACCCCAACTGCCCCTGCCTTTGTTGCCCTAGTTAGATTTTCATCTAGGCGCATTAAAAATTTAGAGGGCAGTTCCCCTTCCGACTGATATGTCTCCCTAAATAGAGTATAGAGGTCATCTGCATCCACTGCCAAACCATAGACCTCATTAAGTACATCATGGCATTCCCTAGCAGTTGATTTATCAGTCACTTTATTTAGGATATTAAGTGCTGGAGGAAAGAGACTTTGACTTAAGATGCTCTTTTGTTCAGCCTGTGATAAGCTATCATCCCTTAAAAGTTGTTGGACTAGTTGAGACCAAGTCTCAAAGTCTACCTCATTTGAAGGGATTGGCACCCGTCCCGAAAACTGTCGTAACCGACGAACACCGGCCGTACGGGGCACGTTGTTGCCTATTAGGTGTTTTACTACTACTTCTTTGGTGTCGGAGGGGATGGAATCTAGCCTAAGATCGTTCAGGGTTTTCCCATGTTCTAAGAGAAATTTTTGTAGTTGTCCCTGGAAATCTGTGGGTAGGATATAGGTGTCTTTTTCTGGGGTCTTCCCATCCCATTTTATAATAGTCCAGGTTTCGTTATCTGTGTGGTCAATGGTTGTGGGGATATTTAGATCTACTACAGGTTTGGAAAACGAAAGTAGTAATTGAAAAGTGATATCTGTTTCATCTATAACTTCAACAACCTGGGATCGATCTATTTCTTTGAATGCATTAGGTATTCTATCGTTACTATAATTGGCCTTCAATACACCCCTTAATGCAATAGCATGACTAGGATCGACCTTGTGTTTAATACACCAGTCATATATATCCATGGTATACAAAATAAGAAGTTACAATTGTAAATTAAAATAAGTGAAATTACGATCAAATATTACAAATTGTAAAACAATAATTAGATATATAAGGGTACAAAAATATTATAAAGTAAAATTGAAAAGCATGAAATATAATACAATGATAAAAATATGCAATATAGTATATAATTATAAATTTATTATCTAACTAGTGCCTTTTCAAGCCCCACATTGGGCGCCAGTTTTTATGTAACCACTCTACACACAACACAAAAGATTATCGACTTAGGGTTGAGGTGAGCGGGGTTCGAGTTGATTGGGGCGGTGGCACTAGACACACATAGATAATAAATAAAAGAGTACACAATAGTTGGCTTATAGTAGATGTGTTATTATTCTAAATCGTAATACAAATTATACAATATGCGACTTATAATTAAGTATGCTTAAAGATTTAGATAACCAGTCAAACTTAAGTTTGTTGACAACTGGCAGTGGTCGAGCTTGTCCCCTTTTTGGTGTGGTAAACCCGTTCGAAGTTTGATGCTTATACACTCCACCGATTCCCTCGTCTGGCTGTGGACTTTACACACAGAATCCAACTTGGGCAATCTTCCCTCAACCTGAATTTGTTGAGCAAGGAATAAGTGTAAATACAACTTCTTTCAGAACGTACAAAAAGTATCAGGGAGGACCTGACTGCTCTCAATAGATTTAGAGTTGAGTTGTCTACTACGGTAGCCTTTTTGTATTTAATTCCTATAACTACAGAATTCTCTATACAGGCTTCATTCAAGGATAATTTAGGATTAGCTAATAAATCATAGCCTAGTGAGTATAATGACAGGGTCTTATTACTACACTCTAACTTACATATAAACATACAATCAATACGATATAAGGTGGTCAAACATATAGTACATATTTACAATATATCAAGTTGTATCTAAGATAATAAATTCATTGTTGGACAACAAGCAATGATAAACATAAAAGTAGTATCCTATATGTAGTTAACAAGTACAACTAAAGGATTTAGCTATGTTACTTACGCTACAAAATAATAAGTTTATGTTGGTTATCTTACCTGAATTTGTTGAGCAAGGAATAAGTGTAAATACAACTTCTTTCAGAACGTACAAAAAGTATCAGGGAGGACCTGACTGCTCTCAATAGATTTAGAGTTGAGTTGTGATTTTTCCCAACTCTGCAGTCTTTTTTATATATCTTGGCCCCACCCTGTTGTTCCGAAATACATTCCTGGACCATTATCTAATGGTAGATGATGGTGGCCCTATTTCCTTATTTGGAGTTTGATCAGCTAATAGTTTATCCTTAAAATAATTAGCTCATACTTAAAGTATGTTGGTCAGTACTTTCTTTGTTTGTAAGGAAGTAGGAATGTGTAAATGTTGCAATTTCCTTGGACTGGCACACTTTTGTGGCCTGGGTTACCCTTCATCTTCTTTGACTGGCCTACTTTTGTAGACTGGGTTACACTAGCCTTAAGGATCGAGAGTGCACAGGCAGATTTATTCCATGTGCCTGTCTATATAAACCCACAGTGTCACCCATTATATTTCCATTATGGGGCTTAATGTCCATCCATGGAGGACCGGCCCTTGGGTTAATTTGGGCAAATCCATAAGTTTTCCTTAAGGATCGAGAGTGCACAGGCAGCTTTATTCCATGGTTCTGCCTGTCTATATAAACCCACAGTGTCACCCATTATATTTCCATTATGGGGCTTAATGTCCATGGAGGACCGGCTCTTGGGTTAATTTGGGCAAATCCATACATTTTTCTTAAGGATCGGGAGTGCACAGGCAGCTTAATTCATGGGCCGCGCCTGTCTATATGAACTCACAGTGTCACCCCTTATATTTCCATTATGGGGCTTAATGTCCATCAATGGAGAACGACCGGCCCTTGGGTTCAATTTGGCAAATCCATAAATGTTATTTAAAGATTGAGGGTGCACATTTAGTTTTATTCCATAGTTCATCTATGAACTATTTACCCCATACTAATTTCTAATACAGGGCCTTATGTAGCACACCACATAGAGATCCCAAAAGGGTCCTTAGAGGGTTCATTCGGGCAAATCCATATAGGTTATTTTAGAATCCTTTGTATACAGGAAACTCTTTCCTGTATGGGCCAAACTATATAAAAATTGTGGTCTGTCTGTGTAGTGAGTTGTGGATTGAGTTTGGCCACCTGGATCTTCCCCTGCCCTATCCTGTACGAATTGGTATTCTCTGGTTCTGATGAATAGTAGTTTATTTTCCAAAAACGAATATTGTAGCCCTAATAAATGCAACTGTATAGTGGCAAATCATTGAAGGTCAGCGCAACATTTTAACATCATAACATTTTAATCGTCATAATATTAATTTTATTATTTATTTTACAGTATTATATTAATACATTTAAAATAATCGCACTAGAAAAAATATAAAAATACCATAACTTCACTGATCAAATAACGTGATTACATTTATGAATATCGATCTCATAGTTTGAATAACTTTGCATTATTTAGTATATCATTTATGCACATGTTGACCTTTGACCCATGTCAACTTGTGTAATGATAAATGTGCTCTTTTGATAGTGTATTATTGATAGATGTCTTAACAGAATGATAAAGCATAACATTTTGTCTTCAATGTTAGTTTTTATTTGGTTTTAAATGCAAATTGTGTGATTGGTCAATATTGACATTTGACCTTTGCAAAGTATTTGTTTTATAAGGCGACTGAATAACACCATACAATACCTATAACCATACAAATGTATTAAAAAACAAAATTGAACTTGAATAAATTGGTTATAATACATATGTATAATACATTGTTATAATTGGTCAATTTTGAACTTTGACCCCTTATTTCTTCCTATTCGCTTCCTATCCTGATCGAAGTCTGATTTGATTAAATACAGTATTATAATGAAATAACATAACTTTACTAATCAAATAATTTTATTACTTGTAAAACCATCAATATCATAGTTTGGACAATTTTGCATTTATTTGTTAACTAATACGCGTATTAAAATGTTGACCTTTGACCTTATGTCAACTGATAAAATTGACCTTATGTAAACTGATGAAATGATGTGTTCGCTCTTTTACATTGCGTATGATTGATTAACAGGATGACAAAACATCCAATTTTTATTAAATATTAATTTTTATTTGGTTTTATAGGTACGTTCTATGATTGGTCAATATTGACATTTGACCCTCAATCACAAAGGATTTTTTTTTCATAAGGTGATTGAATAGACACTTATAATCATAAAAATGTAATAAAAGACCAAATTGTGCTTCAATAAATTTGTTATAATACATATACATAATACATTGTTGTAATTGGTCAATTTTGAACTTTGACCCCTTATATCTCGAAAACGCTTCCTATCCTGATCGATTACCTTCCATATTCGTAATCTACGGAAAATTTTAGTCTAGAAAAGTTGGATGGCAATTTGTCCCCTTTCGGGTGGTGATTCCCCCCTCCTGCCACCGGACTATTATATTCACTGTAATTATTTAACATCATTTCTAAATTAAAAACTATTTTTACTGACATTATTCACATTGAACGTGTTGATAACTCATTTAACATCACTGTCCTTATTTGAACATTATCCAACAATGTATAACAATTATATGATCAACTTCTACACTGTTTAATTTAACATAATTCAACTCTAAACTTATTAACACTAAAACTTAAACAGTTGTGCTTCTTAATAATAACACCTTTCTGTATCTTGATATTTAACATTCTTTTAATCAAGTATCTCTAGTGGACACATTTTTGTAATACCTCGAATTATATCTCCATTGTTAACTACCCTTACATGACCGTCTGGTCCATATAGTCTGGGAGCCCAGAAGGTTTTAATTAGCAATTTTAGTACAAAAGGTTTGAGGTGTGGAGTATGTAGATATGGTCTATGGGACCCAGAAATGGCAATTCTTAAGTGACGGCTCCTGTTCAATTTTAAGGGGAAACCATCCAAATTACCCCTAAAATTGGATTTAATTAGCATTTCGAGTACATGGACCAAACCGAAAATCTACTGCACAGAATTCAACAAGCCACACAAGCTATAGGTTTATACTTAAACATCAAGAAGACCCAATTCATACATTTAAACCCCTCATCACCTTCTATAACTCTCGCACTGGATGGATCAGCAATAGAACAAGTAGAGGATTTCAAGTTCCTCGGAAGCTACTGTTCATCCACTAACCATGATGTCGAAGACTGAATATAAATATGTATTTTCTGAACAATTTGACACCAAAAGCAAATCTGTATGATTTGGTTGTCGAGATATAAGAACCACACATTTCTAACCTTTGACCCCGATTTTGGGCATGTTCGCCCCCGATAACGAATTTGGCACATATCCCATGTTGTTCCTTGGGGTCTAATTATCCTATAACAGTTGAGATATTCTCTCCTAAATTGAATGCATAAAAATCTTACCCAGGTCCTAAACTAGTAGTAGTTACTAATGAATAAAGGTCAATGACCTTTGACCCGACTATCTGACCAATGACACAAGTAACCCGAAATTTGCAAAAATTTTATTTTGTTGTTTGACCACTAAAACATAGATGTAGACACCACAGTTGTCTTTTTAAACCCAGGAATTGAGGAGTTATGAGCCATCAAATGCCACAAAAAGGTCACTGACCTTTGACCCTCAATATCTCACTAACGCAGCAACTAGAAGGCTGCAAAAATTTTTTGGTATTTATTCACACCTAAAGCTACAAGAAAATACCAAAAGACCTTTTATTAGAATTTGTTCAAGGTTACATAGGATAAATGTCACATATAGCCTGTACTAACAGTATTTAGAGGAGATGAATAAAGATGGACGACAACTACAACGTGTTTTGTTATATTGTTATTGTTGGTTTCAGCCTAACGACCGAGCCCGTAACAAATTAAAGGGTCATCCGGGAACAAAGTACGGAATTGTAGTTGTAGATCGAACTGATGGTAATTTTAGTTACTTATTCTAAGCTGGTTTTAGGTTTAGCGAGGCGTTTTATAACGAACGAGGTTTGGCGGTCGTCGAGCCAGTACACTGTGTTGTTGTTTTAGGCTTGTGTAGGCTTGCCTGTGATACTAGAAGTCGGTTTGGCTTTGATTGTAGGGGTCTAGTTATTGAGACCACGGCGCACGGTAGGTTTAATACTGTGTGAGCTTGGCAGGTATTTCATTACTGGTACCTTAATTATCGTCATATTGGTTAATTTAACCTATGTTTTTGTTTGTTTGTTTCGAATAGAAACTATGTCAGAAAGTGATTTTGACGAGGAATTTTTGGGTAGCATGTCCATTGAGGTGGTAGCTCAGCTATCAGAGGAGCGTTTGCGACTCCTAGGTACTAGGGTTGGAGCTTCTATAAATGATTCCATGAATAAATATGACTTAATAAATGTGATTGGAAATCATGTTGGTTTAATTACTCATGAATCCGAAAAACTGCGGGGAATGAGGTCGAGTTGGCTAGAATTAAGTTGGAACGTGAAAAATTTATTTTTGAAAGAAGAAAAATAGAGATGCAAACTCAAAAGGAAATACATGAGTTTGAGTTAAGGAAATTAGAATTAGCTAACCAAATGGGTCACACCACACGGGTTTCTACACCTAATGATTCAGAGATTACTCAGAATATTAAATGGGTTCCCAAGTTTAATGAGGACGAGGTAGAGACATATTTTTTAGCTTTTGAGAAAATTGCTAATAGATTAAAGTGGCCTGCTAGACACTGGACTGTGTTGTTACAAACTGCTCTTATGGGTAAAGCCCAAGAGGTATTTTCTGCATTGGCTGATGATCAATGTGAAAGCTATGATGCAGTTAAAACTGCTGTTTTGTCATAAGTTAGCTTATGAGTTAGTTCCAGAGGCGTATCGTCAGAAATTTAGGAACTTAGGTAAACCTTATGATCAAACGTTTACAGAATTTGCACGTAAGAAGCAGATTCTTTTTGATAGATGGTGTAGTTCGGAAGGAGTAAACGGTGAATTTGGAAAGCTTCGAGAGCTTATGTTAGTTGAGGAGTTTAAATCTTGTTCTCCTACTGAAGTTCGTACACATCTAGAGGAGCAGAAAATCGATAATTTAACGAAAGCGGCTTCTGTTGCCGATAATTATGTGCTCACGCACAGGGTGGTGGATACCAAATCGGTTTCCAAATCTGTTGATGATTCTAAGGTCCAAAGTCAGAAAACCACAGTTAATAGTAGTAGTAAATTTGTAAGAACTTGTTTTTATTGCAAGAAAAAGGGTCATATAAAAGCAGAATGCTGGCTGTTTCAAAGCAAAGCTAAACGGGATAATAAGAAACCCCAATCACTTCCAAACACGTTGGTTAATACAGTCCCGTTGAAAGTGACAGCGAGTCATGACGACGTTGATGAAAGTGAGAAGTTGACCCAATCTTCAGATCCGGAAAAAGTGCGAAAGCTATTTAAGCCTTTCCTCTCTACTGGTTCTGTAGCATTGATCAACGATGTGAATCTGAGTAAAGTTCGTGTCTTAAGAGACACAGAGGCGTCACAATCCCTGATATTAGAATCTGCATTGTCATTTTCGGACGAGTCTTCTGCTGGAGCAAGTGTGCTCATCCAAGGTGTTGAAGGGGGTTATAAGGAAGTCCCACTTCATGTAATTCGGATTGAAACAGATATTGTTAGCGGAGATTTTGTTGTTGGTGTTGTTCCGAGTCTTCCAGTATGGGGTGTCACACTCCTTTTGGGGAATGATTTGGCCGGAGACAGAGTGACAGTAGAACCGGTTGTGTGCAAAAGTCCTGTTGAAGACGAAAGCACGGTGTGTTTAGAGAAAGAATTATCACATGTGTTTCCATAATGTGCGGTGACGCGATCTATGACAAATAATGAGATGGATGAGATGAGAGTATTGACTTATGTGATAGTTTTTACGGAGAAATTACAGATCGCGTTTCCCAAGAGGCTGTCTGCTCAGGTCCCGAGTCACACACTGCCCAGGCTGAACAACAGCACCCAAAAGTGTGTGATTTCGGTCCAACAGTTCTCAATCGGTCCAGGTTAGTGGAAGAGCTGAGTAAAGATCCAGATTTGGTGTCATTTGGTCAGCATGCTCTTTCTGTAGAGGAAATGTCTATTGTTCCTGTTTGTTGTTATATAAAGAAAGGCATACTTATGCGTAAGTGGAGGCCACCAGATATTCCAAGTAGTGATGTTTGGAATGAGATTCACCAGATAGTTATTCCTAGTGGATACCGTCAGGATATTATTGGTATTGCGCATGATGATCCTCTTTCAGGGCATTTAGGTGTCAATAAAACGGTGGACAAAATTCTCAGGCATTTCTTTTAGCCAGGTCTTAGAAAAGATGTGTCTAACTATTGTAAATCCTGTCATGCGTGTCAGGTAGTGGGGAAGCCTAATCAAAAAGTTCCAGTAGGCCCACTTAAGCCTATTCCTGCATTCGGTGAACCATTTTCAAGAGTTATTGTTGATTGTGTGGGACCATTACCACGTACTAAAAATGGAAATGAATATCTATTAACAATAATGTGTGTATCAAGTAGGTTTTCAGAAGCGATTCCTCTTAGGCGTATTACAGCTAAGAATGTTGTTAAAGCATTGGTAAAATTCTTTACATGGGTAGGATTGCCTAAAGCTGTTCAGTCCGATCAAGGATCAAACTTCATGTCAAAGATATTTAAACAAGTCTTAGAGCAGTTAGGTGTTGCCCATATAAGTTCAAGTGCTTACCATCCACAGTCTCAAGGGCACTTGGGAGATTTCATCAAACACTTAAGAATATGCTTAAAACCTATTGTTTTCAATGTGAAAAGGAATGGGATAAGAGAGTTCCCTTATTGTTATTTGCTGTTCGTGAAACAGTGCAAGAGTCCTTAGGGTTTAGCCCATTTGAGTTGGTGTATGGTCATTCGGTCCGAGGCCCTCTTAAAATAGTCAAAGAAAGGCTGTTAAGGAATGCAGAAGAGTCTGTATCGATACTAGATTATGTGTCTGAATTTTGTGATCGATTAAATCGTGCTCGTGAGATGGCTAGAAAGAATCTTGTGAAGGCTCAGGTTAAAATGAAGAGATTGTTTGATAGGAAATCAGAAAAGAGAAGCTTTAGTTCAGGTGATGAAGTGTTAGTTATGTTGCCTCTTTCCAGGCAACCATTATCTGCAAGATTTGCTGGTCCTTACAAAGTATTAGAAAGAGTTGGAGAAGTTGACTATGTGTTAGATACTCCAGATAGGCGTAAGAAGAAGCGACTGTGTCATATAAACATGTTGAAACCATACACAGTGAGAAATAATAGGGATACCTGTACGCCAACACCAGTTACGTGTGTTGTTGAAGAGAATTCTGAAGAGTTTGGGGATCCCGATACATGTGTTAAGTTCAGTAATTCAGATGTCCTTGCAAACATTGAAGAGAAAGTTGGTCATTTATCTCGTGATCGTAAGGTTGAAATTGTTAGTTTGATATTTGGAAATCTACAGTTGTTTTCGGATGTTCCAGGTCGAACGAACTTAGTGGAGCATGATGTTAAGACAGCTGATTGTTCACCAATAAAACAAAATCCATATAGAGCAAATCTGTTCAAGATGAAGATATTACAAAATGAGATTGATTACATGATTAAGAATGATATAATCGAGCCTAGTTGCACTGCTTGGAGTTCTCCATGTATATTAGTTCCGAATCCAGATAAATCGTATCGTTTTTGTACTGATTATCGGAAGGTTAATGCCAAATCTACAGATTCATATCCCATACCGAGGATAGATGACTGTATTGATCGTGTGGGTAGTGCTAAGTTTGATTTTCTAAAGGGTTACTGGCAAATTCCTTTAACCGAGCGAGTAAAAGAAGTGTCAGCTTTTGTAACTCCCATGGGTCTTTATCAGTATAAAGTCATGCCTTTCGGTTTAAAGAATACACCAGCCACGTTCCAGAGATTGGTTAATGGTATAATTTCAGGGTTGGAAGGCTGTGAAGCTTATATAGACGATTTGGTTGTTTATAGTGATACATGGGATGTGCATGTGCAGAGAATTAAGGCATTGTTTGACAGGTTGACAGCTGCAAAGTTGACAGTAAATTTGGTGAAAAGTGAGTTTTCCTGTGCAGAAATTGTGTTCTTAGGTCATAAAGTTGGTTGCGGAAAAGTGAAACCATTAAATGCTAAGATTAAGGCAGTCTGTGATTTCCCAGTTCCAAAGGGTAAGCAGGAGTTAATGCGGTTCCTAGGAATGGCTGGGTTTTATCGACGTTTTTGCAGAAGTTTCTCAACGCTTGTAGCTCCATTAACGAATCTGCTGAAAAAGAATGCGAGCTTTGTGTGGTTGGAGGAATGCAATAATGCGTTCATTAAAGTTAAAGCGATGTTATCAAACGAACCGGTGTTGATGGCTCCACAATTTGATAAACAGTTCTCGTTAATGATCGATGCCAGTGATGTTGGTTCTGGTGCTGTGTTGGCGCAAACAGACGAGAATGGTGTTGACAAGCCTGTGTGTTTCTACTCGAGAAAATTCAACCAGCATGAGAAGCGTTATTCTACTGTTGAGAAGGAGACATTAGCTTTGATGTCAGCGTTAAAGCACTTTGAAGTGTATCTTGGATCTACTCCGTTTCCCATTGTAGTTTGGACTACTGACCACAACCCATTAACGTTCTTGGCAAGAATGAAAGACAAGAATCAACGCCTGTTGATATGGAGTTTAGCAGTTCAAGAAATGAATCTGGAAATTCATCATATCAGAGGAAAAGACAATGTTGTAGCTGACGCTTTGTCAAGAGTTTAGATAAAACATGCATGAAATGATTTTAAAAGTTTTGTTGATTTTAAAAGTTTTTATTTAATTATAATATGTTAGTTGTGATAGAGTGATGCATTAATGGCATACACGGATTTAAAGTAATTAGAACTTGTGAAATTTTAAAGAAGCAGTTGAAGTAAATTCATATCAACGACCTGTTAAAATAACTACTGTATAAGAAAAGATTTAAGATGTTATAGTAAACAGTTATAAGTTTAATCATATCAAACTTTCTTTATGTGGGGGTGTGTGATGGGTTTGTCACACGGAAGTGAGCCATCTAGAGAGAAAGGAGGAGATGAATAAAGATGGACGACAACTACAACGTGTTTTGTTATATTCTTATTGTTGGTTTCAGCCTAACGAGCGTGCCCGTAACAGTACTTAAAATATTAATTAAAATTGAATTTAATTTTTTTGACCTTTGACCCACTCATAAGCAGCTTTGACCCATTCTTAAGTGGCTTTGGCCCCAGATTTCAAATTTAAGAATGATGAATCCTTAATCAGTATGTTCATAAGTATGTGTGGTGTGAATTTTGTTGATGTACTCAAAATGCGAATTAAATGTCTAATTAGCACTAATTAAAGGCGTTCTTAAGTAAATTTAGCACAGGAATTTTCACTTAAGAATTATGGATATTGATTCCTGATAGGTCAGAAAACATTTTAGAATTGGTTTGGTCCATGTACTCGAAATTCTAATTAAATCCAATTTTAGGGGTAATTTGGGTGGTTCCCTCTTAAAATTGAACAGGACCCGTCACTTAAGAATTGCCATTTCCCCCTTAAAATTGAACAGGACCCGTCACTTAAGAATTGCCATTTCTGGGTCCCATAGACCATATCTACATACTCCACACCTCAAACCTTTTGTACTGAAATTGCTAATTAAAACCTTCTGGGCTCCCAGACTAATATATTTCTTTTATTCTACCCAATGGCCATTGACCACGTACCGTACCTTTCTGAACTACCAATACCACTTCATCAACTCTAAGATCCCTCTTGGGTTCCCTCCACTTTTTTCGTTTGTTCAATGCTGGTAACCACTCCCTTAACCACCTATTCCAAAAGTGTCGCATTAATTCTTGGACACGTCTCCATTGTTTCCTAGGATTAAAAACTGTTGTGTCAAATATGCTCTCTGGAGCTAGATTACCTCCCATTTGACACGGTAAACAATGGTTTGGAGTTAATGGAATTACATCCTTTACTGAGGCAGATTGATATGTTAATGGACGTGAGTTTATTATACCCTCTGCTCCTACAAATGCAGAATATAACTATTTTTCCGTTATATAGGCCTAGCCCTTTTAGCAGATTTTATAAGACTTTCATGTACTCCACCAAAATGTGGGGTCATATGTGGAATAAAACTCAACTTTATACCAGTGACCACTGTCACACTTTGAATTTTATCGTTATCTAACGATTTTAACACTCCCTTTAATTCTCTATCAGCTCCTACAAAATGTGTCCCGTTATCAGACATCATTTCCTCGGGTTTACCCCTTCTACTGACAAATCTATGAAAAGCATTTAGAAACGTATCTGTGTCTAAACCGTACGCCATTTCCTAGTACACGGCTCTAGAGGATAAACATGTGAACAAACACAAATAACGTTTTGTTTGTACCTTTCCTCTACCCTGTTTAGTAAGGAAGGGATCTGCATAGTCTACTGCGACTCTAGTAAACACCTTTAAACTCTCAGTTTTAGTTCTATCCTTAGGTAATGGAGCCATTATTTGATCCCCTTGTTTAGCTAATCTACGCCTACATCCCATACAATTTTTTTTCGCATTCTCTTATTTCTTCTCTAGCCGCTTGTACCCAGTAGGCCTACTTCTCAGATAATAATGACAGTTTATGAGTTGTACCTATTACATGATTTCCTAACTCATGATACATTTTTACAATTAATTTAGTGACATGATGTTTCCTCGGTAATATAATGGGATATCTTACATCATATGATATCGCCTCATTTAGACTTAAACGTCCATTTGCTCTAAGCAAATAATCGGCATCCATTCGAGGATTCAATCCACTTATATTACTCTTTGTATTTAGTATTTCACCCTTACTTAATCTCTTAATTTCGTCTGAGAACTCATCACCCTGTGCGTTTTGAATTATGGCAATTTCCGAGTCCTTAACCTCATCTACATTTAATGGTCCTCTGACTTTGTCTTTTAACCTACATTTATTTATAAAACGCATCACATACGCAAATACACACACTAACTTATTCCAACTAGAGTACCTTATTGGGTTTAATCTCCAGTTATCACTTTTCACTCTTGGTACCACTTTACTCAATAACGTTTTCGTTCTTTTCTTAATCTCTATTTCATCTATCACATTCTCAATCTTATTTTCTGGCCATTGCATCTCACAATCACTTAAGATTTCAGGACCTCGCCACCAAAATTCATTCTGCTGCAACTCTATAACAGTACATCCTTGCGAAGCCACATCCGCAGGGTTTAATTTAGTGGGTATATATCTCCATTGACTAGGGTTTGTTTGACCTTGTATTTCACCAATTCGATTAGCAACGAACGGCTTAAAATCTCTACTATGACCTCGAGTCCACCACAATACATTCATACTGTCACTCCAAATTTCACTTCCTTTAGTTGACATTGTAACGGATTTACAACAGATTTCGCAAGCTTTAAACCTAACATAGCTGCCATCAACTCATGTCTCGAGATACTCATGGATTTAAGAGGAGCTACTTTTGTCTCGAACGCGACTAATCTTACATTTCTTTTTTTAACATCGTTATAATTCTGTGACACTGAATACACAACCGCCGCATAAGCGTCATTTGACGCGTCAACAAATGTATGCAACTCTTGATTCTCACGCTCACCTGGGTTTCTTTCTATTTCTATATCTTTTAATTCGCCCAAATTTGCTATTCATCGTTCTAATTTCTGACCTACATCAGGGGACAACTCTTCATCCCAGGCTAATCCATTTGCCCAAATCTCCTGCATAATTATCTTGCCTGCAACTACTACAGGAAAAACCCCTAGTGGATAAAATATAAAAGCGATTCTACTCAAAGCTAATCTCTTGGTTAACTTACAGACATTAGAAGGACCAGAACCTCCTTGAAACTTAAATGTATCTTCCACGGCTTTCCATATTAAATCCTAAGGTTTTTGCAGAAGGTAACTCGTTCCCACTTAATTTGATTTCTTTAGCTCTATCTACTTCTGGTATTTTTTCCAGTACCGCTTTTGAATTTGAAACCCATTTTCTAGCACTCATACCCGCGCTTCCCCATAATTCTTTAATCTCTCTATATAACTCTACTGCCTCTTGCTCATTTTTAACCGAGGCCATGGTGTCATCCATGTAGGTAGAGTCTAAAACAGCTCGTGCTCCTAGGAGATACTCTTTAGAATTCTTTCGCGCCTGTTCCTGAGTTACAAATTGAGCTAAGAATGGCGCAACATTAAGACCAAACACTAGTCGATTAAACTCATAAATTTCTGGCATCCGCTCTGTGTCTAAATCTTGCCACAAAAACCTAAGCATTTTCCTATCTTCTGGTTGCACTCCAATCTGGAGATATATTTCTGCAATATCGCAAATAATTGCTACCTTTTCCTTTCTAAATCTTAATAAAACATCGAATAAATCGGTCTGCAATTTAGGCCCGGGATAGATCATATCATTCAAACATCTTCCCCCATAACGCGCCGCGGCGTCGAACACTAACCTAACTTTCGTTGTTTCTCTTTCGGGTTTAACTACTGGGAAATGTGGTAGAAACCATTGATTTAGTTCTGTTAGGGATTGGTCTATTTTTCTGACATAGCCTTTGGATCTGTAATTATCTAAAACGTTCTGATAATTATCGCCTAACATCTTGTCTCTAGTTAATTTTCTTTCTAGACACTCTAATCTCTTAAAGGCCATCTCATAATTGTTATCCATATTTAATCCTTCTTCCCGCCACGGAATATTTACACTGTATCGCTCATCAACAGCTGTCAATGACTCTGACACTTTTTGAATCACTCTTTCATCTTCAGCTTTATATATTTTCAAATCACTTACTCCATAACTATCTACTTCCCAAAACTTCCTCATCAACTCGTCCACATCATTACTTCGTTCCCTACTGGTTTTGTAAGTATTCACATGTAGTGATATTGTTCGCAAACTTCTACTCAAAGGACCAACACACGTCCAACCTAACGGTGTTCTTCTCGCAACAGGTTCTCCGGGACCCCCACATTTCTCTTCTAATGCTGTATGCAACTGTGGACAATCCACTCCAATTAGTAAATCTATCTCTTTTCTCTGACTACTTATCACAAGAAATTCTATGTCTCTCAAATGATCCCAATCCTTATTAACACTACTCCAATCTGACGCTTCTAGTCTACCAGTAACATCACTTATAGTCACTGCATTCACTTTAAATTTCTTAGATCCATCCAACGGTAATACAAATATCTCAACTGGCTTAGTCACAAATCTTTCATCATTACCACTTAACAAACTCACAACCATCTCTTCTGTTACTTCACTGAGACCCAACTCTCCACATAACTCTTCATTAACATATGTCTGAGTACTACCATCATCTAATAATGCATTTACCTCTATTCTTTTCTTTCCATTACTAACTATGATTGGTATGGTTCGCAAAGCAATAGATTGGTTTTTACTTAACAATGTAGTGTTTGTCCCTGTTTCTGTTTTAGTTACTTTATGCTCCCCTTCCCTGGCAACTCCTACCTCTACAGTTTCAAAATTACTTTCCTTTTCAACTTTTTCTCTATGTAACAATCTATTATGGTCATTCTTATACCCATTTATACCACAGGACATAACCCGTTAACAATCAACTGCCCTATGTTTACATAGACACTTAAAGCACAATTTTCTTGGCTAGCAATATTCCATCTTTCATTGATAGATAGTTGTCTGAATTTTACACATTCCCATAACTTATGGTTTTTCTTACAACATACACATGTGAACAAAGGTGATTCACTAGGCTTTTCCCTTGTGGGTGCACAACTATGACTGTAAGCCTTTTTACCTCTAAAATCTGTGTTTACTACTCAAAATTTACTACTCTTATTTTCATTAGCTGTAGTGCTAATATTTCTTTCAAACATCCATAGGGACATAAAAACCACAAAAGTAATTACTACATAAACTGTATTGAAGAAAACAAAAATAACCCCAAACGTCTTTGGGAAGGGTTGAAATAACTTGGATACGACAATAATGCCAAATCCAACACCAACATAGTCTTGGAAATCAATGATGAAAAATGTTACGAGCATAAACATGTGACTAATCACACATGAATAATTTCTTAACAACTGTTGCAGATAAACTTGCTGAAAATCTACCCGTACGTTCCCATAACGCCTGTAAAGAAGTGTCTTCTCAATACTACTATCAAGTAGAAAAAAACGTGTTAATTCTGGAAGAAATTGGTGAGGACTTTGTCCTAAGTGAACTCTCAAAATGTAATGCTAAAAAGAGCTGTGGCCTAGATGGGATAGCTGCTCGCTTTTTGAAGGACGGACGCTCTGTTATTAGTAAATACCTAAAACATATTATAAACATGTCAATTAAAACGGAATCAGTACCAATCGGACTGAAAATAGCAAAAATAAAGCCAATTTTTAAAAAGAACAGTCGTCTAAAGGTAGAAAACTATAGACCAATCAGTATTTTCCCTATAGCTTCCAAAATTCTGGAGCAAGCAGTCTATTCACAGTTGTATAATTTTTTTTTTTTATCTTATGTGGGTTCATCCCACTTTTATTTCCATACCACTGTTCTCTTTACATATATTTTTCACTATACACTATACATATCATTATATTTACAATGTTTGTTTAATCATCTGTATACATATACTTATTTAAAGAGTTTTATTCATTTGTTTACATATTATCACATTGATTACATAGCTTCCTCTTTTTAAACATATTATCTGTAACACATTTTCATTAACAAGCTTATTTTTTTTCTTACATAGTTGTTTTTGATTTTTTCATCTACCACATTTTCATTTAACAATGCATATTCTCTGTTATACTCATTACTTACTAAATGTTTACTGTTAACATAATATTGTTCTCATCCTTTAACATTAATATTAATATTTTTGTTCTTTAATGTTTACAAAACCAGCAGATCCTTTTTTGCATCTATAACTTCTTAAATTTTCATTTAACTTTTTTACTTTCTTCTCTTATGTGGATTCATTCCACTTTTTTTTTTTTTACTTATTTTCTTTAAAAAAAAAAAAAAAACTATTTCCATATATTATTTTGTTTATACATACATTATCATTTAACCACATTGATTACATAGTTTCCTCTTTTTATACATATTATCTATAACACATTTTCATTAACAAAGCTTATTTTTTCTTACATAGTTGTTTTTGGTTTTTTTTTCATCTACATGCATATTTATTTCATACTATTATAATACGTTTATGTTTAATAAATCCATCCCATGGGTTTGTCCCATTTTATTTTTCTTTGGATTTATCTATGCAAACATATTTTCATTTAAACAATGCATATTCTCTGTTATACTAATTACTTACTAACTTTTTACTGTTAACATTATATTTTCCTCATCCTTTAACATTGATTTTTTTGATCTTTAAATGTTTACAAAATTTATTTCCAACAGATTATCCTTTTTTGCATCTACAGTATAACCCATCAAAGTTTCATTTAACTTTTTTTTTCCTATGTGGGTTCATTCAATTATTTTTTTTTACTTAATATTTATTCTATTATTTTTTTATACATACATTATCATTTAACAACATTTGTGTTTAATGATCCATTAAAAAAATTAGACATTTTTTTTTTCTTTTTAACCATTTTATCATTTCAAAATTCCACATGCAGTAAGAATGTGCAAATTACATATATACGGTATATACCTATAATATGAAAGCTTTGATGAAAACACTTCCCCACTTAAACCTAAACCTTCTTATCCTTCATCATTTTTTTTTATCATCAATCTATAAAAAGCTTTTCACATTTTGTCTTTTTGTTTTCAAATCATCAAGGTATACATATTTACAAAACATACAGTATAGTAGCAAGAAAAAAAACAAACAAAAAAAAAAACATAATAGATTCATCATTCATGGTATCTTATTTACATATTCTATTCCTTAATCTGGTGAAGCACAGTTGTATAATTATCTTGAGGAAAAAAATCTACTTTTTAAATTTCAGTCAGGATTTCGCAGCGCTCATTCTACTGAAACTTGTCATATTTATTTGCAGGACCACATCAGAAAATGCCTTGATAAAGGTAATTTTGTTGGTATGATCCTGCTTGATATTCAAAAAGTGTTGGACTGCGTTGATCATCGTGTGCTATGCCATAAACTATCCGAATTAGGTATTAAATCTGTTAAATGGTTTGAGTCGTACCTAGAAAATAGGAAACAAATTGTTTGTAGCCTATAAATAAAGCTATGTCGGAGGCTAGAACGGTGAAATGTGGTGTCCCTCATGGCAGCCTGTTGGGGCTTTGCTCTTCTTGTGTTACATGAACGACATGCCTTCATCAGTTGACTGCAAGTTGTTGCAGTATGCTGATGATAGTGCTCTGCTACATAGGGACATTGATGTGGTTAAGACAGAATTAAAAATGAACATTGAAAATTGCCAAAGATGGCTTATAAACAAAACGGAATTGATTATCTTTTGCTCCAAATCTACACGAAGTATACTAAGAATGCATCTATCAAAATTTGTAATTCAACTATCAAAGCCAAACCATCTGTAGTTTAGGCCTACTTGGGCCTTGAATTCGATCAACATCTGTCAGGGGAGGTGATATGTTCGCATATCCTAAAAAAACTCAACTCAACTCGAGACTCAAATTTCTGTATAGATCTGCTAGCCGCCTTGATCTTAAAACAAAGAGATTATTGGCATCTCCTTTGGCTCTATGCCTTATAGACTATTGCTGTTGCTCTTGGTACTGTGGTATTTCAAAATGGTATGTCTCCAAACTCCAACGTGTCCAAAATAAGGTCATTAGATTTGTCCTAGGAAAGGGACCACGATATCACCTTTCTGCCTCCGACTTTAAACTTGCTGGCTATCTAAATATTATAAATAGAGTGAATCAACTGCAACTCAATCATATTTTTAATTTAATGCACAATTTCTCCCCTGTGTATATGTGTGAAAACTTTTTGAAAGTTTCAGAAAGACATCACCATAATACAAGTGGCAGCATACACGATTTTGTTAACATTTATACAAAATCCAGTTGCATTGCTTCTACATTTTTTTATAATAGCATAATTCTCTGGAATAGTTTACCTCAGAATATCAAAGAAATTAATTTAAAGTCCACCTTCAAGCTTCATATAAAGAAAATCCTCAAAGAACGAATTGACTAATTTAGCCTTTTCTCACTTCCTGCCGTCTGATTAATTGTTCATTTTTCCTTTGTTTTTTCTTTTGGGACCTCTCAGGATACAAACTTCCGGGTTTAGAGGGTTTTCCTTTGCTCCTACTCGTTTTTTGTTGTTGTCTTTGTTCTGATTTTGTTGTTTGTTAAGTCTTCGACTTTTGATGTATATATATATATTTCTGTACCACTTTTATTTTTATATGAGCAAGAAATAAAAACAAACAAACATTGTTTAAATTGGTATATCTAACCTCGCTAGCTCTGCTACAAATTTTCTTGTGTTGAAGAAAGGCCCATAATAATATATACGCAAGAACTTTCTGATTTGTATTATCATTTATTTGCACACTTCTTACCAACCACGCTGTCGGTATTTGTTTTTCTTTTCTTTTTCTTTTTATGGCACGCCAAAACGTCCTTTTACACACTATACAATAGCGCCCTCATTATTCTTTTGTTGTTCTTCAGAACAGGTATACTAGCGCACAGTGCTAAACTAAATTCTATTTATTATCACTGTGCTCAATTACAACTAAAATGAGTAAAGTAGCGAAAAGTGCTAAACTAAATCCTATTTAATATCACTATGCTTAAGTATAACCAAAAAGGGTATACTAGAGCACAGTGCTAAACTAAATCCTATTTATTATCACTGTGCGCAAGTACAACCAAAATGAGTATAGTAGGGAAAAGTGCTAAACTAAATCCTATTTTGGAAGAATTTCATCTGGTTGTGGAATAGGTATTAAATAAAATTTCTTTTAGAACAATTAAAAAATAATATAAGCGAACTTACAATACGTTTTGAAACCTATCAGGTTTCATTCTCAACTGGCGTTTCATCGTCTAGCGTTGTTAATCCCATGACGATGATGAGTTGGTATAGCGCCACCAATAGGTCCAAACGGATGTTCCCCCTTTCTGTTGCCCATGTGGCAGGATCATCTTTATCCAACTGCAACATAGTTTATTTATTTATTTATTTATTTGGAATTACACCTTTAGATCGGTGGCACACTTAGCACAAAGGTGCATCCTTCACAATATAAAATATAACAATTAACAGAAAAGTAAAAAAAAGGCAAAAGCAACTAACTATCAACCCCTATCCTACCCCCCCCCCCCCCCAACTTACATCGATACATACAGTAGATCATTACTTTACACAATGAATACAAAACAAGATTTAGTAAAAGTGTATGAAATAAAATAAAATCAACTGATAAACACAGCTTATTACGAAACCCACCCCCCCCCCCCCCCCACTTTTTTTTCAATTTTAATGTAGCAATGTAGATAACATAGTTATTGAGTCATGGAATTCAGTGAATCATTTCGAAATTTCCATGCTTGTTTTAGGTATCTTTTACAAAAACTATCCAAAATATTTTCACACTCTTCATCAATTAAATTATCTGAGTATCCCAAAATATATTTAAGTTTGTCATTTTCATGAGAAGTATAATAGTCTGAAGGTATATACGGCTGCCTTTAGCATAGTGAGCATGTCGACACGCTGCAAAATAAGGCAGCATTTGTCCAACTGCCTTAATGTGTAGTTCCCAGTTATTTTCTCGTTCAGCTCTTATGAAGTTTCGTACTATTGTTACCATATAATGAAACTCCGTCCACAGGTTTGCAGTCCTAGATTTCTTGGATATTGAGCCTAGTTGTTCGCTTAATTGCAAATTTACGTTTTCAGCATGTTGCAACATCTCTGAAACCGTAACGGGGGTAATTCAGCAAGTATGGTCTGTAAAATCGAGTGGCAAAGAGCAGCATCAATTAACATAATGTGTGCGTAGGGGAAGGCGGGGCGCGATTTTTTTTTCGTACATAAGTTGGGGACCCCTCATGAAACGTCACAAAAGAAACATGAATAATTCATCAGTTAAATGTTCTTGTTCCGTGTGCACCCAAGCGTATAGCAACAAGAAGTGATTACACAAGTGCGGTACGATTCTAGGCCTATCTCTGCGCTGTTGTTGCGGCGTGCGATTTCATAGAAGAATAGCGGTGTTTTGTGTGGATTGTCGAAATAATCAGCCTTTAGTTTATGATAGTGTTTTTAATATAATTTATTACTAAAGAATTACGTGTTAAAATTATAGTTTCTATTAATACTATTAGGCCTAGGCCTAATTATTAGTCTCTAAACATATGTCTATTCTAGTAGAGCTGTGTGTGTGTGTGTGTTATAGGTATGACACAATCCGAGTAATAAGTCAGCAAAATTAAACAATAAATATTACACAAAAATACATTTTTTATTCTCGTGGGTCTAATCTTCCCATCTCATGTGTTCATATACGCGCAGTTTTAAAGTTCCTTTGAGTACATGCATTTTTTGATAATAAAATAGCAGAATTAAAAAAAATACAGTACACAAATTATACACATTCTTTATTTTTGTGGGTCTAGGCTTTCTTTGGGCTATGTCCAATGAATTACTACTTAGTTTAATGTCTTGCCTAGCTGTCGATTAGCCTCGACTCGACACATTTTGTGTGAAGAAGAGTGCGCGAAGGCAATCGCGTGAATTTACTTCTAGGCCTACTGTAGAAAGTATCGTATCGCAGTTGTGTAATCGCTTCTTGTTGCTATACGCTTGGGTGCACACGGAACAACACATTTAACTGATGAATTATTCATGTTTATTTTGTGACGTTTCATGAGGGTGTCCCCAACTTATGTACGAAAAAAAAAATCGCTGACGGGACACCTTGCTGCCCCACCAACAGTATAGTTTACCAAAGTGAATGCTATGTGTTTATCCATGCATGAGTGACCAATGTCCATTTGGATGAATACGTAGTATCTCGCCTTTCTAAAAAAACATTAATTTTGAATGAATATGACCAGTTAAAAACTTTCAGTTGGTGGTTAAAACTTACTGACCAAAATTGTGTAGTTCGCTAAATCAGTTTTATTGTTAAAAAACTAAAGAATTACTTGTTTTTTCTCGCTGAAATTTTTTCAACACGTATATTATGAAGACTGTAATAAAGCATGTAGAAATAACCCCCTCTACTCTGTTAGCCTTCAAAATACAGCCATCCTGCCCCTTGTCCCATCATGCCCCGCCTTCCCCTACAGCTTTAGCATATGCTGCACCAGACATGATGTGCTGCGACGTATTTGTACCATAAAGCATACCAATTATTTCTTCGAGGCCAGATTCCTTTATTATTTTGCCCATACACCCCAAAAAACTTTTGAGCATGGAAAATCCACCTCCTTTGAAAAGTAACCTGCTAGATGGCGCTTCCTGATTGGTCAAAAAGTTTAGGCTTTGTACAGCCATGGGGTGGCAGTGTTAATACTTGATTTTTATTATTAGGCCTAATAATAATTGAATAATATTGGTTAATTAGGTTCAACGGTCAATAAATGGTATTTCTAATTACTTTATAGACAAATGTGTCGTTACTGCAAATATAAAGTTGTACATTATAAACAAATTAGTACCAAAACCAGCTCTCTAGGTCAAATAGTTATGTAGGTATGAAACTTCCGGTAAAGAAAGGTCAAAGGTCAGAAATAGCGTTTCTGGTAATTTTTTAGAAAAATATTCCATTATTGCAAATAGGAAAATTGTACATTGCGAACAATTTGAGCTAAAATTAAGCATCTACACTGTGTGGTTAACGAAGTACTAACTCGTTACTACAAATAGATTGACCTTTATATAAAAGGTCATAACTCCTTCCCCATAGAGAAAATCACTAGAACTTTTTTTTTGGTGACCCCTTGACTTATATTTTAAGTTTGATGATAAAAATTCTTTGTAAAAAATTGTTTCCAGGTTTGGTAAAAAAAATGACGTTTTTAACCCTAATTTAAACTAAGAAAAACACTGTATTGAAGATTGTTAATATCCTGAATTTTAAGCAGACCAAATGAAGAAAATAAAGGATTGGAATGGGATATTTTCTATGTGCTAAATTGATGTCACCAACATTGTAATAAGGGTTCTTTAAATGACAAAGCTGTATGGAAATTAAATAGGAACATGCAGCAGTGTTTTAAGATTTTGTATTCCATGTTTATAGCAAACACTCTTAAATTCCTAACTATACTGATCGTTTGTCTATGCAACTTTATAAATATTTAATAATAAAAAGAATGTTATTGTGTACGGTACTCGTCAAATTCCGGGGTGTGTTCAGGAATTTAAAGTCACCTCAGTCTAAACTATGGTGTCTGTATTTGCGATGAGTCTTTCACCATGAAAAAAATATCTAAATCGTCAAAAAAAAACAATTCTCAAGCCCATATCAGATTTGTCATACCAGATGTATTCTTTTCTGGTTATGCCTTATTATTTCAAGAACTTATCAAATTTACAATGCTGTTTTTTCGAAAGTTAATATATAATTTACATTCTTTACATTTTTTGTTTATCAACAAACACACAACTGAAAACTATATCAAACATAATGTACAGTAATAGTAATCGAATTAAATTCTAAACAAATTGAAATCGAAAATATGTTATACAACGTCTTGCTGAAAATCTAAATATATTTGAAAACTGTAATAAAATTGATACATTTAATATAAAGTAATATGATCGATCATTTTGTTTATATTTTTCATTATTTATTAATTTTTTTCTGGAAAATAATTTTCAATTTTTACAAACTTGTTTAAAGTAAGTTTTATTGTAGTCGATAGTTGGTTCTAAAGACGGTGTTTTCAGTACAGAGACCACAGAATACCGTTTAGTCATAATTGTTCAGTTCTACATACATAGGCCTATAAAACACCACACTATATTTCGTATGACGAATAACATGTATTAAAATTATCGGAGTTATTTCGTAAATTGTTTACTATGTTGTGCGTAAGAAGTGGAGTTTGTTCATCATTTTGTCTCTGTTAGTCTTCCCAATGCTATACCGATATCCATAAAATATGTAGAGTAGTAATCCTGCAGAAAAAAAGAACAAGTAAAATATTAGAGATAAGAAGTAAAAACTATTAAATTATGCAAAAAAAAAAAAAAAAGATCATGCATGAATTTCCATTTAAAATATGTATACAATATGAGATATAATACATATTGGGAAATAATTTTGTATTTCATTTCAATACTTCTTGGACCTACAAATGGAACCTGAATTTTAAATTAGCTTTAATCTAACTGAAATTGATTTATATCCGTTTATGAACGGGTGTATGATCATTTTTATATGATCTTGACGGTGTTACTGAAATTTACGATCTTGGTATCATCATTTTCTTACATTGGGGTCGATTATCAATCGGTTTATCCGTCAGTTATTCGAACATATTATAACAGTGAAAAGAGGGTATTACTAAACTACAACGTTCCAGAAGAAAAAACAAATCCAAGTTATCGGCTTCATAAGAAGAATGAAGATTATGTTGATGATGACGGCAAGTAGAGGACAATATGGAGTCACTGGAATCTGAATAAAAGAAACAAAGAATTCATTGTAATCATTGAAATTTCTATAATTTGGATCACACGTAAAAAAATAATAACTAAATGACAACAATTGCAAAAAAATATACAAAAGAAAGAGCGAAACAAATACAAAAAGGAAAAAAAACTGTTTTCGTTATACATTAGTACTTTGGAAAAGCCAAAGCAGGAGCGAAAAGAATACCTTATATCCAGTTGGTATATTCAATTCTTTACACAGCACCAAAACAAAAAGCAGAATGGCAGTAGCGAAGCACATGAAACACATCAAAATGATGACACATAAATTAGGTTGTATCCACAGGAAATTATGAAAATGTACAAGTACAACAAAAATTGCTATCAAAAAGAAAACAATCAGCGTAACACACCACGTTGCGATCAATTCGACGGAGTAGCTTTCCAGCAATGTGTCTGTGTAATATTTGGTTACATTTATTTTAAATGTTTGTTTACCATTTAATTTGGTTTTGTTGCTAGTAAACAATAGCGCATATTCGTTGTTGTTTCCGTATTGAGTAAGAGTAGGGCTTTTGGAATTATTAACATTTGGATCGCGGTATCTTATAATTATAATTTCAATTGATGTTATTAAATAAGCACTCAGAGCGCTAAGAACAGAAAATTCTACCAGCTTTAAGACGTCAAATAGCATGGCCATAATGGAGCAAATAAAACCAAGTGAAATGGTGGATCGTGCAGGGACCAACGTGCGCTTATCAATTAGCGCAAGTGACTTGAAAATCAATCCGTCTGCCGCCATGTTTTGAATGCTACGTGCAACAGCGGATAGCGTAACAATGATTCCGGCAACTGCCGTCATAACACCTACTACAATCACTATACTCATCCATGTATTGCTGTGTGACGTAAATACAGATGTTAGTATACTGTTCTGGTCTAATTCATGGAACGGCTGCACTAACGATATCACTAAAATAACAATTATATTTATTACCCCTGTGTCACCGATTTCCACATTAATAGCCATAGGGATGCTATTTGTTGGATTAATAATTTCTTCGCTGTATGATGTAATATCATCGAATCCTGTAAATACCCAGAAACAGCTGGTAATTCCAAATATAACTCCTCCTGCTCCTCGTGGGAAACATCCTCCATTATCCGCCCATACCGAAAAATTTGAATAATAAACACCTGCACTTAATATAGTCAAAATAACAAAAACGTTTATAACTACAAAAGCAGTACTAACACGATAAGACAGTTCGGTACTAAGAGCTAAAACTATGCAAACTGCAATCACAATAAAACTGGCTAAAAATCCGGATAATTCACCAAAACCGGATGATCCCAAGCATTGCCGTTTAAAATATACTCGATGGTAACATTCTGTATTGCTGAATCGGACAGGTAGTTAATGAAGTTACTCTGGGCTTTTGCTATAGCTGCACACGTGATCAATTTCTCAAAACAAGCATTCCAACCAGTAAAAAATACACACAATTCTCCAAAAGCAACGTAATTGTAGTAATATACAGATCCCGCCTTAGGAAATCTTACAGCAAATTCAGATATACACATCGATATAATGAAAACTGAGATACCAGCGAATATGTATGAAAAGACGGCTGAAGGCCCAGTGGCACGAGTGACTTCTGCCGTTACTATATACAAACTACAGCCAAAGGATATTTGCAATTGCTAAAATTGAGTCCAGGTTCCTATACAACGCTTCATTTCAGATGTCAAGCAATTAAGGTGAATACATTCTTTCGTCGAATATTGCGTAAAATATTGCTTATTTTTCCCATTTTTGTAAAAATATATTTAGAGGTAGCGACGTGATATGATGTGGTTTCTGCGAGTGCGTTTCGTGCTATGCATACCGCACCACCTCTTATGCAAATGAAGGGCGGAGTGCTATCCGACGGTTGAGGGCGCAAAGTAAAACGTAATATGATCATCAGGAGTGTCATTATTTTGCTCGTCGATACCGGGTTGTTTCTACAAAGTAACACGACAGGCTGTTCGAACAAAAATAAATACCTAATCATCTTTATATATAATAATATAATAAAGTATGTACATTTTATTCACGCTGCTGCTAGCCCGCTACCGCTACGTCACAAGAGATGACTGATCATTTATAAGCTGAAAGCAAGCAGCAGTTATAGTAGGCCAACAAGAGACTGACGTTTTTGCTAAAATGCATACTCGACTATAATATTTATACAGTAGGTCCCAGCTGCTGGACCCAAAAAAAAAAACGTCTGGGAAAAGAGTCTATGAGGGCTCACGTTTGAACGATTTCGGATTCTTGATTCTTTGATTGGTTGACGCGAATCAACAGATTGTGGAAGAATTTCCACTTGTACTGTCACGATAAATATGGTCCGAGGTAAGTTATCTTGTCGGATAAATACTATAAATAAATGTATTTTATATAAAAACATGACTTAAGTGTTCACTCATATTTCAGCCTGCCACACACTCACATAAACTGGTATGAGACGCTGCATTGCCAGCTAGATTTTATTTATGATTGGGCCTTTTTTCTTCCTCAGCCTATATTGGATAGTTGTTTTATAATAATTGTATTGAATTTATATATTGATTGATTAACCATAAATAATTAATAAATTTAATTGTTGTTAACATCATGGGGAAACGAAGATGTTAAAAAAAAAACTGGAAAACAGGCAGAGATACATATTGTATACAAAAAGCAATTAGTACTGATGAGTTACTACAATGATTATAAAAAAAACAGGCTTAATTTATAATATTAAAATAACAAATAAAACCCCGTAGTTTTCAATATAATATAACTAATCATGGCCTTTTTTTAATGATATATACATTATGACTCATTTTGCGCACCATATATTTTTGTAAGACCGGACCATATTTGGCGGCCAAAAACAGTCCTACTGCCCGGACCGATTTTATCTAGGCCGGACCAGTTTTGGTGGCCAAAATTGGTCCGGCCGGACAGGTTTTGGCAGCCATAAATGGTCCCCCGGACTGATTTTGGCAGCCAAATTTTGGCCCGGACTGATTTCGGGTGTGACAGTACCAACCAACTTGAAGTCACGTTGTCTCTAGAGGGTATTCAGTTGCATGCCTACAGTTCAGGTTGAGGTCACAGACAAACAGGCTAGGCCTACAGCACATTAAAGTTCAAAATTGACCATTTTTAAATGCCATTTTTGAATTAGTAGATTAATATTTGTTGGCAAATAAAACATTGTTGGAAAGGTACACATGTCTTCTTTTAAATGCTGTGTATGTATACAATTACCTAGTGAAAAAATGGGCATGTGATTCATAATTAAAGAACTATATGGCCGGTATTCATGTGAAGATTGTATGACATCCTTTTAATAATTTATCATAAATTAATCAAAAGAACAATGATTAATTTTAAAATGTCGAGCGGCGTTTTTTGTTAGAAATATTTCTTGTTTATTATGTAGGTAAATTGCCAAAGATAACCATAAGCAAATTTATCATTATAGCTGGCAATCTTGTTCACAAGACAAGTCTTATTGGAGATGATTGTAATTTTTCATTAAAAAAATCTTGATATAATAATGGCAGGAATTTAATCGATGTAATTTTTATCCTCACAAATTACTCGGGCGTAAACGGCGTTTTAAACTTTATAGAACAGCGCCACCAACATTATTTGGAATTTCCTATTCTGATAATAAAATGAAAATAACCGGAAAGAAAATCCAAATTGTAATTGCTATACATTACTAGCCTACTATATAGACTACTATAGGCCTAGCAAGGTATATAAGCTAAAAATAAATTAAGAAATAATCAGTTTTTCAATTGAGTTGGTAAGTAAGATTTAATATAATCATCATAAAATAAATGATAAAGAAGCCTGGCTATGCTAGCTAGCTAGGCTAGGCCCTCTGTGTAGTAGTAGGAGGTTACAGACAGGTAGGCCTAAAACTTGCTAACCAGGGCCTGAAGTATAAGATAAGGGCTAGGCCTAGATAGCCTAGAGGTGGTCTACTAAGTTTTCGGAACTAGCGATAGGCATAGATGTGTTGCGTCTGGCCAGATGAAAGGGGCTACCTGTACATTTATTGATGTTGCTTCCGAAGACATGCTGAAGATGACATGCTTTGTTGTGACGTCACACACAGGTCTTTTAAATATAAAATTAATCATAAAATTCACTTTTTGGCTCAGACTATTTTGTATGTTTTCAGTATTTCCAACCCTCCTAAAACGTTTCATGCGATACAATGTCAAAATGTTGGCTACAACATACATATCTGGGCATTTAGGTCATTACCTGATTTTCCTCTACGAAAGTATTGAGTGTATAGGCCTATCTAGGCCTACTTCATTCAAGCTAGGCCTACTAGCTAGACCAGTGAACTTTGACAGCAAAGTCATGGGGTCACCAGACTGCTTTTCGGCCACCAGTTATGGAACAGCAAAATTCATGCAATGCCACATGTACAGTATCATGCGTTATGAGTCTGGGGTTCCCCTTTTTAACACAACATTATTTTTTTGGTAATGATGACGTTTTTTAATACTAATTTGTAATTGATAATAAAATAGACTATAACGATTTTTCCTTGTGTACTAAAATATCAAAACTGTATGAGTTTATATTTCAGGGAATATAAGTAAAATTATAAATATTTTGGCACAAATGGCTTGTCACACATATTCTTGCGGCCGAAATGATCAATATACAATAGTTTAAAGTTCTGCTGGGTGACGTGCCATGACTTTTGCCGTTCCATAATCAGTGGCCGAAATTACTGGCGGCCGAAATCAATGAGCCATCAACTGCCCTTGTCTGCTAGCATTGTATGAATGCCAATGCAAGGTCTAAATACTGTTTTCCACTAGGCGAATTTGTTTGCTCCAATCCAACTTTTGCAGAGAAAAAAATCGCACTACCCTTTCAACATTTTTATTTTCATGTTCATCGCCTTTCTGCTGAGCTTTTTGATTCAAATGAGTGAGCTTTGATTGGTTGTGATTTGAACTCAAGGAACTAGAATTTTGCAGAGAGGGATTTGGAAGACGAAAACATGAATATGCATGTGTGTAAAAGTTGATGCTTTTGATTTGTGCAAACAATTTCACCTAGTGGAATTTAGGCTTAACGCTTGTAGCTTAGTTCAGACACAAAAATAATGAACATACCCTAAACAACCTACAGTAGCAATAGTATTGTCAACATTAAAGTGCCAGCTGTTTCTGAAGCCAAGGTCCACCAAGAATAATTGGTTTCAATTAATCAATTGAAACACATAATTCTTTGTTTCAACAAAAAATAACCAATCCATACACGTTTTAGCTGTAACACAGAATAGTGATCATTAGTGAAACATTTTGGATCGTCTTTTGATCTTGTAATATTACCACAGATTGATTATTGTATATAAGATTTAAGATTATTTTGTGGAGGAGCATAACATTTGGTGGGCATGATGTGCTGATATAATTGCCTTGCATTGTCCAAATATCAATTTGTTAATTGCTGTTTATAGCATTTACCATAAACCTCGATTTTTAGACTCTTGTGTAAGGCTTCTTTTCAAGATTGGCTTCTTTGCATGATGGGCTTCTTTTCAACATAACCAAACTGAAGAGGGGATTCTTTTCGAAAGTTTGGCACGGAAGAGAGCGAAGTCAGGGTCCAGTGAACATGTGCATATAGCGCTAAGAAAATAGTTTGAATGGTTTCAACAAATTCGCCTAGTGGAAAATCTGCTGAGGCAGGTTTCTTGAATAGAGGTTTGCCGTAGTAGTGGTAAAACATATTTTATTTACCCTCATTTTTTTAATCCTGAATTGGGTTGTACCAAAAAAAAGAGATACTAATTACTGTTATCTATAATAATGAAGAATTTATTTGAATGCTATTTTTATTTAGACTTTAAAAACCACGATGCCAACAAGTTTACAGCAACGTCTCAACAATTCGGAGTACAAGAATTGGATAAAATCTGGTCAAGCACTTAATCTATTAAATGAAAGTTTAAAACCATTCTCAGAACAAAAGATAACACAATTTCATGACCAGTTAAAGGCAGATAAGATGCATCTTGGACAATGCAAATCGTGTAAACCAAAAAAAGAACCACCTGATAATTGTAAAATATGCAATGCATGGAAAACTGATATATTTGAGAAACACAGTAATAGAAAAATGACATATTGGTCGAACGTCGACCCAAAGGACTGGCCAATAAACAAGTGGGAAGTTGCGAAGACATACATGCCACGTGGACAAAAGCCAGGAGGAGCCTACGAACCAGATATAAGCGCTATCTTAAATCTCATGCATACATGTAAAATATTTCAACCTGATGTTGCAAAGACTCGAATTGAAAAGGTAAGTTACTGTAGATTAATGATTTAATTGAATGTATTTTCTCCCTTTTGAATTTTCTAATTTCCATTTCCTCCTATTTTTGCTATTGGAAATGTGTTGTTTTCACCAAGAATAATTATTTTTCAATTAGCATATTTTTTCTGCACTTTTTGTATTTTCCAGGAGTTGTGGTCACTACTCACTCTTTACTTGCGTTACTTTTCTTTTGTTTCTTCTAAATTCTAACAGCTTGGTTATACTGTATAAATTTTCTTTTTCTTCGTGAGTTCTGAAAAACCACTGCCACCATGTAACGGTAGTCGTGTCGAGGGCCAAGACAATAACGATGGCACAAAATTATTCAATGTACAAAATATAATATTTATTCAATCAAAAGTTAGAGGATAAAACGATGTGAAAATGTAGTGATTCTGACTGATGTTATAGTCTCAAGAATCAATATCCGAACTAACTAACTTAACTACAAAACATATATTTATATTAAGGGGACAGAAAGGATGACTAATTAAATGGTACCACATCCTGATTGACTTTCCTTGGAAGACCCACCTCAGGAATGTAGTGTTCCAAGTTAAATAACTGATAGGGTTTGGTTCCACCATGTTACACTGCGTTATCACCAAGATTAATTATTTTTCAGTTAGCATATTTTGCTGCACTTTGTTTATTTTCCAGGAGTTGTGGACACTAACTGTAGGCAATCTAACAACAGGAAGCTGAGCTCAATTAGATCAAATGTTTTATGTTTGGTTGCGACACGATCAGTTTCACGCCCTAAACAGAAACTGGAGAATAATGTACTGTACTGTAACCGCAAATAGTATTTGTCACATCCAGACATAAGATCAAAGAACTGTTATAAGTTCCTATCTTGGCAAGGCGAGCTCAGCTTCCTGTTGTTGAATTGATTTGGTTCTTCAGTAATGGTTTAATTTTGTTGACCCAGCATACGTTTTATAGTAAAGAAATTAAATTATTACTACAGTTATTTCACGTACTAGAATAGTGTTACTTATTTCTTATTACAAATGTTGTTTTAGATAATTATAAAGTATAGTAAACTTAACCCATTTTACTATTTTTAAATGTTCAAATATGTAGAAAACTTTCCAGAAAGTAGATGATCAGAATATTCAACAGAAACCATCCCATGGTTGAAGTAGAGGTGAGAAATGGTGCACACCTCTTAATGTTGAGGAACATTAAACCAGTCAAATAATGAGATAAATTGTGATTGGTTCCCAATTCACTCTAAATGCACTCTATTCTACTCTACTTTTATAATTTATATTGGAGATGTTAATATTTAAACTATACCATAATAATATTTTATTCCTTTTGAATTTTCTAATTCCCATTTCCTCCTATTTTTGTAAACTTTAACCATTTAGAAAAGTGTGTGTTTTTCTTTGTATCATTATTTAATCAATACATTTCAATTAGTTAATATTTTTAAATGATCAAATATGTAGAAAACTTTCCAGAAAGTAGATGATCAGAATATTCAACCGAAACCATCCCATGGTTGAAGTAGAGGTGAGAAATGGTGCACACCTGCTAATGTTGAGGAACATTAAACCAGTCAAATAATGAGATAAATTGTGATTGGTTCCCAATTCACTCTAAATGCACTCTATTCTACTCTACTTTTATAATTTATATTGGAGATGTTAATATTTAAACTATACCATAATAATATTTTCTTCCTTTTGAATTTTCTAATTCCCATTTCCTCCTATTTTTGTAAACTTTAACCATTTAGAAAAGTGTGTGTTTTTCTTTGTATCATTATTTAATCAATCAATTTCAATTAGTTAATATTTTTAAATGATCAAATATGTAGAAAACTTTCCAGAAAGTATATGATCAGAATATTCAACCGAAACCATCCCATGGTTGAAGTAGAGGTGAGAAATGGTGCACACCTGCTAATGTTGAGGAACATTAAACCCTTCAAATAATAAGATAAATTGTGATTGGTTCCCTATTCACTCTAAATGCACTCTATCCTACTTTACTTTATAATTTATATTGGAGATGTTAATATTTAAACTGTACCATAATAAACAAGGCCAAAAAAACTTGTTTGTTTTCTGGATCCCCTTTCCCTCTTTACAAGCACCCTTCCAGCCCAGAAAAACATTTTACAAAGATAAAAAAAATTAAATTGTTAGTAATTTTGATTTCAGGGGAACTTCTCCCGTTAACAGCAAACAAACTTTTTTAAAGGCTTCGTCTATTGTAAATTATATAGCACAATATAACATATGAAAAAAACACATTCTTCAGTGTTTTAATCTTTTAAGATTGCACAGAATCCACTTGTATTAGAACTACTGTAGACCTCTCAACTCTCCCGATAATCGTGAAGACTCCCGATATTTTGTAAATATCTTCCACTCAATTTCTTTAGGGATAAAAATAAAATTTCTACTACCTCTAGGCTTCATATGACTGGGGCGGATCCAAGGGGGGGGGGGTCCACGGGGTCCGGACCCCCCCTAAATTTTAAAGGTGCCCTTTTTTTAGAGGTTCAATATTTTATTTGTGTGGCATATTTGTGTGTATATTAGTATGCACAGAGAAGGTTACACTAACCCCAAAAATAAAAACAGAAATTTATCACAATGCGCGCGATGTTAAGTTACGGCGGCCGATCAAACGACATTTACAAGTTAAATAATACGATTTTATGTAATATGAGATAATAATATGAATGTGAATAAAAGTGGTGTTTGCGCCACAAAAGAGAAAAAAAATAATAATAAAATATTGAGTTTCTGCATTTTCTCGCTTTTAGTATTCTATGACATCCAACATGTTTACTTTTATAGATGCCAATATCTTTCCATTTTTAAAGCAACCACATGGTTTGATGTCATTTTTTTTAAACACCCTCTATAGTTTGGAAATGCTCATAAAAACTCCCAATATTTCATTTTTTCGAGTTGGGAGGTCTGCAGAACTACTGTTATATAGATACTAGTGAGTTGTAACTTACTAACCTAACAAACATTTTTATAAAACAGAATTAATATTTATCTTATTAATTCATTCCTCTTGTCGAGGCTACCTGTGCTAAAAAAGGCAAGCATAAGATAACAAGAAATTGTGTTTGTAGAGTACTATTTTGAATCATTACAGGAACATCACCTAACCAAATTGCTGTTCTATTTTCTTTCCTTTTTGGAGGCGGTGAGGTGTGGGATTGAAAATATTATAATTTAAAGATGTATTGTCCCTTGAAACACAAAAAAATGAAGGTCAAAATATTCTAAATTTAAAGTGGCCATATCAAAGTAATATTAAAGTTATTCACTTTAAGTCGAAAATTTGAGCCAAAAACAACAAATTTACGTAATTAACAGGTAAATTAGTTTGATTACATTTCATCTGGAAAATCGTCACGAGCGAAAGTAAACAAAGATTTCAAACCATGAGTACGCATTATGCATATGCTAAATTAGGATTGTTTACAACTCGTCACGGTTAAGAAGGTATTTTCACACAGATCATGAGGAAGTTTTATGATTATGCATACAGAGTATCCAAACAAGCGCGTTTCATTATGGGATATGTTTTGATTGAAAACTTTGACTGGAAGTCAAAGTTATTTTTTTAACAAAAAAACGTCTGTATTTCAGTTAAATTTTTATTTTTTTTTGAAAAATTTTTGGTGATAGTTAATAACTATTATGATACTTCAAAATGACCCATCTTTTTTCGAAATCTTTTATATTTTATTTTTTTGGAATTAGTCAAAGGGACAATACATCTTTAATATAATATCCTAAAGAAATTGAAAAGAGAGAGGACATTTTTAGGAGGATATTTTATAAATCTTCTTTTATTGTTTTATGACATTTGTTAAATTGTACTCATCTGTTCTGTGTTTTTTTTTATACTGTACTGTATAACATGTGTATGTATATATATATATATATATATTGAAAAAAAATTCATGTTTTTCATTTATTACTGTAGGTCATTTCTGTAAGAAACTCTATAATGCATTCAACTGACATGAAAGTATCGCATGACAAATTGAAGGAGTATTTAGACACAATTCTGAAAATGTTTGATAGATTAGTAAATTTACCAAATGCCGCCAGCGAACAAGTTCGGCTCAATATGCAGAATGTTACTGAGGTACTGTATCAAATACTAACTATTATCATTGATCAAATGAAGATTGCCTTCAATTTATTTGTGAAATATTTTATATTAGTTTTTAATTTTCTGGCACCTTTATATACACTACTATGGAAATGACGGTACCTAAACTCAGAGATATTAAAATCTATAATACATAATATAAAAACAGTAAAATAATAAATAATAATAATACAAGTAACATTGTTTCATTTACTTTTCAGTTAGATACGTTTGAGTTTAAAGTATGCTCAGAAGCAGTTGATTCAGCTGACAGTAAAGGGTAAATATATAAAACCAAAATTTAAGGCTGCGACACACTAGGAGGTTAACGATTAAGATAAATAGATGAACATACATTTTTCTTTAATAAACCAAAAGAAATTTGTAAATATTTTATTCTATAGGATAACCATTGATAATAACCTAGTGTGAAACAGGCATTTAATCATCCCATCATGTATCACTGTATGTCAAACTGCTTTCCCTGGTTCCAGTACTACCAGATACACATACATTCAGTCCAGTAAAAGAACCGAAAAATAATGGTTGATTTGTCAACTCTATTACTTTTTATTTATAGTGCAACCTCAAGTGAATTTGAACTACTTGAGATAGATCTTATTTCTCAACGTTTCAAAGCATTGGAACAAAAATTTGATAGTATAGAAGATCAATTATCCACTCAGGTGAGATTGCCGCAATATAATCCAGATTCAAATACATCCAATTGAACTGTAGTTCTTTATGAACTATATAGAAACAGAAACAGCAGGCCATCTTGTATATTAAATGCATCTTCTAATTTTCTGACTTCACTGTTTTGAAACATCCAAATTGCGGTCACCATGACATAATTAAATCATAATTTATAAGACATTTATAGAGCTATAATAAACTCTATAATTTATTCAGAATAAAGAAGACCTGAAGGAAAGCCTTAATGAGTTTTTCAATCAGAACCCTGATTTGAAACATATATTTAACAATGATCTTACTGAGATATTTGAGAATCGACTGCAAGGTGTCGAAGGTCAAGTTAGTGAATTAGACAGCAGACTGCAAAATCTTGAAAAGAAATCGTCTAAAGGCCAAGGTATTATATAGGGTATCATATCCTATATTGGATTTATATTTTATATACTGTATTTTATATTTTACTCTTTTGGTACTCTGAAATTCTACGTCTCCATTCCAGTTTTTGGTTCAGTTTCCGGTTCTCCTGTTGTCCTGTTTTTCTTTTCAAGTTTATGGGCTGTCTCTCTAAATACTTTGCTTCTTGAGGTGTGTGGTATGAGAGCTTTAGCCAAAAAGTGTGTGCCTCATTCCAGATGCGTAAGACATGACGTTTGTGATTGGTATATGAAAATGTTTACACTTTGTGTCCTACTGTAGATTCGACTACATCAGCTTTTTATCAATTTTGTAAAATGTCAGTATAAATGTTAAATTTATTATTATGAATTAATAATGGAATATTGCATATCATTTCTTGTAATCTTTTAGGAAACACTGGTCAGCAAAAAATGTACAAGAACTTTCTGCAGGATTATTGTATAAAAAATAAATTACCTCTACCAGTTTATGAAGAATTTGTTTATGATCATAAAGGTTAGTGGCATTTTAAGACTGTATGATGCATTTCTAGCGTCCCTTTTATCAATTAAACAATAGAGCACTAACATATATTATTAAAAGGCTGTCAAAAAAAAGATATCAGTAAGCAAGTAATTGACCAATCGTAATCAAACGTTTTGATGATAGGTGTGTCTTATTCTAGAATGTTCATGTAGATACTTAGATGTTACTGTATATGTAAGGAATGGTAATTTATTACAGCGCACAATGCAAGTAATTGACCAATCATAATCAATGATCAATGGTGATGGGTGTGTCCTGTCCTGTCACCCGGCTTTACGCACCTGAAGTGCAAAATCTATATAGTACCTTTGATATTTGTCTGAAACATTTTTGGAGAAGTATTAATTTAACTTTTTTGTTGAAATTCCTACTTGTAAATATCATTGTCTTTTAGGGGGGCATGGTTGCGTTTTGAATGTGAATGAACAAACATTTGAAACGGATGAACCATCTCAGAAAAAAGTAGATGCACAACAAAAGGTAGCTAAGAAAGCATTGCTGCATTTTGGATGGCTTAGTAAGTTACATATTTCAAAGGAGAACATAAAGTGCTATTTAGATCAAGGTTCATATGGGTATTGGAAAATCTAGAATTTTAACTTTGAGTAATTTCCAGGCCTGTACTGTAATGGAAAAGTTGAATTTCATTTAAAATAATGGGAAGAGACATAAGGCAAAGAAGTTTTTGCTTTATTAACTAGTCATGATCATGATAATGGTTAGAAAGGTCATGGAAATTAACTCTTGATAAAGTGTATGCTGCTGTTAGGATTTATAAAAGTGCTGGTGCATATCAATTTTAATCAAATTGCTCCTTTTTCACTATACGGTATTGAGGTTGGAAAAATATACTTCCCCGCCCCCAATTGATCTTTAACATCTTTTTGTGTAATGGTGATTTTGAGTGCCAAGTATTGATTGGTTTCCTTTTTTTAGAATTACCTGATACTAGTTCGACATCATTGCCTCACCAACCAGGCAAAAAAGAAACCACTAAAAAAGAAGAGTCTACAGCAGCTAAAACAAATGATTCTGAAAGGGACACATTCCTTAAAGGTAAAGTTAGTGTTTTATTGATTTAATTATCTAAAATAAAGAACTTATAATAAATATATACAAATATATATAATATATAATTCTTTTAACTTGTACAGTGAATCATACTGGTTATATATTATTTTTCAATTTAGCTCACTTTTAACAGTAAAAAAAAAGGCCATTTTGTTTACTTTATTGTTGTGTATTTCTAATTTTCATTTTGCCAAAAAATTGAATAATCAAATAAATTAAAAGAAAATTCACAATGATATCCAATTATGACTGCTACCAGTATCATGTTTGTTAAATACAAATTTTAAATACAATTTCCCGATTTTAATTGGCTAGCATGCTGTTTTGTACATTTCATTTTGATTAAGCAAGTTAGTATGTACAGTATATTGTATTGTGTTTTCTTACAGGGAAGTCCGCTGTGCAGTGTCTCAAAGAATACTGTGACAAAAACAGTAACTACTACAAGAGTGTGAATTATACTGATGAAAAGGTAGCAAATGAAAGATTCTTTGCTACTGTTACCATACAGTTTGTAAATGGAGCCCATACTTTTGAAGGAGAAATTAGTACTTCTAAGAAGTCTGCCAAACAACATGCTGCATGGAAAGCAATCCAGGAAATAATAATCCAAAAGGATTACCCTTCAAGTATAGAATCGACCCGCTCTGTGCCAGAAGCTTCTTTATCAGATAAAAAAGCTGTGACATCTGATTTGGTTGTGCCATCATCCAGTATAAAATCTCCTGCTGAATCCATGCCTGCAAATATGGGATTAGAGAATTCCAGTATTATATCTGCAAAACCTGTGACATCTGATGAATACTCTTCAGCTCATACATCAACTGTAGCAGTCTGTACAGAACCCATGATTGCAGGTATATTATTGAAGAATTCCAGTACTAAATCTGGAGCAACTGTACCACCAAGTGGAGAACCAGGGCAATTTAGTACTACTAAACCAGACAATGTAGAAATGCAACCTAATGAAAAACTGGATTCTAAAACCACAAGAAATGTAGCAGTACTTGGAAAATTCAGTTCAGAAAGTTCCATGATTGCAGGTATAGTATTAGAGAATTCCATTACTAAATCTGGAGCAACTGTACCACCAAGTGGAGAACCAGTGCAATTTAGTACTACTAAACCAGACAATGTAGAAATGCAATCTAATGAAAAACTGGAAGAGTCCAAACCGAGAGATTCATCCAATTCTGAAACCACAAGAAATGTAGCAGTACCTGGAAAATTCAGTTCAGAAAGTAACAAAGAATTGTCATCTAGTGGAAAACCTAAAGAATTAAAAGCAGTTCTATCAAGTACAGACCCTGTGACAGCAAAAGCAGATGCCCCAGAAAATCAAGGTACAATCCATTTTTTTCCATTTCTTATTTTATTCAAAGAAATAAAGAATTTAAAAAATAATTATGAGAAATCTTGAGTTAAATTGTTGGAAATCCACACAAGTTTGTATCATTGGGCACAACAAGAGACTCTCGATATTTCATGTCATCTCCCGGTCTCTCTGTAAAATATAATTTCTCCCGATATTTTGGATAAAAAAATATCCTGATAATGATAGTCTCTCGATATTTCGTGTCATTTCCCGCAAAAATACAGTATTCTCAACATTTTCCACCTTTGCTAGACATTAACTCATGTTCTCACTCTTTTCTCATGACATACTGTAGTTTGGTTGGGGGAGGATAAAATTTAGGGGATTATAATTCTGCTTTCTAATCTTTTAATTTAGAAATCACAATCCTAAAGGAGGTTGATACCATTTACAAGAACAAACTACAAGAACATTTACAAAAGCAAGGTGAAACAAGTATTATCCCAGACTACTCAAAGATGGAAGAAACAAAGCACAATTCTACAAAATGTTTCAGAGGAGTTGTAGAATTCAACTATAGATTTCAGTTCACCAGCAACGAAACTTCTAACACTAAAAAGAAAGCAGAGATGCTGGCAGCAAAAGAAGTTTTATCTGAATTGGATATTACAGATTATTCAGAATCAAACACAAAGGGACGGTTACTGGAGGTGTTTCCGCACAAAGCTGTTCAGTTTGTTGTTGAAGACAATAATGATGGCGCGACAAAGACATTTTCTTGCATAGTGTTTCTAAACGTGCCTTTGAAAGTTGACACAAGTAAATTAGCAGCAAAAAAAAAGCATGCTGAGCAGCAGGCTGCTAAGGAGGCATTCGAAAAAATTCAGGATAAGACACTATTCAATCGTAAATATTTCAATTTCAAAAAGTGAATTGCCATAATTATGCTTCAACTGTATATCTGAGCATAGGTGGCTATGAGTTTACAGCACTGGTAACACATACTAAAATAACTTCTTTTCTAGTTAAGAAACTTTATATTGTTGGTTGTAATTTCTCATATTCTCCTTGTTTTGCTGTATATGTTTTATGATCAAAGATCAGTTTTATCCTGATCAAAGATCAGTTTTATCCCGAACAATCTTTTCCAAACTCTTTCTTCCGTCTTGGAAAACCTTCTAAATCAAAATCGTCAGTCCAAATGCTATTTCTGTTTCTTCAATTAGCTGATTTATTGGTCACAGTGCATATCGGCCATCTCTCATTTCGAACAAAGGGTATGGAATGCCACCAAGAAGAAATATTATGTTCAATTGGCTAAGGTAAATGGTAGCTACAGTACTGCCAAGAGAACGTACTACACTTAGAAACATTCCTCTAGGCAATTCTAAGAAAAGACAATGTTAGCTAGCTAGTAAATGTTTTATTTATTACAAGAGTGGTGTGCCATGAATTTATGGTGTACAATAAGCGACTGCCAATATTTCCTTAAAAGTCATAAATTACTCTGGTTTCGGGTTTGTTAAATGCGAAAATAGAAAACTCTTCACATTCCATAATTTCAAGTCTAAACTGTTTTAACCATGTATACCTGTATTCACATTTTGATAGAGTACAGTATTCCTGCTGTATTTTGAATTCTATTTCAGTGACTCATAATCAAATATCTTTTTATTTCAACTTTATTTAGGCTGAGAGGCAACACTTGCAGCTGAACCTGTAGGCCAGTTCAATATAATACATTTCATTACATTTTATAGTGTAAATAGATATAATTTAATATGTAAATGTATATTTAATACATTTGATTAGTAAATGTATATTTAATACATTTGATTAACATTCAAAATATAAAAAGCAGCGATTTTATTGTATAAAAATAGTGTTGTAGAATGATTTATATTATTATTCAAAATACAGTATAAGAAACTGTCAATTTTATGTATTAAAATAACTTTTAGAGTAGATTATCTTGCAAAATATTAATTGACAATATAAACCATTGATTATTGTTAAAAAAATGTTGTCCATCACAAATTAAGTGTTATAGAATCGAGTACATTTTAATATTCAAAATATAAGCAAACGTCATTGATGTTTTTAAATAACTTATAAAGTAAAAATGTTGTAATTTACCGATGATTTTAATATAACTAAAAGTATTAAATGTGTCAAAGTGTCAAAATAATATTTAAGATATAAGAAAACAGTCAATTTTAACGTAGCCACATCACTTTCAAAGTGAAAAATTTTGTAATGATTTTTGTCTATGTTAATAAATATAGAAATATTGTTTTTGTTCATATTTTACCTACTGTACTTAATGCCAATAAAAGCCAGGAAAATGCAGTTAATTCATTCACACACTAAAGGGACCCACTGCCAGTTTACTAATATCCCCAGGACCAAATTAGAGGTCCAATCAGTTTACTCTCTTTAGATTAATAGCCATCTTCTTAATATACAGTACCATGACAACCATTAGAAAACTATCCAATGAGTGCCACTCTTCTCATTACAGCAACATAGCTATTCAGCAGGCAGCAATGAGTGCTGCTCTCCCACTATAGCAGCAATGCGTGTCACTCTCCCATATGAGGGTCACTCTCCCATTAAAGCAACATAGCTATCCAGGCAGCAATGAGGGTCACTCCCCCAGTAGGGGCTAATTTGATGAATGTTGCATCACTTGTGATTGCATAGTAATACATTGTTCCACAAAACAGGGTCATTCCAGTCACCATTAAACCGCCAACCTGCAATTATGTTAATTACGATTAAATTACATGTATTTATTAACACAGCTTCTAACTTATGTCTAATGATAGTTAATGATAATTAAACTAAATGTATAGTCAAGAGTCATGAATATAAAAGAAAGACTAAGATTGATTGGAACATTGAATAAGAAAAAAAATGTAAACAAAATATAAATTTTTTTAATCCGACAACACTGAAAGTTGTATCATCACACGTAAACCCTTTTCACATCTGTAACCAGGTTTGATCTGGTTTATTACATGTTTTCCGCCACGCATAAGCGGGCGCATAAGTTGTTCAGGTGTGAAAAAGGTATAACTTTTTTTTTGGAATACTGAGGAGAGCTCATCTTCAACTCTGGCTTACCACATTTGGTCTACGACACATCGGAACACCAAGTAGAGCCAGTGAGTGGTAAAAATGATACCGGTTTGCAGAGTCAAATGCCTGTGGAAATAAATGTAATCAATTAAAATGTATTCTCTTTCTGTGTAAGCAAATGCTTGTGCAGAGATAGACTTGCTCCAAGTCTGTATTAATTGTCTTTTTTTTTATTTATTTGTTTTTCGATTTTTGTATGAAACCAAGCCTTCAAGTAGTATACGTATGAAACGTCATATGTGCCAAAATATTTATCCTTTTACTAATATTAAAACAAAACTCTGGAACCCAGACTAGTGTAGAGAATGCTGAAGGAATGTAGGGCCTAACTGTATATGAAAAAGATGCACTACAGTGACTACTGCTGCACACTTATAAAAACAATCCAACTTACAACCATTTCATGTTCTTTGCCTTCTTTGGTTTTCAATACTGAAAAGGATAGCATAAAGTATTTTTAGTAAAATAAGGTGTTATGTTAAATTGTTTGACAGTATTTGGTTTTACAGTATTTATATTAAAATTAATATAAAGCTTGCATGCAGTTTTTACACTATGTAGTTCTAAAAAGAATTTATCTTTTGAAACGTCGAGAACTCAACAGTTCTTTTCAGAACTACATACAGTACACCATGGATGATGTATTTATATTTTTATATCAAAATTTGATTTTTGCCATGCAAACCTTCAAACAATATATTAATTATTATAAATTATGACATCTGATTTTATTTAGTTTACAGTGGTCTGTGGATTAAATGCTAGCACATTCTTCATGCATTGTAGTTAATAATAATAAAAAAAACGAAGTCGCCCTGTATAGTAGGAAGAGGGTAGGCGCGCCTGTATGCTACTACAGGCTGACCGTGTATTCAAAATGCATGGGACCCTGTATGTATTTTTAGGGCCTCTATCTACGGTAATCCCTATCTACTACTATCTATAGCCTACCTAGCTAGGCTAGTAAGCTAGGTTAGGCCTAGTTTTCACGTAAGTTGTTTTTTTTTTATAATCTTTTTAACATTTCAACGAAATTAATAGTACCATGAGCGCCATAGGTACCGAGACCAATTGCTGAAGCCCCTGATAAACCTGCAATTCTGACGAACAATTTAGTAGTTGAAGCAGCAGCCATGATTTAACTACAGTATTTGTTATGATCACGTGACTATACAATTTCTTTGATCACCTGATCTTTAAAGTACCAGCAGCTCAGAGGATCGGATCGAAGAGCAGCTTGTTGAGATATAATTGACCGAGAGGAGATTTTTAAAATGGTTATTATCCACCCAGGACATTTGTTTGTTAGATTAGCAGGTGTTTCTGGTGCAATTGCTGTCACCTTAGGTGCATACGGAGCACATGGTATGTAGGCCTAAAAGTATATTTATAGGCCTATCTAGGTAACTGTATCATGCCGGTCTTAGTCGTTTACAACAAATGATAGGAAGATACCGTCCTATCATGAGCCAATTCAATGTAATTGTAGATGGACCATGGATGGATGGAGTTTTACCTCCTCCATGTATGGACACATTCTTTAATCTTTACGCTTATTTACCCATGTGCTGTAGTTCTCGTCGTAGGGCATAGTCCTACAGTGTAACTAACTAATAAACGGCTCATTTTCATTATTAATGACCGACTAAGTGCTGCTCTGACTCTACAAAAACAAGTATATAGGGCCTATCCACTTAACCCCTTACTGTTCATGAATGTGCTACAGCTTAATATAGTGATAGAGATATGATAGCATCAATACAATATACATTGTCATAGCGTGGCTCTTCTCAAACTAATATGTCATATTTTGTAATTTAGACCTGCTGACGCAACTTTAAATTCTTCTTTTTTTCACAGTACTAAAGAATAAAGATGGAAATGAACATAATAAACAAGTATGCAAACTTAGATATTTTTTAAATTAAATATTGAAATAATGTTTTAACATCTTTTTACGTGCCATTTTAATGTCACTATAGATTGTTTTTTTTGGGTTTAATTAGGCCTATGCCTATTCAAATTTAGTTCACATTTTTTTAGGCATAATTGTCGGCTTTGTAGGCCTATTATTATTTGTATAGGGCCTAACAGATTTTACAATGTTTGTCCTACTTGGACAAGAATATTTTATAATGCTTGTGTAGGCTACTGAAACTTTTAGGCCTACTGGCGGATTTGTGGTTTTTTAAATGTCATAAATGCGAGTTGATGACATTCGATTCCTTAATCGGATCCTTTTTTTGCAATTCATAGGTATTTGAAACTGCAAGTCGATATCATTTCTATCACACTTTCGCACTGTTAGCAATGCCCCTCTGCAATAGACCAATCTTGGTAAGTAAAAATTATATATAAATATATCCCCCCCCCCCCCCACACGTTGGGACGTTGCGATCAGACGCGAATGAGCGTAACCTCATGATCACGGACTGTCGATTGAATGTAACGTAAATCTTTTAATAGTAACCCATACCCTAATAGTAAACCCCCTTCTAATAGTAACCCACACTCTAATAGTAACCCACCTTATAAGTCAATCTATAATAATAACCCACTACTCTAATAGTTCCCCATGGGAGTTACTGGGAGTGTCACAAAAACTTATGATGCAGCCGTATTTTGAAAATAAGGAGATAATACAATGTTGATCTTGGGAGTGGGGAGGATTGAGTGTTTTTGAGTTTATAAAATAAAAAGGTAGAGTTCAACCAAATTATTCGTACTGTTTTATTATTTTGCTATGAGTTGCTGACCGGAAAAGTTGGTGTGGGTTACTATTTTCAGGTGCCTAATTTAAGATTAGTAATAGTAACCCACTACTCTAACCCCCCTTTAGTAGTAACCCACCCTAAAAAAAACAATCAAAGAATAATAACCCAGGGCTACAAAACTACAAAAAAGATTTACGGTATTTATTAATTTTCGTGTATGTCAAATAATATAACATTTCATCCCAGATGCTGGCCAAAACCAACTTTTTTAAATATCCATCAAGAATGATGTTTTTGATCTGGCTTTCAATAGAGAATCTTATTAGGCCCTATGGTTTTATGATTTTCGAGAATAAAACATGGAAACATATTCAAGTAGTCAATATTATATGGTCGTAATTATAACATGGACATTTTTTAGTTTAGTTGGATCGTAAAAGAATGAACAACAAATACATATGACAAGTTCCTCTTGTAAAAGACAGTAACGTACGTATTTGACGTCATCATGTCTCATCTTGGCAGTCGGCAAATTGATGTTGGATCACGGACCTATATAAATTAATTTAATTCATTTTATATGTTACAATGAGTTTCGCTGGAAAACATGTGGTATAAAACAACAGAGTTATACCCCTTTTACACCGCCAGACATGACACAGGTTTGTTATAAGCTCGGCGGTGTAAAAGGTATATAAGTAAACGTTGTATCTCACTTTATTCTCAAATTTTCCTTCATAGGCCGGATCACTGATGGCTATTGGAATGATGATATTCTGTGGCACGTGTTATTACCAAGGATTAACCGGGGATTCGTCTCTTGTTCGCCTGACTCCTTGGGGTGGAACAATTCTGATCATATCCTGGTTATTGATGGCTATTTAACGTCATTTCTTGTAACTAGAGCCAACATTTATTATTTCATAATTTCTTTTGATTTGAAGATTTTATAAAAGTAAATATTGTCAGTGTGACCGGCCGAGAAACCGTCAAAATGTTTGTTTAAGAAAAAACAATAAACAACAAATATTATAGAAAAAGAGGGCGATGGGTGTCAAATTGGCTATCCCTATTTTTACTTTTTAGATAAAGTTAGGCCTAATATACTACTTTTATTATTCACACTATTTTTGAGATACGAATAAAAATAAATAGAATATACTCATGTTTAATAGAAGTTGCTTTATCTTGACACGTTAACCCCTCTCCATTTAAAATAAAGTTAACAAAGAATTTGCCTTTTCCGTGATAAGAGACGGGAATTACGTTATATAAATACCGTATATACACAATAACCTAGAAATTGATTAAATGAAGATTTATTTATAGATTGAATAATTGTTATCCGATAATCTATTAATTAATATCTACACAAAATACTCCTCAATTTTATAAATTAACTAGGCAGTTACCCGTGCTCCGCGCGGTCTTTTTCTGCCTTGTGATTATACAATTCGTATGTGAGGTGTAAGTATAATAGAAGTACTCTGAAAAATTCTCTTTGAAATATCTGTAAGCTAAAAAATGAAAGCAATACTCAATAAGGAACTTTATTGTGTTAAGACGAATATAAGCGATGCTAAAAAAATTTACTGTGTGAATATTAATCTGGATTAAATTATTTATGCTCATAAGTAGTGCCTTTTTAAACAAAATAATTAAGAATGTTTTTTTGCAAAAGAATTAAAAGCAAACATGAAAGCCTATTTCATAATGCGTTTTGTCAAAATGTTATTATGACTTCTCCTTTTGTTAATCATCGGTTCTATGGTGTAATGGTTAGCACTCTGGATTGGAATCCAGCGATCCGAGTTCAAGTCTCGGTAGAACCTTGTATTTTCTTGGTAATGCCTTTTTTTAAACAATATAATAAAGTATGATGTTGTTCTTTTTCAAAAGAATTACAACTAATTAGTGCCAGTGGTAAACCAAATCATATTTCGTAACGCGATATGATGTTGTTCTTTTTCAAAAGAATTACAACTAATTAGCGCCAGTGGTAAACCAAATCATATTTCGTAACGCGTCTCGAATTCTGTTTACTTCTGCTTTGGTCGTCAATCATCGGTTCTATGGTGTAATGGTTAGCACTCTGGACTTTGAATCCAGTGGTCCGAGTTGAAGTCTCGGTCGTAGAACCTGATTGTTGAAGCACAACCAAATACGAGCGCCAGTGGTAAGGTTTTAAGGGTTTGTAAGAATGCGACTATCTAACTAGTGACTAGTTAAACGCAATTCTAGTCTCCGTTAACTAAAACGTTTCTTCTTTCTTTCGTGCATTTGCTTAGTTTAAAATACAATCCAATGGCATTGTCTAAGGATCACCATAGCAATAACGCGCAAATTACGCTCGCGTAAATAATGCATTGTGACCTTTATTCTATTTCTATGGCAACCGTAGAACAAACGGACGCCATTTTCTGATTGAAATTTCTCACAGAAAGCTTATTTCAAAAAAGCTCTTAAATTATTTGAATATTATCGATATATTTTTAATATCATACTAAGAAATATGATCGGAAGTAACAAGAAGATCAAGAACATCTTTATTGGTACAACTACTTCAAAAGGTAGTGAACAATAGGCTATATATCTTAAATTGCAAATTTTTGTAAGCCACCACTGATTTAGATTTCCAACATCGGTTTATACGTAGACGCCCTTCGGGGGTTGGCACTCAAACTTACGCCCGCACCAAATACACCCCTCGCCCACAGCCCCCCATATCCCCGCCCTCCAAAATTTACATTGGTTGTATAGGCTATACTGTACACAATAACGTATGCCTAGCCTATACCAACAATGCTCAAAATGTGTATAATTTATTATTATTTTAGGCCTAGGCCTATGCCCTTTAGGTCTAGGCCTAGGCCTAGTAGGCCTATTAATTTTCTAAATTGTGATTTACATCATTAGCATTGTTTATTTACATTGATTATCCATGCAGGTTTGGGTTTCAGTCTGATTCCTATAAATTAAAATTTTAATTAGCCTGACCTACCTTAAACTATAGTCTTAAACATTTATATAAACAAATGGCTGCAGTCGCGTGCTCATTGTGTTTATCGACCGACCGACCAACCTACCAACTGACCGAAATTACTGAACATGTTTAAAAATGTTGAAATGTTTAAAAACATTTATATTTTTTTAATTTACACGTGCGTAGCCTGTCACTTTTGACGTGCTCGTATAACGTAATTTCGAGTTGAAAAGTAAGTCAAGAAAACAGAAATCGGATAAAAAGAGTGCGCAATAACATTTAACGCGCAGTGCGCGCGCAAAAATCTGCGCACTCACGGCAATTTTGTAAACGCTTATAATTGCCTGAAACGTATTCTTCATCGAAAATAAATTTTGAAGATTTTAAGCGCGCGTACGCATGCGTTACATGCGCTACGCACGTAATTGTATTGCCATATGATGATGTATGCCCTGAAATTTATGAGTACCAAATTTTATTTAATTGGGATTCATGGTTGTGAAGATATGATTACAAACGTGATTTCGTTAAATCGTACGTAGACCGCGTAATTTTTTATTGCGCACTGTGAAAACATAACCACATCAATTCCTGGCCATAAGGAATATACTGTGAAAAATTGACTTAGCTAGATTAAACTGATATCAAGATAAGGTCAGAAAGCGATAAAATGCATAGTGATACCGGACCGACAGACAGACAGACCGACCGACCGACCGATCGACCGACATAGTGAACTATAGAGTCGCGTCCACGCGACTAAAACTTTATATTGACATGTGACAGATTCTGGAGAGTTCCGTGATGTTCCTTCAACGGATGATGGAAAGTCACATTCTAATAATGCCCTCAAAAGGAAGCGAAAATGGCGAAACTTAAAGCCATTAACATCAGTCATAAGCCACAAAGGTCCAATCAAAATCAAGCGACCATGGCGGGAAATCAACATTACCAATGAACTGAGAAGTTCAACAACTAAACTGAAGGTGAGTGGTTTTTAGCATGCATTCTATTTTTATAGAAAGATTGTACAGTCGACAAACAGTAAGACTGTTTTCCAAATGTGGAACATTATTTTAACATAAGGTTATATACTGTAAAAAGTATTATTTCCATTGTAATTCTTAAAGCTTTTATGTCTTATTAGTTAATTTATTTAAAGGTTATTTATTAATACAGCTTACAATATTGACCACTTTCCACAACTTTCTGACAGTAAGTTACAGTAAAGTCTTTATAATGTAAACTGTATTTGTGTATAACAATATTATACTAACATGTAATAATATATAATATTTATACATTTTGTTTTCATTGCTTATACAATCTACTACTGTACATTAGTCATAACTTACAATGACATTTTTATTTATTTCTAAATCATGGCAATTTAGGATATTTTGTTTGGCAGCTACAATCTAATCTCGTCTCTAATGTGTAAGTAACTTGTTGTACGACCAAAATGTCATTTAAAAAAAATTGTTTATTTTAGGTATCCATGAGGAGAAGCCGAGATTTTTCTACAGCGACGGAAGTGATACCAATTTATGTGCATCCACTCGTTCACCAGCTAAGAGTCTTTATGATGGTAACAATTTAAATGTAAAAAAAGATATAATAATTACAAATATAGTTCATCTTAACTTTTATTACAGATCTTTATCGCCACTCTCTCGAGCTTCGCGTTGCAAGAAACGCTACGATAGAACCGTCCACTCCATCCGGAAGTCGAGGAAATGTTTTAAGACTAACTCACCGTACTGTTGCTGGCTGAGACATCATGTGGCTGGTACCAAACCAAACAGAAAGTCCATACGTACGTTGATGAGAGTATTAAAGACATTGCTAAATTGAATGCCAAAAGAATGGCTGGTAAGTATGCATCTCCTCACTGCAAGTCGGAAACTCAAGAAGTAGGTATAAACATTGGTAACATTGATTTGCTCTGTAATGAAAACCGTCTTAGACATTCAACAGTTTCTAGTATACATACCAGGAGATCCAAACGGGTATGTTTCAGCACTCATGACACACCAGAGCTACCACCATCAGTTGATGAAATGCTTGATGCTGATCGGATTTGCAAGAGAAGGTTGCCACTGCGTAAGATGTCCAATGTAATCTGCAGTACCATCATGATACCAACACTCCTGTATAGCAGCTCAACTAGGCAATCTAAACGAGTGTGTTTTAACATTCACGACACACCAGAGCTATAACTATCAGTTGATGAAATGCTAGATGCTGATCGGAGTTGCAGGAGAAAGTTGCCACTGCGACGTAAGAGGTCCAATGTAATCTGCAGTAGCCTACCATCATGACCAACACTCTTGTATAGCAGCTCAACTAGGCAATCTAAATGAGTGTGTTTTAACATTCACGACACACCAGAGCTACCATCGATTGATTGCTTGATGCTGATCGGAGTTGCCAAAGAAAAGTGCCACTGCGTAGCAAAGGTGAGAGCTGTAGTACCATCATAACACCAACGATCATACATACCGGTAACTCTACTAGACGTGATGTAATGTTTGATGCTGATCGGATTTGCAGGAGAGGTTCCATTGCGTAAGTAGTTTGATACGGTAAGTCTACATGTTTAGATAAGCGTGGTTCCCACTAGCGACACAACGCAAGGACGTAACGCAATGCAAGTGAATTGACCAATTGCAAAAGTAGGCCTAACAGTTCTTTTCAAATATTATTTCACTACTTTGGCTAATTTGGAAAGAAAACAAAATTTCCAGTCTGAAGTCGGAGATGCTACCTCATCGTGGTAGACTGGTGTCAACATCATTGGTATCAACACAAAATGATACTAAGGATGGCTAACAGCATCACGCTTAACCCATCCCAATGAAGAGACTCGCGTTTCCTATATGCTAGCTTGCAAAAACAGAATTTATATTTGAACTTTCTCGTACACACAGAAAGCCACTAATGAAACTAAAACTTTCAGGGTCACGTTAGACAATTTCAAATAGCGCAATGTATTTTCACCTCAAATAAATCTGTTACGCATACATTTTTTTTCAATGCAAGTAAAAGATTAACATATTATTAAAATTGAGCAAAGATTTCCTTGCGCATTTTCAAGTAACACATTTACTTGATGTTGATTAAATGAATTTTTTTTTGCGCATTTTACGTCAAAACTGATCGTTTTGTACGTTTAACGGCGTGATTTTTGCACATTGAAATACGAATGTTTACCGATTTGTACATTTGAGGGTGCTAAAGAAAAGTGACATGCATGACATGTCGAATGAGGGCAAGAAGTAGATGAGAGGGACATGCACTTTGAACAATAAGTATGGTCCGGTACCGAAATTAGATGATGACGCGCTGACAATAACGAAAGTAATACTAAACTATGTTTTGAGTGTTTTCTTGGTGTATTATTTGATACTTTACTATTTTTTGTGAGAGAGCTTTGTTTTTTAATTGTGCTCAGAAATACTGATTTTTTAAACAAAATAATTAAGCATAATATGTTATTCCTTTTCAAAAGAATTACAACCAAATATGAGAGCCAGTGGTAAACCAATTTCTATTTTGTAATGGGTTTCGTCGAATTCTTTTGACTTTCACTTTTATCAAGCATCGGTTCTATGGTGTAATGGTTAGCACTCTGGACTTTGAATCCAGCGATCCGAGTTCAAGTCTCGGTAGAACCTGATTATTTTCTTGGTCATGCCTTTTTTAAAACAAAATAATGAAGTGTGATGTTGTTCTTTTTCAAAAGAGTTACAACCAATTATCGCCAGTGGTAAACCAAATTCTATTTCGTAACGCGTCTCGAATTCTGTTTACTTCTGCTTTGGTTGTCAAGCATGTAATGGTTAGCACTCTGGACTTTGAATCCAGTGATCCGAGTTCAAGTCTCGGTAAAAAAACCTGATATTTTGTTGAAGTACAACCAAATATGAGCGCCAGTAGGTTTTAAGGGTTTGTAAGCACGCGACTATCTAACAAACTAGTGAATACTTAAACCCAAATTCAAGTCTCTAATGTTTTAAATAAAACGTTTCTTCTTTCTTACGTGCATTTGCTTAGTTTAAAATACAATCCAATGTCTTGGACGATAACGATCGACGATACATAGATAAGCATGCATTTCTTACATAAAATAAAAGACTTTAGAAACGTTTTCGTTCTATTATGGAATACTTATTTATGCTGTCTTTGATAAAAATAATATTTTAAAAAATCCAATCAAATGACGTCATGACCAATAAAGCAACATGAAGAAGATTCCGGGTTTAAAAATCCCGGTTTCAAATATAGTTCAAATGTGAATAACCATACAATAGGTCATTATTGGACATAATGTGTCATTGGACTCTATAGAAACATGTATGTTCTGAACAATTTGACACTAAAAATAATTTCATATGTACAATATTTTCAAAGTTATGCGATTTTATGTAGTGCAAAGTTCAAAGGTCAATAATGTTAGAATCGGCCATTTTTTGCAAAAACATGCCATTAGACTAAATATAAATATGTAGTTTCTGAACAGTTTGAGACATATTGTGTGTCTCTCAGATTAGTGGTTGCTAAGATATGATAAATCAAGGTCAAAGGTCAATAGTGTTAGAATCCGCCATTTTTTGCAAAAAACATGCCATTAGACTGGATATAAATGTGTAGTTTCTGAACAATTTAAGCCCTAATTTGTATATCTCCGATTAGTGGTTGCTGAGATATGATCAATCAAGGTCAAAGGTCAATAATGTTAGAAATAGCACTTCCATTCATTTTTGGACAAACTTTTTCAATAAAGTGAATATAAAAACATATATTCTAACGATTTTGACACCAAAATTAAGTATCTGTGACTAGCGGTTTCCAAGATACAGAGTACGTTATTAAAAATGGCGGCCATTTTTAATTATGTAAATTAGGCTACTTCCCGTTGTCGAAAAATGTCCTAACGTTGATAAATGTGTTCAGTAGGGTCTAAAGAACACATTTCATCAAAAAAACCTTTTCTTGCAATTTGTGTGAGTTAAAAGTCTAAATCCCATGGACTATATTGCTCTTACTAATCATGACTTCATTGGATTGGACGTGTGAAAATATCATTTTATTAAAGGAAGCATAGATGGTTCCTAAATAGTTCTAGAATAAACACTTTTTAGATTTCTTTTGTTTTATGTATGAACAATGCATATTTGTTTATTTATCGTCGATCGTTATCGTCCTAGTGTAAATGGGCCTTAACAAAAACAGTCTCAGTAGAACCTGATATTTTGTTGAATTATAACCAATATGAGCACCAGTGGTAAGGTTTTGAGGGTTTGTAAGAATGCGACTATCTAACTAGAGACTAGTTCAACCCAATTCTAGTCTCCGATGTTTTAACTAAACCGTTTCTTTTTTCTTACGTGCTTTGCTTAGTTTTAAATTCAATTCAACAAAAACAGGTAAGTAGATCACCAGTTTAAGCACAGCGCGCAGTTTTTGCTCTCTGAATGAGAAAGGCCCATTGTCTATAGAATCGCCATAGCAATAACGCGCAAATTACGCTCGCGTAGACAATGCATTGTGACGTTTATTCTATATCTAAGGTAACCGTAGAATAAACGGACGCCATTTCTGTTTGATATTTCTCACAGAAAACTTATTTAAAAAAAGCTCTTAAATTATTTGAATATTATCGATATATTTTTAATATCATACTAAGAAATATGATCGGAAGTAACAAGAAAAAGATCAAGAACATCTTTAATGGTACAACTACTTCAAAAGGTAGTGAACAATATCTTAAATTGCAAATTTTATTATACAATTTTTGTAGCCACCACTGAATTAATTTCCAACATCATCGGTTCAAACGTACCGTGCCACTAGACACCCGCCCGCACTAAAACACCCCTCGCCCAGAGCCCCCATATCCCCGCCCTCCAAAATTTACATTGGCATATGTTGTACATACTGTATGTAACGTAGGCCTAGGCTAGGCCTATACCCACAACAATGTGTATCAATTGTTAATATTCGAGGCCTAGGCCTAGGCCAGGCCTATCAATTTTCAAAATTGTGATTTACATCATTGGCAATCATTGTTTTTATTGACATTGAATATCCATGCAAGTTTGGGTTTCAGTCTAATTCATATACATTGAAATTGTAATTAGCCTGACCTACCTAAAAACTATAGGCCTAGCCTAGTCTTAAACATTTATAAAAAATTGATATATTGACATGTGACAGATTCTGGAGAGTTCCGTGATGTTCCTTCAACGGATAATGGAAAATCACATTATAATAATGCCCTCAGAAAGAAGCGAAAATGGCGAAACTTAAAGCCATTAACATCAGCCATAAGCCACAAAGGTCCAATCAAAATCAAGCGACCATGGCGGGAAATCAACATTACCAATGATGAACTGAGAAGTTCAACAACTAAACTGAAGGTGAGTGGTTTTTAACATGCATTCAATTTTATACAAAGATTGTACAGTCGACAAACAGTAAGAATGTTTCCCAAATGTGGAACATTATTTTAACATAAGGTTATATACTGTAAAAAGTATTATTTCCATTGTAATTCTTAAAGCTTTTATGTCTTATTAGTTAATTTATTTAAAGGTTATTTTAGTAATACATAGAAAATACAATTGAAAAAACAGGGAAAATAGAAAAAAAAATGTTTTTATTGTAGAAAAATGAATCTATAAGTCATGTTGTTGAAGAAACATTAAAGATGTACCGCGCAGCTTACAATATTGACCACTTTCCACAACTTTCTGACAGTAAGTTACAGTAAAGTCTTTATAATGTAAACTGTATTTGTGTATAACAATATTATAAATTTTGTTTTCATTGCTTGTACAATATACTACTGTACATTAGTCATAACTTTGATGGCGTCTTACAATGAAATTTTTATTTCTTTTTAAATCATGGCAATTTAGGATATTTTGTTTGGCAGCTACAATCTAATCTCGTCTCTCATGTGTAACTAACTTGTTGTACGACCAAAATGTCATTAAAAAAAATTGTTTATTTTAGGTATCCATGAGGAGAAGCCGAGTTTTGTCTACATTGACGGAAGTGATAACAATTTATGTGCATCCACTCGTTCGCCAGCTAAGAGTCTTTATGATGGTAACAATTTAAATGTAAAAAAAGATATAATAATTACAAATATAGTTCATCGTACTTTTTATTACAGATCTTTATCGCCGCTCTCTCGAGCTTCGCGTTGCAAGAAACGCTACGATAGAACCGTCCACTCCATCCAGAAGTCGAGGAAATGTTTTAAGACTAACTCACCGTACTGGAGCTGGCTGAGACATCATGTGGCTGGTACCAAACCAAACAGAAAGTCCATACGTACGTTGATGAGAGTATTAAAGACATTGCTAAATTGAATGCCAAAAGAATGGCTGGTAAGTATGCATCTCCTCACTGCAAGTCGGAAACTCAAGAAGTAGGTATAAACATTGGTAACATTGATTTGCTCTGTAATGAAAACCGTCTTAGACATTCAACAGTTTCTAGTATCCATACCAGGAGATCCAAACGGGTATGTTTCAGCACTCATGACACACCAGAGCTACCACCATCAGTTGATGAAATGCTTGATGCTGATCGGATTTGCAAGAGAAGGTTGCCACTGCGTAAGATGTCCAATGTAATCTGCAGTACCATCATGATACCAACACTCCTGTATAGCAGCTCAACTAGGCAATCTAAACGAGTGTGTTTTAACATTCACGACACACCAGAGCTACTATCAGTTGATGAAATGCTAGATGCTGATCGGAGTTGCAGGAGAAAGTTGCCACTGCGTAAGATGTCTAATGTAATCTGCAGTACCATCATGATACCAACACTCTTGTATAGCAGCTCTAGGCAATCTAAACGGGTGTGTTTTAACATTCACGACGACACACCAGAGCTGCCATCAATTGATGAAATGCTTGACACGCTGATCGGAGATGCCAAAGAAAAGTGCCACTGCGTAGCAAAGGTGAGAGAGCTGTAATACCATCAATACCAACGATCATACATAGCTCTATTCGACATGATGGTACCATTGCGTAAGTATACGTTTAATCAGTAAGTCTACGTGTTTAGTTAAGGTGCAATATCAGTGGCTAATTGAACTACGGAAGAATTTTAAACTTAACATAACGAACATAAATATAAGAAGGATATTTATTCACTATAGATCTAAATCCATTGGCAGACATTAAGCCATGTAATTCACTAGGTATTAAAGGCGTATCGTGTAAGGGTGGTATACACGCGCGTGTAGGTCTTAAATTTATTGAAAACCATGGCAACCAAACCCTGAAATACACTTTTATTTATACAGTACACGAGGAAACCTACCACCTCTTGATATACGTATATACATGCGAATAGGCCACTGTGCTGATAGAATATACTTTTAGATTATGGATTACTAATAATCGCATAATATTTATTGTTTTTTCTGGTGTTGTTCTTTTACTTACTGAAACATTCTTTTTTTTAAACTACAGTATTATTAAAATGATCACATTTTAAATTGCAAAAGTAGGCTTAACAGTTCTTTTCAAATATTATTTCACTAATCTGGCCAATTTGGAAAGAAAACAAAATTTCCAGTCTGAAGTCGGAGATGCTACCTCATCGTGGTAGACTGGTGTCAACATCATTGGTATCAATAAAAATGATACCAAGGATGGCTAACAGCATCACGCTTAACCCATCCCAATGAAGAGACTCGCGTTTCCTATGCTAGCTTGCAAAAACAGAATTTATATTTGAACTTTCTTGTAGAAAGCCGCTAATAAAACTATTAACATTTAGGGTTAGGTGGCAATTTCAAATAACGCAATGTAATTTCAACTCAAATTAATCTGTTACGCATACCTTTATTAAAAATGTAAAAGATAATTTAAACGTTATTAAAATTGAGCAAAGATTTCCTTGCGCATTTCCAAATAACACATTTTCTTGATGTTGATTTCTTGATTTTTAAAAGAAAGTTAAATGATTTGCACATTTGTAGAATTTCTCTTGCACATTTTACCTCAAAACTGATCGTTTTTACATTTAACGGCGTGATTTTTGCACATTTAATTACGAATGTTTACATATTTTCACAGTTTAGGGTTCCATGTTTACAATGTGGTTTTGCACAAATTTGAATTGAATGATGGTCAAATCAATCCTTCCTCTATTGGTCAATGTTTTTTACGAATGTGGGTAGGTTATACATTTTTATTTTCTGTTTGCCAAAGTTTTATTTCGTGTGTTGTAACTTGTGTATGTGTTTTTGGCGCCCAGAACCTGTTGAGGGCAGTATATTCTATTAAATTTTTACTCCTTCCTCGCGTTGTTTTATCCTACAAAAGCATACAAAAAAAACTGTTAAAATGTCTCTCCGTTCCGATCGTATGACTGAACTTAGTGCATATAGAGATCAACATTTTAAGGTAATATAACTTCTTACTATCGTTAAGATTTTTTAGCAATACTGGACTCAATTTAAATATGAGAAATAAGCTAGGCTAGGCCTAGGTAGGCCCCCTAGCTAGCTAGGCTACTTCTATCTACTACTACTACTACTAGCCTCGGCCCTAGCCCTAGTTAGAATCCGGGACGATTCGGCCCTGAGACGATTCGGCCCATTTTTGGTGGGACGAATCGGAAAAACCCTACTTTGAGGGCCGAAACTTCTCACTTTAGCCCAAATCCATATTCATTTTTTTTGGTATTTATCAAGTTTTTAAAGAAAGGGATTTAACAATCCGTATTTTATAATTATTAATATTATTAATAAATATTGAAAATGTTGATAGCCGAGGGCCAGGCCCCTATAAAATAAATTACTAAAAAAACGTAATTTTATATTCAATTTCTTACTTCGAAAACTTTGTTTTCCGTGCATTCGTCAAGCGACCAATAGAATAGTTACACTACATACAGTACCAGGATGTGTCTAGCTAGTACAAAACAGTAATAATGATGCACATGTTTAGTCTAAAATGTTTCAAAATGCATGTTAAAAGCATGGGCTTGCATATATTAATACATGTTTATACTTCGTAGAATTTCTCATTTAAAAATAAATATTGTCCTACTTTTTTTCTGTACAGGGTACATTAAATGACCAAGAACATCGACTAAGTAAAAGTACCACATTATATGTTGGAAACTTATCATTCTACACAACCGAAGAACAAATCTATGAACTCTTTTCAAAATGCGGTGATATCAAGCGCATCATTATGGGGCTAGACAAAATAAACAAGACACCTTGTGGTTTTTGTTTTCTTGAGTATCCTTTAAAGCTCAGATACAGGCATGAATTTTAAATATAATATCTGGTTAATTGTACATAAATCAAATATTTGTAACAGAAATCAAAATGAAAAAACATGAATTTCCCTTAATATGGTCAAATACAAAATTTGGCAAAATTCTGCTATAAAAACCAGGAAGACCTTTTTTCAGTAGTTAGGTATTTTAACCTAATGTAATAACATGTCTGGTGACTCCCTAGAAGGTGAAAAAAAATGGTGGATATACGGTGGATAATTTTTCCTATAGCATGAAAATAAAAATGTTGAAAGTTGAATAAAAATACCAGAAATGTAAAATTCAAGTTATTTTACCTATATTTAGTCAACTGATAACATTTTTTACCACACCGTTTATTTTTCATAGCTTTTAAAATGCCTCTCTATTTTTACAAAATTTGTGTACAAAAGGATAGAGATTTTACTGTGTAATTTGAACTATCCCCCCACTGATAAGAAAGTGTTTATTTTCAACAAGCTCGTTTAACTCAAATAAAATCCCAAAAATTATGAAACATACTGTATCGATAATTATTGGAATGTATGATCAATAGAAATTTTTTGACTGCACCTGGCCTTTAAGTTTTAACAATTAATAACAATGTGTATTAATTGTCAATCTCACTTAAAGTTGAAGTTGAAGTCCACATGAAATAGATGTAATTGTGCATGTATTTGAATATTAAACAATTGCAAAAGATAATACTGTAAGTACATTACTGTAGGCTAAATCAGCAGCACCTCAAACCACTGTGACAGTGAGGATACATACATATACTTTCTATACAGTACATTTTTTACAGATTTAATTGATGAGGTAATTTAGCCTTTTATTATTTTTTTTTTAGTATGTCAATCAAAAAAAATGTTACATTACAATCTATATTATTAAATAATAATACCAAATTTTGGTATTCATTGCTTTTAACTTTATCATTGACATTGCTGCTTTTTAAAATTAATTTATATTTGTTCTTTATATCAATGGACATAGTGTAGAGTTTATAATTGTAATAAATATAGATTAGTCATAACAAACATAAATTCAATTTTTTTTATTGCTGCAAGTGCCATTAAGGGCTAATATCTGCTTAAACATTACATCATACAAACATAAACATATTTACATTTAAAATTGTTGTAATCATTCAACCTTAACATGCGACCGTCAGATATTACACACGGATACACGCAGAGAACGCACTTCGCTATGTAAATGGTACACGTTTAGATGACAGAATTGTTAGAACAGATTGGGATGCAGGGTTTGTTGAAGGTAGACAATATGGTAGAGGCAAAAGTGGAGGACAGGTAAGTGTATTATTAAACTTTGTTATATAATACACAGATTATGTACAGACCACTGTATCTGATAGAAAGGTTGTACTGTAGGCCAGTGAAAATTGTGTTTGTAGGATGTGATCGCTCACTGGGGAGAATCTGTGTCTGATAAAATCCGTCTTTGTTTAACAGGTCATAAGAAATAATATTGATTCTATATATTTTGTTTTTCGCTTACCTTATCGTTTTTGAAAATTAGCCTTTATACAGATGACATTAGTAAATTCAATCTAGCAGTGAGTTCTTTGTATAATAATGATCTTGTAGTTTACCTAGGTCAGGGGTCAATGTCTGACTGTCTAAAATATTTCAAAATGCATGTCAATTTCAACCTAAATTACGATCCTTTTGTACGTATAAAAATTCCTTCTGTATAGAGAATTATACGTTATTATATAAAAGAAATAAAAGATGTCAGTTTAGCAAGCTAAGAGTAAGTGCGCATGCTCTCGAAATCGAGAGAGGTCGCTACACAATCCCCAAAACAGATGCAAACAATAGATTGTGTACTCTTTGTAAAGGCGGCGATATTGAAGATGAGATCCACTTCATGCTATATTGCCCCATTTATGATGACATCAGAACGGCATTATTCTCGGATCTAGATTTTAATGTAAACTTAAAAAATATGTCACAAAATGATAAGTTTATATTTATTATGGGTGCAAATGATCCCGATATCATCAAGCCAGTGATGAAGTATGTATGTTCGGCGTTTGAAAGGCGCTCGACTATTCAGGCCTCCACCTGATACTGAGCGACCTTTATGCAACATTGAATGCTTTTATTATTGCTTTTTCTTTTATATATTTGTTTTTTTTTTGTTGTTTTTTTTTGTTTTGTTAATGTTGTTGTTAATCATACCTTGATGTTAAGGTGAATGTTAATAAAATTTTGAATTTGAATCTTTGTTAAAAGCATGGGCTTGCATATTATTATTAATGTTTTGAGGTTTCATGACAATCAGTCTGGTACTACTGTACAAAGATATTGTCATATAGGATAATTAAAGACACCTTCCCTATGTTTTTTAGATCTATTTTAAGATCACAAACTATATTTAATCTGAAAAGAATACTATATGGTCCTATTGCGATAACTTTTTTCGTCTTTAAATGGTTAAAAATGTGAAAAATAGGTCGATTCTAATAATTATAGCGGCCCGCTATAAATCCCAAAATGCATTGCGCGCGGATTTATATTTCTGTTTTTCTTCTGTAAAAACCAACCACTTTTTGATCGATCGTGAGGCCAAAACAAATGGAAGACTCCTAACTTTTCAGCGAAAATACCGGGTTTTTCCCAATTTGTATCAACGAAGTCTGGCAAAAATAGAAAGACAATTAATGCAGCAACTATACCGTACGTCAGGCTAGATATATAGCTAGTGTACGATGTTCGTACATTACCGATGTTGACCAGCTAGGCCTACAAAACTAAGCCTAGCTAGGCTACTGTAGGCCTAAAGACCGCCCACAAGAGGTCAGTCGCCGCGAGCTACCTAGATAGTGCATTGTTTCTCACTTTTTATCATAATTTACCATAAAACGTACATTTAAAGACAAGGAATGACCTGGTTTAATGTTTTTACAGTAATATGTATTATTTTTACAAAACGTCACAAATTGTAGGGAAGGTGTCTTTAACATTATCCAGTTAAAACATTCAATTTACATGTTTGCCTATGGATGCACAACTGTGTGTGTGTGTGCCACCAATTTACAGTAAAAGTGTAATCTCCAAATAAATTGATTAGAATAGATTTGTTTCTTTATTATAATCACTTTGGGGAAATTTCTACTGTTACTATCGTGTTAACTCAAGCAAAAAATTATCACTCGGTACCTCAATATACCGGTAGTTTTATCAGTAATTTACCTATACCCAGTATCTGACTGTTGGCGCTTGTATACTTACACATAACATTTTTAGGCGCCTGACTTTTTCAGATACATGTAGGCTGTACTTGTCTTTGATAACATGTTTCTTCATTTCTTCTACAGGTACGGGATGAGTACAGAACAGAGTTTGATCCAGGCAGAGGTGGATTCAGTAAAATGGGAAACAAAAACTCTCAAGAACAATCTTTCAGAAGATAGTCTAATTTGGCGTGGATTTTCATGCTTACTACTACACTGCTGTTAATGTTGATACAGGAGGGGATTGTGGTGGGTGGGGAGGGGAGGAGTTGGAGTTGGCTTGTTCTTTGCAGACATTTTTCACTGTGCAGATTCGAACATAAACAGCACAGTTATCAGCATTTGTGTGCTATCAAATATACTGATTCATTTAATTTCAATATGCTGTTGGAATACAGTGCAGTACATTGGATGGAGGCATGCCATAAAAAAAAATAAAATTGACAATTAGAGCTAACTGTAGATTATTATTTTTTGGTGTAAAAGAAGGCCATCAAGTATTAAATTAACTTTAGATAGAAGCCTCTCCTTTGTGACACCTTTTTAGGGAACCTCTATAAGGGGACAATATCATGTGATACTGACAAGGGGAAGTATAATATATATTATAACATATTATGAACAACCCCTATGGGACTTAAGGGGACACTTTCTTCATGCCACAGCCCCAGTATTATATATGTTGTGGTAATTCAATATTTCTTTATTAATTGTTTCTATTGCCTATAAAATACAAAAGTATTTTTAAAGAATTGTACATTTTTGATTTGTTCGTATTTTATTGTTGAATAAAAAAAAAAGGCATTAAGTACTATTTTGTAGTGTAGTTAATTTATTGATTGGTTTTAACCTTAATACTGTATGTTATTATTCATCATTTGTGTACTCTATATCTTCCATTGTTGCAGTAGGCTTGTTTGTCAATCTGTTGCCAATTGAACTTCTGCTAGTAACATACAGGGTGTCACGAAACCTAAGACCACGAAAGCTCAGACCCCCTAAGACCTAAGATCACGAAAGCTAAGACCCAACACCTAAGATTAAAAATATTTATCTTTCGCACCTGCCTTGTATTTTAACTCCCAACATTTATTCTGAATACCACACCTTAGAATTGGCACTTTCATGAAAAAGAATCACATAAAAAGTAACAAATACATTTTTAAATTGATGATTTTACAGACGTTTTTCTCGCACACAAAATGACTAGCCTACAGTACAGTAGGCCTACCCCATGGGCCATGTTCAATGTTTTTGTTTCTATGGAACGTCAAAAGATCAAAAATTATATAGAGGGCTGAAAACTCTGTGGAGTCCATCTACAGTGTGGATGGAACAATGTAAAATTAAAATTGTAATGATAATAGTATAATCATGCAAGTACGAAGAAATAAATACTGGCAAATAAATTTTAATTTAAAAATCATGATAAGTTTTTTTGTTTCGTTTTCTTTCTGTTTTTATACTTGTACTATTATTGTTGCTCTTTTGGCGCTCCATAGAAACAAAAACATTGAGCATGGGGAGCTCGAGGGGTTACATTAGTATTACAGTATACAAAGAAACACATCTGTAAAATCATCAATTTAAAGGATTTATTTATTTGTTATTATGTGTTTCTCCTTCTGAAAGTACTTATAAGTCCTAATTTTAAAGTGTGGTGTTCAGGATAAAGTTAGTCAACAAATTTGGAGTCAAAATACAAGAAAGGCAGGTGCGTAAGAAAAACATCCTCTGAACCAACACAATGGAGTAAATATATACCAACAAACAACCTGTCAAGTTTGTTTGTTGTAAGAAAAAATATACATTTACTCAACGGGCAAAAATAATGTGAGTTTATCTATGTTTTGCGGTAGTATTAAATTATATTTATGGTAATAAATGAAACCCACTGTGTTTAAAATTATGTATGGATAAACAAGTATTGTTTTTAAGCTGTAGTATATCTTAGTATTTGTAATCTTAGGTGTTGGGTCTTAGCTTTCGTGGTCTTAGGTCTTAGGGGGTCTGAGCTTTCGTGGTCTTAGGTTTCGTGACACCCGTAACATACATTTATGATAGTAAATCAAGGCTTAACTCGTAGGCCTAGTAGTTATGAGTTTACTTCAGTGCCCCTGTCCTTTTGCTCATCTGTTTTGTTTAATTTTCTCAGAATATTTGGAAATAAATAAAGGTACAGTGTTTACAGTACATGCGTACTCGTTTCTCGATGTTTTTCCCTTTTGGCGTTCCATACACAACCGCAGACATTTTTCGCTAACTTCGCACACAAAGCAGAAGGGGGGTAGAGAGAGGTACAAAAACAATGAATTCTGAGGGTGAATTGGACTTGAGTGGAGCCGAACGAGGGGTTTGGTTAGTAAAGGTGTGTGTGGTTTCATATACTACTAGAGTGCAGGCATATGTATGAGTAATGACTCCTAAGTAAGTAGACTAGTAATCTCATAGCTAGCTAAGCTAGGCGTCTAGCCATCTACCCCGTCACTCTAAAGAGAGAAGACCAGCACCCGTCCGTGGCATGGATGAATAGAAGGAGAGCGTAATACTAGCCTAGGAGGCCTAAAATAGGTAGAGGAAGAGAGGAAATATTATTGTAGGCTACTGTATATTATTTTGTAAATTGAATAAACTGGTATTTAATTAACCTAGGCCTTATTGATATTCTGTTTTGTTCAGTCGCATACCATTTCTGATATGAAAACTCTTCTTAATTAATATTAATAATTAAATGAACTCTAGGCCTATAAATAAGTATATACATCTAGAGAGCTCGCCTCCCTACTATCTATCCTATTTATTTAGTATTAGTTAGGTCAGGTACCTGTCCTGTAGCATGGAGGTATCAATTAGTAAATTATTAATTACATACTCCGTGGTTTAATAGTACAGTAATTGTAACACTAACACAGTAATTTGCAACACTATTTTTTTTTTTAACTATAATTTAGGTACCAAAATATTTATCTGAACAATGGGAAAAAGTAGGAGAAAGTGGAATTGTTGGAAAACTTCGAATTGGAAAGTAATAAAGAAACTTTATTTGTAGTTAGTACAAAGTAGTATTAAGTACACTGTCACTACAGTACAGACAGTACCTACAGGTGCGTTTTCACATGATGACTATTTATATTCATTTATTTATCAGGAAAATGGGTAAAGCTGCAGTATCATTTGCATTAGATGCTGATCTTGCCAAGAAGAAGAAAAGTCCAGGGGATTTAGATGCCCCAGTTGACCATAACTTTCAATTGTCCAGTACAGGACAACAAATGCTGAATGTTTTCTCAGAGGCAACTTCAAGTGGTAATAATAAAAAAAATAAATTAATACAAAATTATACAGTGGATCGGATTGAGGGAGATTGAGTGAGTTAGTTGTGATGACTGACGAGTATGCTAAAGAAGGAGCTGCTACAATACAATCCCGGAGTAAAGAGTCTTTTAAACCTGTACTGGCACGGTTCCGGTCCAGCGCTGGCAAATCCAATCGAATGTCAATGTTTTATGTTCACCCGGCTATGCGCATATCGATTGGCGCATAGCCATGTGGAGCGTTCAATTGGCCGAACGGAAAAGGTGTGACAAACCCTTGAGGGTGTTTTGTAGGGTTTTTCAACAAAAACTCTTACACAGTATATCCTGATTGTGAATATGCCTAGCTAATTTTAGGCAAATCCTACCTATAAAATACAAATTTCATTTACTAGATGAGACTTAAATTGGTCATCTTCAGTAGGAATAAGAACCTATGTAAAGTGTATCAATCTTGCAATAGGCCTTTTTTAACGAAACTGAAGACATCTTTGATCGATGACAAACAATGCTATTCAATATTTTAAAAGTTGTAAACTTAAAGGAAATGATTCTATTTAACATGCACCTCTTTTTATAGGGAAAGTGGCAATAGAAGGAAAAGTTGTTCAAAAGGGAGAGTGCAGACCAGTTGTAACAGAAGGTTATATGCGACTTAAAAAGTAAATATGCAGATGTTTCCATTGTAAGAAATTAAGCCATGGGATAATAATAATAATAAACAATATTTATATAGCGCCTAATGAATCACTGACCCCTCTAGGTGCTTTACATTAGACCCTAACTAATGGTAATGAACTATCCCCCGCCGGACACCATCCCGATATTTCTGAGTCAAGGTTTCGGGGCCAGAATTAAGAATAAAGAGTAAATAAAGCATGCACTAACTTAAAGACCCCTTCCCTGCAATTTTGGACGTTTTTTGGAAAATAATACATATATATCACTTTAAAAACATTAAACCATGTCATTCCTTGTCTTAAATATACGTTTTATGGTAAATTATGATAAAAAGTGAGAAACAATGCACTACCTAAGTAGCTCGCGGCGATCGACCTCTCGTGGACGGTCTTAGGCCTAGCCTAGCTAGGCTTAGTTTTGTAGGCCTAGCTGGTAAACATCGATAACGTACGAACATCGTACGCTAGCTATATACCTAGCCTGACGTTGTATAGTTGCTGCATTAATTGTCTTTCTATTTTTGCCAGACTCCGTTGATACAAATTGGGGAAAACCCGGTATTTTCGCTGAAAAGTTAGGAGTCTTCCATTTGTTTTGGCTTCACGATCGTTCGAAAAGTGGGCGAATTACAGGTGAAAAACAAAAATATCAATCCGCGCGCAATGCATTTTGGGATTTATAGCGAGCCGCTATAATTATTAGAATCGATTTATTTTTCACATTTTTAACCGTTTAAAGACGAAAAAAGTTATCGCAATAGGACCATATAGTATTATTTTTACATTAAATATAGTTTGTGATCTTAAATTAGATCTAAAAAACGTAGGGAATGGGGCTTTAACTAGGGTTAAACTATCCCCTGCCGGACACCATCCCGGTATTTCTGAGTCAAGGTTTCGGGGCCAGAATTAAGAATAGAGAGTAAATGAAGCATGCACTAACTTAACTAGGGTTAAACTATCCCCTGCCGGACACCATCCCGGTATTTCTGAGTAAAGGTTTCGGGGAAGGAATGAATGAATGAATAAGTTAGTTAATACCAGATGAGAACAGATGGGCTTTCAGTCGTGATTTAAAAATACTGACTGAATGAGTAAGTTTCACAAAGTGTGGAAGTTTATTCCATAAAGAAGGTGCTATTGCTGCAAAAGACCTTCTACCATAAGCAGTGGATGATTTTGGTAATGTTAGAAGAAATTGATCACCAGACCTTAAAGAGCGCGACGGGATGTATTCAGATATGAGCTCGCGAATATAATCAGGGGCAAGCCCATGTAACGCTTTGTAAGTGATCAGCGAGATTTTAAACGTTATTGTCTGTCTTACACACTGGCAGCCAGTGAAGCTCTTTCAACACCGGTGTAATACTGTGCCGCTTTTTAGTCAAAGTGATCATCCTTGCAGCAGTGTTTTGAACTAGCTGGAGTTTTGCAATCTCATAGTCCGGTAAGCCACATAAAAGACTGTTACAACAGTCAAGACGCGAGCTGACAAACGCGTGAATGAGCTTTTTAGCAGATTTCAGCTTTGCCTCGTTGATATAACCTTTCATCATTCATCTCGTGCCATTATTTGTACCATTGCACTCATAAACATTCATTGTATACTGTACCATCCATTTCTTGACTTCATAGATGCAAGATTCAAGTTGTGAAGTAGCACTATCTATTTGCAAAGGATTAAACATATACAGTTGTGTATCATCCGCATACACCATCAGATCAACTCCATCATAAGAACTAACAATATCTTCTAAGGGTGATATATAAAGCGTGAAACACAGAGGGCCCAGTACAGACCCCTGTGGAACACCATCCAATAACGGAGACGGATTCGGTGTTGACTCTTTATTAGCAACGGATTGAGTGCGGTTGAGCATGTATGATTGAAACCACTTGAGAACTGTGCCATCGACTCCATACTTATTTGATAGTCTCTTCAGTAGTATTTTGTGGTTTATGGTGTCAAATGCTGCAGTTAGGTCAAGTAACACTAGTACTGCTTCACTGTGTACATCAACAGCGCAAAGTAAATCATTAGCGACACGAATCAGAGAGTTTCAGAGTAGAATGGTGTTTACGATAGGCTGATTGCCTCTTGCCGTGCAGGTCATTTGTTACAAGATGTTTAGTTAACTGAGCGGCAACACATCTCTCAAGTAATTTTGAGATGAAAGATAGATTGGAGATTGGACGGTAATTCTTCAATATTTCTGGGTCTGATGAGGGTTTCTTAATAAGTGGTGTCAAACGGATGGCAAAGACCTGATGGGTCAGACGGTAGATGGGCAGTAATTTACCTGGATGCTGGGTTAGGTTGGAGCTGAGGTGAAAAAATTTGAGGCACTACATGGTGGATCAGATGTTGTAAAGTTTACTCTCCTCTATCAAGATTACATGTTATCTACTTTTATTGGTGTTAACAGATAGATCACAACTTAAATTGGTACTTTTTCTTTTAGACAACAAATGCAAAATGCTTCTAAGCCTGGTCGAACAGTGGTTCAGGTTACTAGAGTGGGGAATAGATACAAACCAGTGTCGGACCATGCAAGTAATGTAAGTTAACAAGGTGAAATCTATATATCAAAATGTAAATTGCAACAACTGCAATACAACCCCTATGGGACACATTCAGGGTCCAAACCATTGTCCCCTAATAAGTGTTGCCCCCTGAACAGTGGTTAGTCATATTATTTCTCTCATTCGTTCCACAAACAAGTGTCTCATTAGTAGGGATATCCCCTGAACAGGGTTGTTCCAAAGTACTACTGTAATTCCCTGTCCACTAAGCTGTAAATAAGTACTTGGTTAAAAATACTAGGGAGGAAAATGTGGCGTGGAAAGGACTGGCAACCCTACCATATTATGCTGAGGCTAGTGCAATGAGCTCCTCACAGCTCATTATTTTTTATTAAGAATGAACATGGGACTCATCTCAAATTCAAATTCAAATATTCTTTATTCATCCTCAATCATGAAAATATACAACAACAACATCTCTACCTTTTATTATTAAAGTTAATGTCATGACTGATGTTTGTTTTTTCTTTTGAACAATTTTTTTTTCGTACGCATCCAACAGTGAGTAACTCGCCAATTACAGGATGGATAAACCAGGGAGTTGTAAAATAAATTATTTTACAACTCCCTGGATAAACTATTTTTAACAAAGTCTTGAGGCTTAGTGGAGTTACAACCCTGGTATTACTGTAGGTCAGAATTGAACCCTGGACCTTGAGTTTGGAGGGCAAGAAAGGTAACCACTACACTACACCTCCACTTTCCTAATACAGATTCATTTTTTTTTTTTCTTAGAAAGAATATGAAGCTCGCAAAAAAGAACAAGGAAAGAGATCCAGAGCTGATAAAGATTATGTTTTAGAAAAACTGTATCAAGCATTTGAAAAACATCAGTATTACCAACTAAAAGATTTAGTCAAGCTGACTAATCAGCCTGTTGTAAGTACTGTATATCACATTTATTATTTTATTTTTAATTTAAAATACTGCAATTACGTAACAGTGCCATTAAATGATACTACCATCAAATAACACTGCCATCAAACTGACATGATTTATTGCTGCCATCAAATAACACTGCCACTGAGTAACACTGTCATCGAATAATACTACCATCAAATAACACTGACATCAAATAATACTACCATTAAATACTGTCATCAAGTAACACTGGTTTTGAGTAACAATGCCATCAAATAACACTACCATTAAAGGGGGGTTCCGGGTTTAAAATGAATAGTAAACAAGGCCAACAGCCATTAAGTCGCGTGCTACAATGCATAGTGATACCGGACCGACAGACAGACAGACAGACCGACAGACAGACGGACCGACCGACATAGTGAACTATACTGACCGAAATTACTGAACATGTTTAAAAATGTTGAAATGTTTAAAAACATTTATATTTTTTTAATTTACACGTGCGTAGCCTGTCACATTTGACGTGCTCGTATAACGTAATTTCGAGTTGAAAAATATTTCAAGAAAACAGAAATCGGGCAAAAAGTGTGCGCAATAACATTTAACGCGCAGTGCGCGCGCAAAAATCTGCGCACTCATGGCAATTTTGTAAACGCTTAAAATTGCCTGAAACGTACTCTTATTTCATCGAAAATAAATTTTGAAAATTTTAAGCGCGCGTACGCATGCGTTACATGCGCTACGCACGTAATTGTATTGCCATATGATGATTTATGCCCTGAAATTTATGAGTACCAAATTTTATTTAATTGTGATTCATGGTTGTTAAGATATGATTACAAACGTGATTTCGTTAAATCGTGCGTAGACCGCGTAATTTTTTATTGCGCACCGTGAAAACATAACCACATCGATTCCTGGCCATAAGGAATATTCTGTGAAAAATTTACTTAGCTAGATTAAACTGATATCAAGATAAGGTCATAAAGCGATAAAACGCATAGTGATACCGGACCGACAGACAGACAGACAGACCGACCGACCGACTTAGTGAACTATAGAGTCGCTTCCACGCGACTAAAAATGTAAAATATATTTGTTTGTCTCTTGAACGGTAAAAGTTTCAATTTATATAAGCGCCCAGTGAAGCAGAACGAAGGCTGTGAAATGAGGCCAGATTACAAGTGCAGCTACGGCAAAATCACACTGTGGTTACAGAATAGGAAATTCGTGAAATGGTCAATCTTCCGACGACTCGTTATCATTAACCATATCAATTACTTTTGTAAAATTATACTTATCTGATGTAATTTTAGTCGGTCTTCCCATTTATAAAGTCAATTTTCTATGAAAATCCATCAAAACAGTGAAAAATTAGATAAGTTTGCACTTTACGTTTGCCGATTTTTGCACTGACTTAGGGAAAGCCTTCAAAATCAATGAAGCGTAACGTATACATTCCTGCTGAGCGAGGAGAACGAGACGACGATACACGTGCTCTCTCTGCCCGGCCCATGCCTGGCATCGTCACGTGATAAGCAGATACAGTATACAATACCAAACTGGTCGGGTCGAGTATACCCCGTCTATAATCACAACATGAACGATGTACAGTATAGTATTTGATTGAAGGTCGACTCAACCTACCGGAATGGTATAGATAATATAGCTCGAATGAGAGAGTTGGAATATTTGTAAACATAAGTACAGTATTGCTAATTTTAACAAGTGTAGCCTATAGTAAAAGGCCTGGTAGTATCAATTCGCATAGGGTCTACTACACTAGCTAGCTCAATTTTTAACTGGGCCGGATCGGCTAGGCTAGGCTAGGTCTCCTTCCTACTACCGGTCTACTTGCTTGATGCAGTATGCGCTTTTTTGGAGAGTAAACTAGGCCTACTTATTAGACGATCGTGACACCATATACGTGCGGACGGCGATCGGATCTTGTTTTGCCTCAATATTTTTGTAGAACGTTTTAGGTTTAGATTGTTTAGGAGTTTGGTTGATAGGATGGGTTTGGAATCCACTGAGTTTTGTTATTTATGGGCCAATCGTTTAGTAATAGGCTAGCTAGGCCCATGAATGATGGCCCCAACCCAATGTTTTAACGTAGCCATCGTGGCATGGAATCCCTAGTCAGAAATGGCTCTCACCCCGGCATGAATAAAATGATTTAGGCTAGGCCTAGCCTAGTACGTGAAGCCGATATACGATCTGTACTATTACTTCGAGGTATAAAAATAGTATAATTTATGACTCCGTAATCTGTGTACTAAATTTTGTATTTCATTAAATGTCAAATAAATATATGCTACTACTGTTATTATTACACTTTAGGCCTAGCTTAGCAAATCTACAAAAAATGTATTTCACAATGATCGGGTGGTCGTCGTTTGACAGAGGAGAGAGAACACAACGTACAAGCTTGACGTCGCGAGTTGGAATCCACTGATGACGTGATTTTGTGAATATCTCATGAATATTAATGAGCTTCCCTAAGCTGCTGAAAAACAGACTTTCTATGAATTTACCCTAAAATGTATATGAAATTTAATTTTTTTAATTTCTCGTTATTACTTCTTCATTCTGACATGTCTATATTGTTATAATATTTTTTATTTAATAAATAAACGATATTTAAAAGCAATTTTAAACCCAGAATCCCCCTTTAAATAACACTACCATTAAATAACACTACCATCAAATAACACAGCCTTCAAATAATACTACCATCAAATAACACTACCATCAAATAACACTACCATCATATAACACAATCATCAAATAATACTACCATCAAATAACACTACCATAAAACTGCCATAAAATATTGCTGCCATTAAATAACACTGTCGTTAAATAACACTGCTATAGTTTTTTTTAAATACTGTACATCCAAACATAGAGACCTCTATTTAAACAATCTTAGGCATCTGCATCTATTTAAATAATGGTATACCAAGCGTTTTCCAACATGACATATATTGTGCCGATGTGTATTGTGGAAATGCATTTGATAAACAGTAAATTAATGAGATCTAGTATTCATTTGCAACTCAAGGACGTAACGTAACGTAAGTGATTTGACCAATCATATTTGAAGAGTGGCTGGTCATTGATCAACTCGCCTGCGTTGCGTGTATGTCCTGGTCTCTAGTGGGAACCACACTTTTAAATATGGCAATCTATGCACTGGATGTTTTTTGTATACCAAAAAAAAAAGCAAAGCACTTTTAGCTGGAGAATGGAGATCACTCGAAATATTGGTAGATATATAAATTATTTCTGTCTGCATTTTAATTCATTTGATATATAAATAATATGTTCTTTTTTCACAGACGTATCTGAAGGAGATTCTGAAAGAAGTTGCTATTTATAATCTGAAAGCACCACACAAATATATGTGGGAACTTAAACACGAATACAGACATTATGAAAAGGCTGATAGTACATGAACTATTGAGAACAAAATACTAGATTGCCTTCACCTGCGCATGTATGCATGTACATAATAAGAAAGGTTATTAAAGCCAGATTTGGTATTGGAGAGTATGTATGATTCTCTCACTATGCAACAACATAGCGTTTTTGTTTTAATGTTAGTGGTGTGGCATATGATTTACGATCTCAGTCTTTGTACAGCTTAACATTTTTTTACTGTATACCATGAAATACATTTCATGATCGCTTTCATGATCGATCTCTTATGATCGGAAACTAAGAATTATTGAGTGTCGAACTATTGACTGTAGTTTAATAATTTATAGATAGGCGCGGCAAGCCAGTAATGTAATGTACAATTCCAGTTATTTTCCATAACTGGGCTGGCCATGTCCGTTTTTTCTATTTCACCTGTATAATATATGTGGCTTATTTACAACATGATGTTAAGTAAAAACTAAATGGTATGGCATAAAAATGTTATAACAATGCAAAGTGTTATGTACTGTTAGGCTAGCGTTTGTATTTGTTCCTTATACAAATTTATGATATCCCATGTGTACCAACCACATACATGGGGTATAAAAAATGACCGAAATTGTACTGAGAAGGTTTTAAACTAACCTATAATCCTTTCTTGTACCATACTTAAATGATAGCCTGAAAGGAAAAAAAGATCACATACACATATTTTACTTGTGTCTTCATTTCTCTGGTTTTTATTAGAAAATAAACTATTATTAATACTAATGCCTGCTAGATATCAGTGTCTTGTTAAACTTTGTATGTGAACTTTAATATCCGGAAGATTTAAGAAAATCTTGAAGTTTTCCAACAGTTGAATTGCATTGTCCAGGTATACACGCCAACAATGATAGCTAAAGTGACAACAAAGGATAATGAAGAATAGTATCAGTGTAATGATTTCGTAGTGGGGAGGGATTAAGCGCTAATGCTAATAACACAGTTTTGTTTATATCAGTTTTTAGTGTGTGTGCTCAACACCTGCGCGATCGCTCCAAGTGGCGACAGAGAGGGAAGCGGGTTGAACTAGCCGTGAAACCCTCTGGGCCGGCTTATTTAAATTTCTCCAGCAGAAGTGCATTCTATAAAAACCTCTTAGTCTAATTATTAATCATAATGATGTATCTTATGAAAATTGAATCATTAATCCATGTCTTTGTACCCATGTGACTTACTTTGCTTAGTTTTTGCCACACAACATCCCACATCTCCACCTTTCTTAGCGTAGATCATTTCTCCATCTGATCTTAAAAATGTGTATTTATCACCAGCTATTTTCACTCCAGTTGAGTGCAAACCTGCAGGGTTGACAAACGCTTGTACCAGGGCGAGGACTTCATTTTTATTTACCTATAAGGAATTAGATTTTTTTTAAACTTGCAGTTATTGACAAAGCTTATCTTATACAATTGCATAAGCATCGGTAGGTCTACCACAAGAGGTTGGTGTAAACTGTCCAAGGCTAGGTTACGACTTACCTTGAATTTCTTAGATGCAGCCCAAGTGCTTCCATCCAATCCAAAAATTGCTCCTTTTTTAACATTACCTGTTCCAATTAGTTTTTTAACATAATTCGACCAACTCATGATGTTCCCTCCAATTGATAACAACAGTCCTAATCTTAATGTTTTCTTATAAAATTAAACTCTCAGTCTCAGGCCTTATGGAGGTATACCTCCATGCTCTACCTACGTCAATATTTTGTTTCCTATAGCTACTGTTTGTGTTCGTGCGTGCGTGTCCCACAAGCGCGTTTGCGTTTATTCTATGTGCGTGCGGTGGTGCAACAGCAGCAGACCAGCGCGGCCCTTTGTTAAGATTAATTTCATTATTCATGACGTACGTAACGTATATCCGCTCAGTTTTTATTGTGTGTATTTCAGTAGACCCATAATTTTTTAATTCAATTTCGTCCTCAACCACTGGACACGCGACGCGTTAATAACGTTTTAGTCGATGGGGATAACTTTTATTACAAGTGATACTAAAATTATGGCATCCAACAAATCAACATCAAATAAATATAATTTAAAAAGATCATAACAAAAACTACTGGGGCCCTAGTCATTCAAAAATTAGCATGGCTTTAGAGTGGTGGTTAAAAAATAAACTTTCCGAAATGCGATTTTGATGAATTGAAATTTAAACAAATACATGCCTCAATGAGAAACAAGACTGGCCATTGCTCCACCTGTAAGCCCAACTTCTTAGCCGGTGAATTAAAGGATCAAATTGCTTACCCTCTCAGTCTAATATTCACTAGATTATTCAATGATCAGAAGGTCCCTCTATCGTGGAAGGAGGCAATTGTAATACCTATATTTAAAAAAGGCAAAAAGGAGGACCCGGCTAACTACAGACCGGTTAGTTTAACGTCGGTCATAGGGAAAATGATGGAAAGGATTATTAGAGATAAACTCGTAATGTATCTTGAGAGTAATGGTCTTTTGTGCAATGAGCAATTTGGATTCAGACAAGGTAGATCATGTGCATTACAACTACTTGATGTCCTGGAGAGTTGGACTACTAACCTGGATAACCATGATAGCTTTGATTGTGTCTATTACTATAAAAAGGCCTTTGATAGTGTGCCACACCAAAGGCTTCTAGTCCAATTGAAAGGTTTTGGTATTACGGGAAATCTACTAGGTTGGTTCTCAAATTATTTGTCAAAAATAGAACACAACGAGTTAGTGTCAATGGTCAATTATCATCACAGGCTCCAGTATTAAGTGGAATTCCACAGGGTAGCGTTGTGGGCCCAATCTTATTTTCAATCTTCATTAACGATTTACCTGATGTTGTCGCATCTACTATACGTTTATTTGCAGACGACACCAAGTTGTATATAGTGGTCAATAACATTGATGATGCGGATTTATTTCAGAGACATTGACAGTGCTTCCCATTGGTCTAATGTTTGGCAATTGCCATTTAATGACACTAAGTGTAAGGTATTTCATTATGGTCGTGATAATCCCAATTTCTTGTATTCAATGGCTGGTAATTTACTACATGAGGTAAAGCAGGAGAAAGATCTAGGTGTTACCTTTGATCCTAGTTTAATCTTTAATTTGCATGTAGCGGATATTTGTAAAAGAGCTAATAAGAAACTAGGAATGATTTATAGATCTTTTAAATTCTTGAATAAAGATGGATTTTTGAAGCTGTTATAAGTCTATTATTTGTCAGGCCAACGCTTGAATATTGTAACACTGTTTATAATCCTATTAGAAAACGAGATCAGGATGAAATAGAGAAGGTCCAGCAAAGAGCAACAAGATTGATTCCTAGGTACCGTAATATTCCTTATGAACAACGTTTGAGAATTCTTGGTCTTCCTACCATGAGATATCGAAGGCAGAGAGCGGATATTATCCAAGTTTTTAGGATTGTTAAAGGTTTCGATCGTATTTCGATCAACACATTTTTTGAATTTGATCTAGAATCTCGGACCCGTGGACCCCCATATAAACTCAAGTTTAAAAGCTCTCGTCTTAATATTAGGAGGGACTCGTTCTCCAGGAGAGTTATTCTCTTATGGAATGCTCTGCCTGGCTGCGGATGTAGTTTCATGCGCTACGGTGAACTTGTTCAAAGCAAAACTTAACGTCGCATGGTCTAACCACCCGCTGAAGTTTTCACCCTATATAGAATATGATTTTATTGCTAAGAGGGGGCTTTTAAGCACTGAGTGCTTCGCCTCGATCCCGTAGACGAAAAGTGTACGGGAAACAAGTAAACAAGTAAGTAAATTAACTAAGCCCAATGCCTCAATTTGCGCCTCGTACATATTCAAAGAATTTCCAATCGTGTTTGAAACACAATACCATGGTGGTGTTCAATTCAATTCAATTCAAAATTCTTTAATCATCCACACGGGGCAATTCAAATGAAAAGGTCTGGATTAAAATGATCTTATACAAAATATACAAAATATCACAATACACAGTACAATATAACAAGAGTCAAAGTTCAAGAATTTAAGAGTCGGATCGCCACTGGCAAAAAACATAGAAATACACTATAATATCTCTATGCAAAAACGAATTCCTTTTCCGGTTTGTTCTACATGCCGGGCATCGAAAGCGACGTAGAAATCACTGAACAAGGCATGGTTAATATTTTCGCGCCGCTGCTCTGGTTGCCAGACCTCTATGTCCCATGAGGACATATTCATTAATAAGCTGTTTTATAGCGGTAGCTTTATAGTATCTAAGGCCAAGAGTTTTGCTAAAATAAATGGAAACTAGACTATAATGTATAGGTCCCAGCTGCTGGACCAAAAAAACTTCTGGGAAAATAGTCTCGAGTCTCACGGTTGAACGTTTTTACTCGGGGTACCCGAGTCTAGGACTTACTCATTTTCTCCTCTTCTTCCTCCATCTGGACACTATTGAGTAAAAAGTGCGATTTTTAAAGTACTACTCCTCCCTTATTCGTTGTAGTATTGAGCTGGGATTTGGCATGAACATACTACAGGGACATGTCCTCAAAGCTATAGAGCCGGATTTTTAATTTTTTGTTAATTAATTTGTTTAATTAAGAATCCACAATGTGTGACACACACCACAGCGTTATGTAGTTATATGGTTATATGCGGATTCTTGGCGTAGTGGTTATCACGTTTGCTTAACACGCAGAAGGTACCTGGTTCGAGCCCGGACGAAACCTTTTTTTTAAACGTTATGGTGAAAAGTACTCTATACGCAATATGATAATTATACACAGTATATCTTATTTTTATTATTTTTTTAAATACTTATTTTGTGTAATCGGTAATTATCACTTTTACACATGTTTATTTTTCTTTGTGCTTATTACCATATTTATTTGTAATTTTAATGGATTAAAAAACTTTCTGTAACCCACATTTTTAGTGTAAGTGGTTTTCGTAGTGTAGTGGTTGTCAAGTCTGCTTAACACGCAGAAGGTCCCGGTTCGAGCCCTGGCGAAACCTCGGGTTTCTTTTACTTTATGGTGAAATAACTGTATACGTCTGTATATACAGCTTCTTTCGCTGTACCCCGAGTATTGCACATTCGTGCTTTTTTGTTAATTAATTTGTTTAATTAAGAAGCCACAATGTGTGACACACACCACAGCGTTATGTAGTTATATGCGGCTTCTTGGCGTAGTGGTTATCACGTTTGCTCTATACGCAGAAGGTACCTGGTTCGAGCCCGGGCTAAACCTTTTTTTTAAACTTTATGGTGAAAAGTACTGTATACGCAATATGATAATTATACACAGTATATCTTATTATTATTTTTTTAAATACTTATTTTGTGTAATCGGTAATTATCACTTTTACACATGTTTATTTTGCTTTGTGCTTATTACCATTTATTTGTAATTTAAATGGATTAAAAAACTTTCTGTAACCCACAATTTTAATGTAAGAGGTTTCGTAGTGTAGTGGTTGTCAAGTCTGCTTAACACGCAGAAGGTCCCGGTTCGAGCCCTGGCGAAACCTATTTTTCTTTAACTTTCTAACTGTATACGTCTGTATACAGCTTCTTTTGCTGTACCCCGAGTATTGCACATTCGTGCTTGTTTAATTCTTGCCCTTTGATTGGTTGGCGCGAATCAACATATTGTGGAAAAATTTTCACTTGTAAGTCACGTTGGTATTCAGTTGCATGCCTACAGTTCAGGTTGAGGTCATAGACAAACAGGCTACAGCACATTAAAGTTCAAAATTGACCATTTTAAAATTAAATTTTGAATTAGTAGATTAATATTATTAATTTGTTGGCAAATAATACATTGTTGGAAAGGTACACGTGTCTTTTTTCAAATGCTGTGTATACAATTAACTAGTGAAAAAATGGGTATGTGATTCATAATTAGAATTATCTGTGATTTGTATGTATCTTTAAAGGACATCTTCTATATATAAAATTTACGTATGGGTAAAATTCGGTAAATCGCGCCTTACTTCTAGAATTTTTACTCGAGGGCAGGGTATATAAAGTTGGTTCGTACTTTCGGTACTGATTTTAACCACCTGATGTAACCCTGTCTACTAATTAAATTAAGTTAGATAATTAGTTATTGACGATTAAAACGAATTTAGGTTCAACGATTTGCCCCAAATAGGGGTGTTTTCCGATCTGTCTAATGGATGTCCATCTTGAAAAATACCCGCCACAAAAATGCGAGGAAGCTTCGCATTTTCCTATCTCCTCCTACGATAATTGTTTTTAATAACTGAAAACCGGTTGAACAGCTAGAGTACAGCATCATAATGTTGAAGACAGGCCGATTTTCTTTTAAAAATACTATTTTGATAGATTTAATATACGATTATACAAATGTATTGATTTGCGATGAATGGAACATCCCAATCTCTCAGTCTGCCAGAGTTTGGTTTAACACAAGTAGGTAAATTTATGAGCCCTTGGTTTAACACATACGGTAGGTAAATAATAGGCCCTCTTTGAGAATAAACTTGCAATACTTTGACAATACTGTAAATACCTATTAACTATTTTCGGTCCTCATTTGAATCGAGCATTTCTTACTGTGAATGTTCGTACTGTTAGATGTACTAATATACAAATATATACAAATAAACGTTATTACTGAGATTGTGGATAGGCTCTACTGTTAGATATACAAATAAACTTTATACTGACAGTTCCTTCTCAACGTTTGTATTAATTAATAATTACTAATAATATAAACGTCGTAGTGGTGTATCGTGACATGTACTTTAATATTTCAATCGATTATGACAGTGACAGTTTTAACAAAGTATTAAATCGCAAATGTTTTACTGTATTTAGAGGTATATTATTTATAGGCCTATAAAACATGAAACAAATATTTCGTTACTGAGTGGATAAAGAATATATTTAAAAATTGTTCCTCTTTGTACCTATCCGCTTTCCCATCCCTCAACCCTAATGTTACATACAAAACACAAATTCAAAAATTTGGACTCATTTTGTGGTAAGTTTCTCCTTCGTAAGTAATTCCCAGGGTGCTAATTTTAGTTGACTACATAAATCATCGTGTCTATTTATTCGTTTCTGTAAACGAAAATGTATTATTGTCCTGCGGTACATACATTTGAAATCCCCAGTTTTGTTACGCTGAAATTACTGTGTATTCGAGAACCATCTGTGGGCACAACCTAGATGGTACGCGAGCGAAACAAGCGTACCATCTAGTTTTAATAATTAATCATAAATTAATCAAAAGAACAATGATTAATTTTGAAATGTCGAGTGGCGTTTTTTGTAAGAAATATTTCTTGTTTAGAATAGCTCAATTTTTTTCTAGAATGTGCATGTTACAGAAAGAAGAAGCCAGTGGTGGCGCCAGCGGGGGGGGGGGGGGGGGGGGGGCTACGGGGGCTGTAGCCCCCCTCGTCGGGGAGCCTAGCACCCACCACCCCCCCCCCCCCCCGTCCGTCGGGGAACGCGAGTACTTTTCGTCGGGGAATATAATATACAGTAAAAATCATTCGCGTTCACTTTGTAGCTTCAGCGCCTAGAAAACCGCGACGTTCCATTTTTTTTAGTACGTCGGACTATCACTATTACGCTATTACACTTTTTTGCATGCATTATTGCCGGCAATCTAATAAACAATAGGTACGCACTTGTCTGGCGGTGTCCCTTTGTACGAATCGTTTAACATTGGGCCCGGCCCATTGCGGTTTACGCGTGATATCATGTTCCATCCAGGGACCAGAATGTGTACTGTTAGTTTCCAGGTGAACTTTACCGAAGCGTTACGTTGTGAACTGTGTATCGACGTACGCTATACAGCAAAAGGGTACGAATTATGTTCGCGATCTATTATTTTTAGTCGCGTGGAAGCGACTCTATAGTTCACTATGTTGGTCGGTCGGTCTGTCTGTCGGTCTGTCTGTCTGTCGGTCCGGTATCACTATGCGTTTTATCGCTTTCTGACCTTATCTTGATATCAGTTTAATCTAGCTAGGTCAATTTTTCACAGTATATTCCTTATGGCCAGGAATCAATGTGGTTATGTTTTCACGGTGCGCAATAAAAAATTACGCGGTCTACGCACGATTTAACGAAATCACGTTTGTAATCATATCTTCACAACCATGAATCACAATTAAATAAAATTTGGTACTCATAAATTTCAGGGCATAAATCATCATATGGCAATACAATTACGTGCGTAGCGCATGTAACGCATGCGTACGCGCGCTTAACATTTTCAAAATTTATTTTCAATGAAATAAGAGTACATTTCAGGCAATTTTAAGCGTTTACAAAATTGCCATGAGTGCGCATATTTTTGCGCGCGCTCTGCGCGTTAAATGTTATTGCGCACTCTTTTTGCCCGATTTCTGTTTTCTTGACTTACTTTTCAACTCGAAATTACGTTATACGAGCACGTCGAAAGTGACAGGCTACGCACGTGTAAATTAAAAAAAAATAAATGTTTTTAAACATTTCAACATTTTTAAACATGTTCAGTAATTTCGGTCAGTATAGTTCACTGCACTATGTCGGTCAGTCGGTCTCTCTGTCTGTCTGTCTGTCGGTCTGTCGGTCTGTTTGTCGGTCTGTCTGTCGGTCCGGTATCACTATGCATTGTAGCACGCGACTTAATGGCTGTTGGCCTTGTTTTTATTTACGATTAACCCTGTACCGTGGGGTACCTAAAATAGACGTTTCACTGTAGGCTCGCCTACATCACTAAACAAACATTTTCCAACATCTTATTATAGCTAAGTTATTACATTTCCAATGTCCTGTATGTCATGAACTGCTCATCATACATCGAAATTCCAGATTCACATCTGGGAAATAAACTGATTTTCCCCGAAGGAAAATGGTCTAAGCTTGCGGACGCATTCCCCTCCAAATAAAAGGTAAAAAGGGTCACTTTTTTAGTCCTCTAGGCCTGAATTTTTTAAAGTTGTAAGTGTAGTTTTTGAAAACCTGCAGCTCTAGTTTTCAAAATTGTCTTAGCTCAATCGTCCCCAATTATAGAGCTGGTCATGGATACTTATACATTTCGTTTCATATTTCGATGTGCAATAACAGTTAGTGCATTGTCTGGGAACATAGAGCTCTCTTTTTTTTTCATTTCTTTTCCATATCCATGGTAGGGCTGGTTCTGGAGACGTACCGGTATATAGTTTGTTTTATGCTTCGAAGTATAATACGTAAAATTTCCGGGACCTAGTAACTCTATTTTTCAAAATGTTCTTAGCTCCAACAAAAAACCATGGTGGGCTGGTCCTGTAGACCTATACTTTCGTTTCATATTTCAATGTCTGGTCCTGTAGACTTATAATTTCGTTTCATTTATCAATATGGGCCTATAAGTGCAATTTCCAGGTAGCTAGCAGTTCTATTTTTCACAATTTTTTTAGCAGCTCAACCCCCTGGTCCTGGAGACGTATATATTTTGTTTATTTTTGTTCGAAATACTATAATCCAATTTCCGGGGACCTAACAACTCTACTTGCTTAAATGTTCTTAGCTCTATCTCAACCTCGGTGGGCTGGTTCTCTGGTAGACTTGTAATTTCTTTTCATATATCAATGTATAATTGCAATTTTCGGGGACCTAGCAGCTCTATTTTTCAAAATGTTCTTACAGATCAGCCCATGGGTGTTAGTCTCGCGCACTTACAATTTTCGCACCCCCACCAAAAAGCAACATATGGCTACTATTATAACGATATACATCTTGGCTCGTGGGAAGTTTTACGTTCGCGTATATTTTCTATATGATAGGCATATTGAACTTCATTTTTAAAATTGAAAGAATGGATTTACACAGTCGTGCTATGTGTTTTATCGCACAGTATTATATACTATACTATATACCATACAAAATGGAAAAAGTTGGCTACCCTAAATCTGATTAAAACGGCCTCAAATTACGCTATAACGCGTTGCTTCCGGGGGCGTCGCCCCCTGGGTCCCCACCCTTGTCGGCCCCTGGCCCCCAGCCTACCGATGCTCGCTTCGCTCGTATAGCCCCTCCGTCGGGGAATTTAGCCCCCGCGTCGGAAAGATCCTGGCGCCACCGCTACGAAGTTGACAATCTATTAATTTAGAACTTAAGTTAACAATTCTTTGTAGTGAGTTCCTCTCATTGACCCTAAGACTAAAAACCAGCATATAAATGAAAAATTTAGAACGTTCTCAACAAAGGAATTATAAAAAAACCCTAATAATTATACTTTATCGACATTAAAATGGTTCAGCTTAACTGGTGTCTGGTGTAATGGTTAGGACATCTGCATATCAAGCAGAAGGTTCTATTCCGGGTTCGAAACTCCACAGATTTCCTCGTTTCAAATTAATTAATTACATTTCAGTATATCACCGGGCAGTTTAAGATTTATTCTGTGCCTCATGATATTATTGTTACTACAGTAATATACTTTGATAAACTACAAACCCTTTCTTCATGTTAAATATTCTCGTGTCAATGTTTGTAAAAATGGTATTTTCTGTAGACTCTCGTCATTGTACAATTCATGTCTTTTAAAAGATAATTCTTTAGATATTTTTAACTGTAATTTTTCTCAATTTAAATGTATTATTAATGAAATTATTTAAATTTTCTTTTTCATTTGTATATATTTTTATTGGCTCATATTTTATAGTTCAGTTTTTATTTTCAACCTGTTATTGGTGTTTTACACTGTTGGTTTGATATAAAGAATAAAGCAGTATTTGTTTGTTCATTAACAATGAAAAACCAAACTTTCTGGAATTTGCTGCCATCATCGTCGCGTCCGCGTCAAGGATAGTGTAATTCTTTGTTGTGTTTTGCATATCATGCTGCAGCGCGTGTGTCCGATCCTCTCAACAGCATGCAGAATTATCTAACGAAGACTTTGACCTACCTAGGCATAGCTTTTGATCAAGAAATATAGCGTTTCTAATTTCATCTGTAACAATTGTTTATGAGTAAGTACAGTACATCATTTGGGGCTAATTTATTTAGTAATTTATCTAGCTACTACTACCTAGCTAGGGTGCTACCATGGAGTAAAGAATAATATTCTTTACTCCATCCCATGGTGCTACAGCACTTTGGAGCTTACCCAATTTAAAAACATTCACCTCTGATTGTGTGTGTGTTAAGATCATTTCGGTCGCGTTTGAAATCGGCGGTCGCGCTTCGAATCGGTCGCGTTTATTGCATGCCAAATTTGCCTTATGTATATTTTTCAAGGGAAAAAAAGGTAGGTAGAAAACAATGGACGAAAATGTTATAATTTAGCCTAGGCCTATACATACAATATTATAATTATTTCTATTAAATTTTATATTCTGAAAAATTAGGCCTAGCTTATAGTATAGTAAATACCAGGGAATAATTTCGCCAGTGTAGCATAGCAAAAAGCTATACAAAACAACCTTCTTGCTACACATTTCTACAATTGTGTAGCAAAAAATACGATAGAAAACTATGTTTCTAGACTCAAAAATCAGTTTGATTAGCAATATTGCTAAACAAAATTTTAAAATTAAATTTTTCCCTGAATACGTGAACGTGATTGGTTGAAACTGCATCACATGACTACCGGTGCGAGGATCGTAAATCGTATATATCCTTGAGTACGATGATATTGAGTGAGTAATTTTCGCGTAATTAGCATGTCCGAGTCATATAAATTCCAGCAAATTCTCGAGTGCGATGATATTGACTGTAATTTTCGTGTGGCAACATTTGGTGATAAATAAACAAAAGTCATCTACTGAGACTTGAACTTGCGACGATTTGTCCACACCATTACGCAACTTGCTTGAAGAAATTAATCACCTAAACTATGCATACATAGTGCCCTCAATCATTTGTTATTAGTCCTCCCTAGATGTGAAGAAAGACCGTTTGTGATTGGTTGATACTCACAGTGAGTAGTAACTCGGTACATCTGGTGATTCGGCTCCTCGAAATAAGAAGTTCTTATTATTTATTTCGGCCTACCTGATAATAATATTATTATTAATTAATGTACTGTAGGCTTATAGATGGAAATTCTTTTTAAAGACGACAGGGCTATTATATATTGGCGAACGGCGCTCCATACTATCTCCATTTACATAAGAAATGATCGGTTTACCCACCTGTGGCGGTGATGGTGAGTGAGTTTTATGCCCAGTTATGCAAAAGTACAGTAGAGCCCTAGTAGCTGGGCCGTGCGTGTAGGTAGGGGTCTACTAGCTAAATAAGGGGAACAGATGGGGGATCGGTACCACGGACGATTGGGCCCAACTACTACTTAGTAATATGACTAACATTGTTCTGAACGCATTAGACTATCGATTGAGCCCAACATGGTTCTCCACATACCAGATGATGATGATTAGCTAAACAATATAAAAATACAACAATTGATCATGACTTGTCGCGATCATCTGATGTATGGTTATGGGCATTCAAAACACCAGGGATAGCCCTCTAAATCCCCTAGGGATGGCCCTCTAAATCCCCTAGGGATAGCCCTCTAAATACCCTAGGCTACGCTCGCGCTAAGGTCAAATTTTCGTTCGCCAAAATGGCGAAAGGTTTTGAAAGACATTAGCCAAATTGAAAATCCTTTAGCCAAATTTAAAAAACCATAAAAATTCGAAAAAATGTTTATTAAATAAATAATGCATGTATTTTTTTTAAATTTTATTTCTTTTACATTTATATTATTATTAGGTATCCCAATGAACCTGATTTTCGTTACCGCGATTTTAACACGTTCGTGAAATTTCAAAAAGTGACGTGTCTTTGAAGTTAAAAATATACTATTTCTTATGTACCCACGAGAATAAAAATTATATGCCTGGAAAGATCTTGTTTAAGGGATTATTTTATATATTTATAATCTATGTTTATTATTAAATATTTTAATAGAAAACGCGAGTTAAAAATGAGGTACAAAAGCCGGCGAGCCGAAATCCGTGCGCGCTAAAAATAACTTTGGAAAACACTTTTCACATCCGATCGCACGAGGTCCATAATAGGTGGTGGAGTAATTTTTGTTGCATGTTATCAGGCTTTAAATACTCTTTATTTTGATATGTAAATCGGTTATTATTATTATGTACATCCGCCTCAAATGTCAATTTTAACGATAAAAATTGAATTTTTGAGTCTTTCTCATTATCAAAATCTGGCTAATTTAGTATTGAATTGAAGCTAATTTATATTTCTGTTTGATAAAACACATCGTTTTATTTGACTTTGCGTGGACCTCGTGCAAAGAGGCCAACAAGACCAACCCCTGAAAAAAATAATCCCTACCATAAATATCAGTGTTTACCATTTTCCTTACGGGGGATTCAGTTCTACGCTTATTACCAAATTACCGTCGCCCAGGCAATGTGCATGATATGCATGTATTAGCACGTTAATTTATGATTGGATAACCCCCGCAGTGGACTGTTCCATTTTCTGAACTAGTCTTCGCCGCACACGAGGCATGTCGAAAAATGTCGCCTCTCATCATGGAATATTTGCTTCGAAACGTCAATTTTACCGATTTATTAAATTATTTAATAATTTGAATATTTATCAATATATTATATAAAACAAGAAATGTACCGCAGAAATTTAAGAAGCTTTGAATTTGATATGCAGCGGCCGTAACCCATTCTATGTACAGGCGGCCGAAACGCGCTTTGGCCAGGGTTGCCGTTGCAGTATACGCTGTTTCTTAGCTATCCAATTTAAAGCGCAACTTTTACTCTAGTAGCTAGATCAACTTTCGTATGCACTTTGAGGTCCAGAGAATTTGACTTCAGAAATTGGTTTAGGGTGGTCAAACAATCATTTTTGGCTTGGTTACACATTTTGAAAATGTGGCGAAAGGTCAAAAGGTCAGGGTGAAAGGTCATAAGACCAAACACCAATATGTCCTTAAATCTCAACAACCACTGGTCACAGCGAAGTAATTTTGGTCTCAAATTGATCAGAAGGTATACATTTATATTCAGTCTAATGGGACATTTTAGTTTAGTGTATCCAATTAAACGCCCCGGGCATTTATTGTTCAAAAGGGTTTTTAGGGGGAGGGGAGGCATCTTTATTTGGGGTATAATATGGTAACATGTATAATCAAATAAATACCACCTAGATGTAAAAAATACAGCACAATTAATATAAAAAAATGATAACATTATGTCAAAATGCTTGGTAAATTGTAGATTATGGTAATTAATGAAATGTGTTGTGATACAATTATTTTGTAAATGCATGTGGCGGAGCGTTTATTCCACATGATGTTCTATTGGAGGGAATGCAGGCTTTTATTCAAAGCGGGTGTTAATTCGAATAAATACTCGAGCTCAACAGTTAAGAATGCTAGAAGTAACTTACTATAGTTACCCGAATAAAAGGTCCGGGCATTTAGTTATTCAGGGAAGGCGTTTATTTTGTTTGGGTGTAATAATGGTAACATGTATAATCAAATAAATACACCCCAGATAAAAAAAAAATTAATAAAATAAGAATAATAACTGGATTAAACCTCATTCTATCCTGTTGCAAGTACAATCATGTAATAAAAGGTATCACAGACAACTATAATAGACCAATTCATTGTCATTATTCCGTAACACTGTTGCATAATATTTTTGAATGTTACCGACAAAACTTATACATAATATGTATAAGTTTTGTCGGTGTATATTATACACGTCTGTTCCCAGTGTAGATAATAAAACAATATATGTTTCTGGAGATTTATTATCAATACCACTAGAAACTTTGACATGTTTTAGGTACTGAATTCATTGACAATAAAAGCATCAGTTATCATGATAAAATCATACTACAACACTGTACTACAGTACACAAGGGTGTTTTCAGGAAAGCTGGACATATTGTACAATAGTAATGAAGCTATGTATTGGCATTTAAAAATATGCAAAAGATTGTTGTCAAATTGTAGTCACAAACAAACAGATGATAGAATGAAGATCCATTATGAGTGCAATTGTGTCAGGATAATGATATGTCATTGTTTTATATCATTATACTGGCACCTGGAAGAGAAGATCCATTTAATGTTATCTATGACAGTGTCACTTTTATTCTAAAAGACAGAATCATTTCGTTAAAAAGCATAAAGAAGAAAACGAATCATGTAAAGTACCTTTTATCAGTTGAGAAACGAATTATAATTATTAAAATTAGAGTATACACCCGCTTTGAATAAAAGCCTCTCTCAAATAAATGCCACCATTCCCTCTAATAGAACACCATGTGGAATACGCCCGCCACATGCATTTACACAATAATTGTATCACAACACATTACATTAACTACCATAATCTACAATTTACCAAGCATTTTTTTTAACTTTTTGATATTAATTGTGCTGTATTTTTTTTTACATCTAGGTGGTATTTATTTGATTATACATATTACCATATTATACCACAAATAAAGATGCCTCCCCTGCCCCTAAAAACCCCTTTGAACAATAAATGCCCGGGGAGTTTAATCGGATACACATGGCAAGTTACTTCTAGCATTCTGAAAAGAACTGTTGAGGTTGACGTTTCTATCAAAATGTTCTTGGGGACAGCAATAACTAGTACTTGAAATTGAAACAATTTAAAGTATCAGTTATTGCATAACATTACTGTCTAAGGATAAGTTATGTAGAGATATGTTTTTTGTTTGAAACATTAGTAATAGTATTTCTGTTCATCTTTTAACCACATTTTCTATTACAATGAATGTAAATATGTATATTTCGAACAATTTGATACCAAATTTAAGTTTCTACGACCAGTACTTACAGAGATATGAAGATGCCATGATATGTGGGTCAAAGGTCAGAAATGGCATTTCTGATCATTTTTGACTAAAATGTCCCATTAGATTGAATATGAAAGCATGCCTTCTGAACATTTTGAGACTAAAATTGACTTGCTGCGACGAGTGGTTGCCGAGATACAAGTATCTATTTTTATTTGTTCATATAACCTTTGACCTTGACCCTTTGACCTTTGTAACATTTTAAAAAATGTGCTACAAATAATAAATATTTATTTCAAACAATTTAAGACCAAATTTAAGTGTCTACGGTCAGTAGTTACGGAGATACATACATGCCCTGAGGTGTGGGTCAAAGGTCAGAAATGGCATTTCCGGTCATTTTTGACTAAAATGTCCCATTAGACTGAATATAAATGTATATCTTCTGATCAATTTGAGACCAAAATTACTTCGCTGTGACCAGTAGTTGTTGAGATTTAAGGACATATTGGTGTTTGGTCTTTTGACCTTTCACCCTGACCTTTTGACCTTTCGCCACATTTTCAAAATGTGTAACCAAGCCAAAAATGATTGTTTGACCACCCTAAACCAATTTCTGAAGTCAAATTCTCTGGACCTCAAAGTGCATACGAAAGTTGATCTAGCTACTAGAGTATTTCGGTTAGAATGATTGAAAAGGAAATAAAATTAAACATGTTAACATTATACTATTGAGGTAATTACTTTGTTAAATTTAAAATTCCCCTTTTTAAATAACAGAACAGCCTCGTTTACGGAAGTATTCGTCCACATGTTTCTGTTTACATTTTCTTCTCGAAGTTCATTTTCTACGTCGAAGAATAGGAGCTTCCCCTTTTATTCGCTCATCATCACGTTGACGACGGCCGGCCACGAACCAATCACATTAACTGTGTGTCATTAAAAACGTCATCGAGGCACGCTCTGCGCATGTTTAAACAGAACTAAAAAATTGAACACGGCAATCGTGACGTCATCGTCACATATAATGCTGTGGTGGTAAAAAGTGTACCCGAGTCAGAAAGTACCGAAGTGTGGCGAATTCTCGCTCCCATAAGAAGTCACGCCGACCAGGCTAGGCCTAGGCTTGGAAATGTATTTTCGCCAATTTGGCGAACGAGGCAATAATTATTTTCGCCAAATGGAGACTCCAGTCGCCATTGGCGAATTGGCGAGCGGTTAGCGCGAGCGTAGCTAGGGATTTACATCCTCAGGGGTCCCCTCAACATAAAAACAATTAATGCCTTCTGACAGATATATTATAAATATTTAAAAAAATACATAAAAATACAAAACTACTGCGCAGCACAATCACATTCTTCCTTTAGGAAACGTCAAAAATGGATGATAACCATTAACATTGGATAAAAAATATTAAAATTCTTTGGCCTATGTACATCGTTCTTTACCTCTATATCAATGACAAAATGTTATCAGTTACTTTTAGTAAACCTTCTTCACAATTTTACAGTGAATTTCACTTGATGCTAATGAAAGAACAGTCATGACAACAATGGAATTGAGGGAAAATGTGCCTGCAGATTCCGGTGAATTATCCAATCAGAATTCTAAAAATCTGAAACAGAAACGCAAGACAATACTCTAAAGCATAATTGTTTTAAACAGTGTGAAGACAGTTTTGAGCCAAGTTTAAAAATGTCGGTATACATTAAGAAAGAAGTTCTTGAAGAGTATGGGCAGTTAGTAGTGGAGAATGCAACTCACAAGGATATTAATTTAAAAAAACTTAAAGAAAAGATGCCATATGTATGTGAACAGTGTGGAAAAAAGTTTATCCTAGTTGGTGATTTTAATAGACATTTAAAAATACACACAGGAAAGAAGCCATTCGAATGTGAACATTGTGGAAAAAAATTTAATCGCGATTTTAATTTGAAAAGACATTTAAAAACACATACTAGTACTGCAGAGATGCCATATGGATGTGAACATTGTGGGAAGAAGTTTCGAGATAGTTGTTATTTGGTAAAGCATTTGAGAATACATGCAGGAGTGAGGTCATTTGAGTGTAAACATTGTGAAAAGAAATTTTACAATAGTGGGGATTTGAAAAGACATTTGAGAATACACACTGGAGAGAAGCCACATGAATGTGAAGATTGTGGGAAGAAATTTAGCCTAAGCAGTAATTTAAAAAGACATTTAGTAACGCATAAAGAAGAAATGCTGTATGAATGTGAACATTGTAGAAAGAAATTTCGAGATAAGGAATATTTGAAAAAACACTTGAAAATACACACAGGAAAGGTGCCATTTGAATGTGAGAGTTGTGGAAAGAAATTTCACAAAGGTGGCCATTTCAAAAAGCATTTGAGAATACATACCAGAAATATCATGTTATATGAATGTGAAGATTGTGGGAAAAAATTTAACCTAGCAAGTAATTTAAAAAGACATTCAGCGACACATACAGAAGAGATACATGAATGTGAACATTGTGGAAAAAAGTTCAACAAACATTATCATTTCAATAGACATTTAAAAACACATACAGGAGAAATGCCATTGGAATGTGAAAAATGTGGAAAGAAATTTCACATTAATGGTGCATTAACAAAGCATTTGAAAATACATACAGGAAATACTCCATTTCAATGTGAACATTGTGGTAAGCAAATTTGCAATAGTGGAGATTTTAACAGGCATTTAAAAATACACACAGGAGAGACAGTGTTTGAATGTGATGTTTGTGGAAAAAAATTTAACCGGCGTAGTAATTTAAAAAGACATTTAAAAACGCACACAGAAGCTATGCAAGAATGTGAAAAATGTGGAAAGAAATTTCGTGATATTGAGTACTTAAAAAAACATTTGAAAAAACATGAAGAGATATCACATGCAACATTAAAAACGGCAAACACACACTTTGAATGTGAAAATTGTAAGAAGAAATTTGGCAGCCAAGGTGATTTGAATAGGCATTTAATAATACACACTGGAGAGATGCCATTTGAGTGTGAACATTGTGGAAAGAAATTTAACCGATATACTAATTTAAAAAGACACTTAATAACGCATACAGAAGAAACGCATGAATGTGAAAATTGTGGAAAGAAATTTCGTGATAGGAGCTATCTGAAAAAGCATTTAAAAATACATACAAGAGAGATGCCTTTTCAATGTGAACATTGTGGTAAAACATTTCGTGAAAGTGTCTATTTAAAAAACCATTTAAGTGTACATACAAGAGAAGTCCTTTTTATTTGTGAACACTGTGGTAAGGAATTTAAACGAAATAATAATTTAAGAAGACATTTAAGATTACATTCAGAGGTAAAATCATTTCTATGTGAACATTGTGGCAAAACATTTACTGATAATGATTACTTGAAAAAGCATAAGAAAATACATTCACGGAAGTTGCCGTTAGATGTGAAAAATGAGGAAAATGAAATTGCAATTTGAATGGGTTTTTTTAAAATACACGGTAGAGATGATGCTGTTTAAATTAGAACATTGTGATAATTGTTTTACATTGTACTGGAGAAGCCATGACAAAGAATGTGATTAGTGTAAGTTTGTCTTTAGTCAGATTTCCGTTTGCAATTTTAAGTAATCTAAAATAGAAGCTTTTTCTACAGTAGGGTTTTACTGTATTAACTGTATAATTGGAAGTCAAAAAAATATAATATAAATACGTACTTGTGATGGAATTACTATGACGGAATTACTGTAATCTAAACTACAGTATCCATGATCAGATGATATGCTGAATAGCACCCGCTACAAACAAGTCGTTTTAGAAACTACAATTTCAAATGTTAGATACTGTAATTTATTGCACCTTCTTTTTTGTATTGATCCAGATGGCTTAGCCATATAGTAATGTGTCCTTTTTTCTGTTTGTAATACTGTATGTGTGTGTTTAGCCAGTCTGGGGTGTGATTGAACTGCACCGTGCTGAGTTATGTTGGAGGTATGCGAGTGATTTGGTTCTGTGGCATCTTTGTAGTGTTCTTTAAATCAGGACGGATCTCTTAATACAGTATAAACAATTGAGGCAACCAATTTCCTCTTCTAAGAAGTTATCGTTAAGGTGTACACATTGTTGCGACAGTTTGTTTGGTTTTAAATAGAAACAACTCGAAATGGGCAAATAGTCAGTCCAAAACATAGAGTACATAAAGCAGGCACAGTCAGGCCTTGTCTTTTAAGGCGAGTGAGTGCGATCACTCGCCTAACACACTCCTATGTAAACTGCCCTTGAGGAGTGCGATTTACAACATGCCTTAATTTGGCCTTAACTTCTCCACACCAAAATACAAACAGCACACCTACAGCACCCCTGAATGTATTGAGGAGTGCAATTTGTAGCACACCTATGATTTTCAAAAGACAAGGCCTGCACAGTTCAGCCTAATCCAAAATAAATGTTTATGAAAGGAAGTCTTGGACCTGTAGTTCTTGTGGAAAGAAAAATATGTTTAATCTTTGGGATGAGTACCACGCAGTAGTCTTTGGAGAAGTGGGGGAGAGTGGTGTCAGTTGCATAATTTTTTCGTAATTTTTTGTAAAAAAAGTCTTTAATATGAAGGTGTGTGATAGCCAACTAAAGTGCATACAATTACTGTACTAGCTAAAGTTACTAAAATATCTAGTAGATTACATTATTAGAGTACATTATGAGTTATATTCTAATGATTCTGTGTCAACAAGACAGCTACATTAAATCATCTTCTAGTGTCAATCAAAATATGTACAGTACACCGTTTTTTACTTGCAATGATGGAAAGCCTATGTTGCTCCTCTCTCTATACCGGTGTCCATTCAAGACGACAAATGAACATGACCTAGAATTCTCCAGGTCTACTTGAACTGTGTGTTTTATCACAAACAAGACAATAACGCTCATCCTCCTCTTCTACAGATTTATCAGCACTTTTACTTTGTTCTTAGATAGCACCAACATTCTTGTTTAGATTGTTTTTGTTTCTTGGACATTCTTGACATGGGTGTTCGTTGTAATAGCGCATTTGTTGATGCGGTACAGTACTTGTTGTTCGAGAAGTTGATGTGGTGCTTGTTGTTCGATACGTCGATGTGGTACTTGTTGTTCGAGAATTTGATGCGGTACTTGTTGTTACAGACGTTGATGCGGTGCTTGTTGTTACAGACGTTGATGCGGTGCTTGTTGTTACAGACGTTGATCCGGTGCTTGTTGTTACAGACGTTGATGCGGTGCTTTTACAGATGTTGATGCGGTGCTTTTACAGACGTTGATGCGGTGCTTGTTGTTCGAGAAGTTGATGTGGTGCTTGTTGTTCGATACGTCGATGTGGTACTTGTTGTTCGAGAATTTGATGCGGTACTTGTTGTTACAGACGTTGATGCAGTGCTTGTTACAGACGTTGATGTGGTGCTTGTTGTTACAGACGTTGATCCGGTGCTTGTTGTTACAGACGTTGATGCGGTGCTTTTACAGATGTTGATGTGGTGCTTTTACAGACGTTGATGCGGTGCTTGTTGTTCGAGACGTTGATGCATTGCTTGTTGTTCGAGACGTTGATGCGGTACTTGTTGTTCGAGACGTTAATGCGGTGCTTGTTACAGATGTTGATGCTGTGCTTGTTGTTACAGACGTTGATGCGTTGTTTGTTGTTTGAGACGTTGATGCGGTACTTGTTTTTGCAGCCGTTGATGTAGCACTATTCTGAGAAGTTGATGTGTTATTTTCAAGAGGATCTTGACTGTAAGTTGTGGTGGATGGTGCACATTCATGACCCTCGAAAATATCACTGTTGAATGGAACGATGACACACTTAAACCCATTTTTTATATTGGTCGGTGCGTTTGCTTTAGGAAGCGCAACTTTGGCTAACACTGGTATATCATACTGTAGATGTTCATTGGCTTTCCATGATTATTCCTCATCCAGGCTTCTTGTCTGGTTGCATATAGTATTGTTTTAGCGGCCCATAAACACTCTATCCAGGGGTTGTAATTTGTGGGATGTGTGCGGTGGAAAAGATAATAAGCACAATTATGTTACTTTTTAGCTAGGTTTAATTGTGTCGATAGATAGATGAGCCCCACAATTACCATGCTACTTCGACCAGCTTCATCGTCAGTGTTGTCAGCTGTCATGACTTGTGAGACAATTTCTCATGCTTATTTTCTAGTTCCTGGCTTTTGTGTTTCTTTACTTTTGCTGTTACGTAAAATAGTTCCTTTTTTACCTTACCTTTGCATTGTGTATTCCAATGTTTAACTTGGGCTAGTAAATTCCCGCTCAAGTTTTTTGTCAGCTCATCCTGTAGTGAAGTGCAACTGCATTTGCTGTATTTTACGCAGCTTGTTTGGTTATCACTCTCTGTTTTACTCTTTCTTTTCTTTGTTTGCGTCTAGGTGCACTACACCACCCCCTTAATTGAGAATCAATTGCTAAACACTGATTAAACATTAATGCAAAACAAGTCCAAAATTAATGTTCAATTATTTTCTAAATTAATATTTATTTTTGCCTTTTCCAGTGGTATATTCATAATTAATGAAGGTCTTTCTTTGTTTAGAGTAATTTAATTCATATCTTGGTGTGTTTTTTCCATTTTGACCAATTTTATTATTTGCAATGGTCACTTTTAATTAATATAAGAAGTATATGTTGTAAACCAGGACACTTTTTAATTGCTTAATTAAACTAATTATTTAATTTATTTGAGTTTCCTGTTGTTTTAATAATTAAATTATTCATAATTAATGGTCTTTCTTTGTTAGAGGGGTGTGTGGTGGTGTTTAAGCGCCGTTTCCTCTGTTTAACAATTTACCTGGTACGTGGCAAGTGACGTCATTACTTGATTTGAGATGGTGTGAGAGTGTTAAATTAATATTTTGTTCTTTTCTTTGTCCAATGTTATTATTTGTGATGGTCACTTTTAATTAATATGACCTTAACCAAGTGTTTCCTTTGTCTCCCTCGAGAAGCCTTTCCCCCCTTCTATCCCCTCTCTCTCTCTAGCTCCTTGTAATTATAGTATAGTAGTAGTTTTTTTTCTTAAATTATTGTATTGTATAAGATGGATTTCTCACAAATACCAATGGAGAATGCATAACAAATGTATTAGACTATACAATATGTTGCAAGTACATTCAAAAGGCGGTACCCGACTCCATGTTGTGGTACCTACTAAAGAAAAAAATAGATGAGATGAAAGAGGAGAATTGGGAACTTGCCCTTGATTTCGTTCCTACATAATTTCTTCTTTCTTTTTATTCTTCATGTAGGCCTACCGTATTTTTAAAATACATTTTTGGGTTTTTTTTCTACATTTGTTTTCGGTTGTTTTTTTTTTTCAGTGCTCTTATATATTTTTCTGGCGTGTAATTTTTGGTTGACCATTACAAATTCATGATTTCTCCTTATCCCCTTTGTGTATTAATTAAGGTGTTTCCTGGTTCCATGTTTTGAGTGAATGTTTATAATCTGTTGGTCACTGTTATGGGAGGGGCTTCCTATTTATTAAAAGGGTGTTTGAGCAATCGTAATACTGTAGTGTCTACATTTTCTAAAGGAAGTACTGATTGCCTTTGTTTTTTTCTTTTAATGAAGGGGTAGTATAAAAATAGTGTTAATTGATTTAATGCTTTGTTCGTTTACTGATTTTCCAGGTTTTGTTACTGAATTTCCAAGTTTTTCAATGTCTCAATACGCTTCAACTTCATCTGATAGTTTATTTATCGAATGTCAAAGAGCTGCTATTTCGCGGGCTAATGCTATTAATATTGACGTGATCCCAGATGTTGACTTACCGGTCAAAGTCTTTCTGAGGCCGGTAGCCTTTCTCTTATGGATGTATGCGGTAATGCCATAGAGATTGTACAAGAAAGTTTACCAAATGATCACGTAGAAGTAAGTGTTTTTATATTTTATCTTTTAATTCCTGTAAAGGTCATAATAAAGTAGCTTGTGTAACCGACTGTGTTAACAACATTTTTCTGCGTTTACAGTTTCTGTGCGTTTCCTTTCCAATTTATTTATTCTTTTTTTTTCTCTAGTACAGTGTTGGTGCTCACACGAAATATTTAAAAATGGGGGAAAGTGCCAAGGGGGTAACTGTTGAAGATAGTGATCCACTGGAGGCTTCGGATATTGAGGTAACTATCGTTTATTTTTCTTGTTCTTTAATGTTTTATTGCGTCTTTTATTTCTTTACCGTTCATCGTCTTTGTCTCTCCTTCCTCCCAAGGGGCATACGAGACTATAATGAAAGATATCAAAGATATGGGAATTTATTATTGTTATTATTATTATCACACTTATGTATTAGGCCTATCATTTCTCTTTTCTTTACGGCATTGTTATAAGACAGCAACACAATTTCCCAAGTTGGGATGGATATAGTTTCCTTTTATCCTTGTATCCATGTTTTACTCTTTTTCCCCCTAGTCTGTTCCGATGCAATACGGAAAAGGATGTATTGTTCTATAAAAAGGCTAAGAATCGTTGAAGAAGAAAAAGTCGTGGACGAAGATGAAATCGAAGAATCTGGACGAGGTAGATTTTCTTATTTCTGCTCCATAAACAGATTAGCTGATAGGGTAAACCAACGATTCAACGCTACTATTAGCGATTTTTCAATGTTGAACATTTAAGTTTAGGCTAAAGGTGTTCCTGCCCAATCTGTATAGACTTTTCGAGCATTTCGTCGATAATCTTTGCACTAACGTACATGTCTTCGAAATGCTTCGAATAGTCATACAGGCTGAAGGGCTGGATACACCTATCTCTATTCCTTTTGGGCGTAGGAACCATCTGACGGCTGACGTTATCTTCGCAGCCATTATGAAGGTCCTTCAGTCCAAAATGGATATTTTTATTAATAACAAATTTTAAATTTAACGTTCTCCATATGAGAATGCCTAGGGGTGGGGTCATCATAGAAACGGTATCGACAAACTGTTTAATTCTCAAAGTGTAATTAAGATTAAGAATAATGATAACGAAACTATCTGCTGTGCACACGCACTTGTTCCGGGTATTTCCACGCTCTAAGACAAAATTAACAATGTTACTAGATGGGATAACGTTAGGAAGAGTAGGGGTCAACAAAAAATAGCCGCCCATCTTTTACTTAGAGAATCGGGATTTGGGGGTAGACATGTGGCATCGACGAATTAAAAAAGATGCAATCCAAATTACCAATCACTACGACCTTATAACAACTGTAACAGGATTTCTAAAGTGTGTGTATTTTTGTGATAGGTGTCTTAAATATTCTCACAATTGTACAGTAAAATTCACATGCGTACTGTGTAAGCACATTGACTGTCCCTCTACTAACACATCTGTAAATACTGTAGGTGTAAAGAGTGCAATAGATTTTTTAAGCATAAGCAATGTTTTGCCAATCAAAAAATCTCCTGTTTCTAAACAAGTTTCAGTATGTGAAAAAATTGTAATAGGATCGTTCAAAAAGATCACAGTTGTCAAAACCGTTTTTTTAGAATTTGTAGCACTTTCGTTTCATACGATCATCAATGCTACATGGAACCGGTTGTAGCCTCTAAGCATACTGAAAAAAAGTTTAAGAATCAGAAGGACCAAAAAGGTCTGTCACTAAATAGTTCTTTTTCGATTTTGAATGTACGCAAAAACTGGCGAGCACAAACCAAATTTATGCGTTCTTCAGAAAACGTGTCTTAATTTTTCGTATTATGTATTTAAAAAGTACAAATATAATGACAACATTATGTGTATCGCTCACAACTTCCAGGGTTATGATAGCTAAAAAAAGCGAAAACTCTTGGCATCTCCAAACTAAAAAAGTATTTTGGAACACGATTGGAAATGGATCAAACAATCGCTGGCACCCGAAGGTGGGTGGGAGGACTAATGCCAGCTTTTTGTTCTATAAGGTAAAAACCAGGTGAAGAAATTCATTACATCGATTATATGTCCTTGTACCCATATTAATAAATACAGTACCTACCCGATAGGGCATCCTGAAATCACTGATCGCAACGATATGTCCACAGGTATTCCATCCGGTCTTGCCTTATAGATCAAATGGTAAATTAATGTTTGCTCTCTGTAGAACATGCATAGACTCTCAACAATCCGCCTGCAATCATTCTGGTATCTGGTAAAAATTACGGGCACTTGGCCATCGATCGAGGTCACTAAAGCCGTGGAAGTTGGGTACGAGATACGTAAAGGTCACGTCTCCAATATGGTAAGGGGTATAGGCCCTGATACAATTAAGTCAGTTGAGAAGAATCGTATAGCGCGTAAACCAAAAACTCGTAAGATAGTCGACGAAACTGTGAAACATCAACTAAAGACTATCAAATCGTGTATGACATTGACAAACAAATTATTGTCGAAAATTATCGCACAGTTCCTTACGGTTATGTTTGGTGAATCATTGCAATAAATTTCTTCTCTCTTTTAATGTAAATACAATTTTAGTTAATTGTTTATACTTTCTTGCACTCAATTGCCTTTATAATTTCTTTCTCTTTTTGTAGGTTAAGCAAAATATATTTTGTAGTTTTAATGTAAATATTTTTATACTTGATTTTAATCAAAATTTCTTGCAATCAATTTTGTTTATAAAGTCGATACCGTTTCTCTTTTTGTAGATTAAGCAAATATATTTTGTAATTTTAATTTCAAGATTTTTCCACTTTAATCCTTAAGTCGATTTCTCTTTGGTAGTTGAAGCAATTATAGATTTTTGTAAATTCTAATTGCTTCGATGCAATTTAATTTTGACATCTACACTGTCGAGCATCATCCGATCTTGGAAAAATATATCGCAATGAATACAGTAGGTTCAATCAAGTTGACAAAACGACTACCACCGATGTATTAAGCCCGTTCATTCACCGCACTTTCGGCTAGGGTAGGGTCTGCTATATCCATTTTACCGGGCGTGTCTTTATGAAACAGATCAGATCCATAAGTCAGTAATGTTTCAATAATGGCCCTACAGTATATGAATACGTATATAGTCGAAGTAGTAATCAATCTCTCGTTCAAAGAAAGGTCAACTTCGCTAACAATGATCCGGAAATGACATTTTCGGGTCATTTCAGGTCATATGCTAATTAGCTAATTAACGATCCGGCTTAATTAGTAAATATTTCCTGCAGCGATATTTTGGCTTAACAAGGTCCCACACCCTTTGTTTGGTATCATTGGAAAAGCTCTTCATAAGCTGCATTGGATAAACTAAAAAGGAACACTAGTAACAATCTAAAATATTATTTTAATTTGATCAAATGTAATTACATAATATGCTAATTATCCATTCCATGTTAGAAGTGGTAATAGGTAATAAGTCAATTGTTAGTTTATTGAAAAGAACAATTGTTTGTGGATATCTGTTGCAAATTTCAGACAAAAAGAATACAAAATGAAGGAATGTCAGTAGTTGTTCAAACTTTGAAATGTGTGTGAAAAGTGATTTGTTTTAAAAGCATATAGATTAGAAGTTTACGTATGTAAATTTGAGATGACGGATGACATTTACCCGATTAATTTCTGATGATTAGAGGAAGTTTTGATGCCTAAAACATTCCTGTACCATACACTTCACCTTCCTTTTCTTTCTCCTTATCAGTGAACCCTTTTTTGATTGATTTGATTTCTAAAATTTTCCTACCACAATAAACTACCTTTGGACAATGATTCCAAATCATGCCATTTAGACTTTCATTGGGGTTTTGAGTAAACGCATCTAAACACCGCCCAAGTAGAGCTGCATCAGACAGACTAACAAAAACAGGTTTGATAACATCCATTACAGCCTTGTCAATTCCACTTCCTTTTATGTTAATACTCTTGTGGTTTGTCCACATATCCACACCAACTAGCAGAGCAATGCTGATGTTGGGGGTTGATATCTGTTGATGCACAATGATATAGCACTGCTAGCGCCGCCTTTTTTATACCTTCTAGGTTACCCTTGTTCTGCCGGACGGCAATGCCATAATAGTTCTGGAGGCGATTCATTGTCTTATCCGTCAACCTGCCTTTGGAACCAGAGAGCCCTTTCCCATCTGCAAATTTTTTTCTCTTATAGTCAATTCTCTTTTGTCGGAGAAGAGAGCCAACACGTTTCTGGACGTGTCCAACGCACTCTTTTTTTCTGATAGTCTTTCCAGGGTAGGGTTTAGAGTCACACAATTGTTTAAATGATGCACTGTCCCCATCTCCAATGAATGTGCTTTTCCACCGATCTTTTAAAGATGTCGACCATTGAGCCACAAGAACCTTTGTGATCCATACTACACTGATGATTTGCTTTCCAATTTTTATACGCAGTTGATGTTTTATCACGTTTTCCCCATATTTCACATTTTTTGCATTTCTTTGATTTGATTTCATAATCCATGCACTTCCCTGTGTCAATAGATATGTCAGTCACAATGCCATTTAAACTGGAACCACTCTAATTTCCCATCTTTTAAAAAATAATTTCAGTTTGTATACAAAGAATAGATAGTTATTATCAATATACAATAGTAATTATTGACAATAGACTTGCAGGATGTCTGTCGATTACAACACAGATTATAAATGAAGGTACAGTGTAACAGTAACATGTGCTTGGGATTCCCCTATGTTGAGAGGGCTATTTCTGCTAATAATACTGTAGAATTTTTAAATAATTATTTTTTTTTAAATGATTAATAATGAAAGATTATGGATTTTAATACCATATTTTGCATTGCTAAGGACATTTTCACCGTTGCTAAGGGGACTCAAAGGTTCAATTAGCGTTTTTAGCCATTTTATCACAGAATTTATTCTATTTTTTTGTTTTATAACAGAAAAGATTGTATAGAAGTATTATAAAACAAAAATTTAACATTTTGTATGATTTCATTATGTTAATTAGGGGATTACCACCTTAAGGCATTTTTTTAGTGTAACTAGAAAAATATTCTAACAAATGAATAATAAATACAGTCCCAGTGTCCTTTATCAAATTTAGTCTAAACAGTTATTGCAAACAAACTGTGCGAGTTCAGTGTTTTTGCCAGTACATGTTTCATGAAACCATAGTTTACATAGTGTATCCCTTGCATTGCCACCTATCATCGTCCCCCTCTTCATCGTCCCAATAATAGCAATCACAGTGTCCACAAAAATCAGGTTTTTTTTTTCTTTTGTGGTGTAATCTACCACATTTATTCGTTCATCATAATTATTACAAATACATTGACATTATTACTCTCTTTTTTTTCCCATTATTTTCTTGAATTTAGAAAACTCAAGGTTATAGTAAATAAAGTACCAATGCATATAAGAATGTTTACAATACAGTGTAGTATATACATCAGTATATCTAAAATGGCTATATAAAATATCTCATCAGGAGGTGGGAACACTATAAATGATTAATAAAAAGTATCTTATATTTTAAATACGGTATATGAATGTACATAAAAAACTAGCACCATTTGCATTGCAGATTTTTTTTTTTCACTTTTGTTGTGTAACATAAACTGAAGGTTGTTGTTCTGTTGGTTCTTGGTTTTCATTTGTTTTTTTAGATTTTTTGCTTTTCCTTTTTTTTTGCTTTTCCAGTTTTGCCTTCTCTATTATCACGTTTTTCCTGCTCTTCTTTTCCTTTTCTTGCCTTTTGGCTACCCGTTCCTCCCTCTTTCGTATATTTTCAGCTTCTTCTTTCTGTTTAGATTTTTCCTTGTCTTCAAGATCTTTTAGAATTTCATCGAAAGTCAGGCAGTGTGGTTTTGTTATTCTTCTGGACTTCTTGCCATTGAATATTTTATCCACACTAGGTCTTTTGAGGATATTGTCAAACATTCCTACCTGTACGCTATCAGAAGATTGGGATGCATTTACACTTTCAGAAAGTTTACATGATCCGTCTGCTTAGATGTGCTAGGCTCCATGGTGGGCTCATTGTTCACTGGCTGGCCGAGGAGCAATAACAGTGGGTTCATATGCGTTCACATTGAAAATGAATTGTAGAAGACCTCCTAAAAGATTCCACAAAAGTCATATCAGGTGATTACTTTCCCCGGATTTTTTGTCAGGAATGCCTCACAAGATCTGTTGTACTGAGCTTTTACAGACTTAAATACACATTTGTTCAGGGGTTGGAGGTGATTGGTCGTGTGTGGTGGCAGACAGTATAATGAATTTCATTCTGTCTACAGTAGCAGTTTTTATTGTTGTGATACTGATGTGTGAAGCATGACCATCAAGGACAAGTAGAACAGGTGCTTGGATCCTATTTCTTTGATAAAAGATTTCTTAAACCATGTTTCAAACAAATCCATATCAACAAAGGACGACTTGCTTACACCAAAAAGTGTATTGGGTTGAAGCATTAGCAGTGAGGCTGTCACTCAATCGCTGACCTTTAAAATAATATTTAATAATATGAAAATATGTATATTTTTGGGGAAATTATTTAAAAGAAATATATGTTTAATTTAATATGCTGATACCATAAATCCAATTTATTTTGGCAAATTAGGCCTTATTTTATGGAACTTTCAAAGCCACTGTAGTGTATAGCAAAAATTATAACAACTCCGCCACAACTTATGACTAATTTTTGTTTTAATGAAAATTCTTAAATTTAAAAATAATAATTTTAGCACCTACTGTACCTCATAAAAGCTGGTCTATACATGTATCTTGAAGTGTGTTAAGAAGCTTGTGACCAAATTTTTCAAAAATACGGTTAAAATCAAACAAATAATATGTAGGCTCAAAACCCAAGAATAACAAAATACTAAGAACTGTAAAATACTCGAAGTAAAGCAGATATTAAATCAACAAATTGTGATTTTTATAGATTTAATTCAGCTGCACACCACAAGTTTGGTATCAAAATAAAGCTAACAAAATTGTTTGTTTTAATTTTGAAACTCCACATTAACACTTATCACACATGAGAGGGTGTAGCTATAAAGGCAGAATGGCCTGTTTGTCCAGATGGCCCACATGCCCGGATGGTATCGATATCTTTTTTTACCACTCGTTTGTATTGCAGACTAGAGAACGAATGTCCGACATTTTTCTTAATGTTTGATTCTTTGGCTTGTAACGTTTTCAAAATAGGGACGCTCGCGTCTCTAACCCTTTTGATCCGATTAAATCGATATACAAAAACAATCGGTACTCTCTGGTGAATGTAAGCAGGTCTTGAACCGTGCGTACTGGATCCTTGAGGAATTGATGATTCGTCCAAACCGAGTAACGTGGGTGATTCGTCCAAACCGAGTAACGTGGGTAATCCGTCCAATACGGTAACTGATGTTTCGTAGCTGTTTTCTACATTAACCACTTCTGTAATGCCGCTGAACCACTTCAGAATCGTTGGTGATTGTCCTCCATTATCGTTTTCGTCAACACCACCATCAACAGTAACCGTATTATCATTGTCTGAATAGTCAACCTCCTCAATCATCTTTTGAACTTCACTGTGTTTTTCAATTAACTTGTACCACTGCCTTTTTGGAAGGTTTACACCTTTTTTTACCGAGTTTAAACTTGCCTCCTTCTTCAGACTGGTAACAGCGGTGAATACACAAACTGTTCTTCTTTCCATCTACTTACTACCACATGTATTTTGGGATTCGACTTGCTGCTTCCACCATATTGAAGTCTCTTTGTAAGTCATCCTGTGACTGGAGAATTAAATCGATATTGTTAAAACGTTTTTGCCACAGCAGAATGGGTAAATTAATACCTAGAGGTCCAGGTTTGAAGGCACCATTTTCTTGCATTTGGTAATACTCTCTGAGGTATAGACAAACATCACCACCCCATCGTTGGGCCACCACATGGCGTTTTTCAGAGAGAAAAACCCGATTCGTTCTTTGGCACAACATCGGTCAATACGGCATAATCCCTGGCGCTCATTCCTGAGGCAGAGTGAAATTTCTTTTTGTAGGCTGAAGTTGACGGCATCATTGGTTTGTTAAAACCTTTACAATCGTCAGTTTGACCATTAAAAGGCTTTCTCGGATCCAATATATTCGCTGATGTAGAAGCCATCGTTGGTATTTTGACACGGGTGAAACACATTTTAGATATCCTCGCACAGCAACTTAAAAATAGTCTCTGAATTAATTAAGGTATTTACAAGAAAATAAACAAAATCTCTATACCGAGGCAATGAATAGGCCTATTCCCGTGCATATTTAGTTCACTGTACACGGTATCGTCTGTAACATACTCTTTATCGAGAACATCCCTATACAAATAGTAAATCTGTTCTTCTAGAGATTTCATACAACAGAAATCATGGTCTTTTTGACTGCACCTATCAAATTCACAGCCATAATAAGCCGCTGTACTTAGCAACCAACACTTGTTTAAAACTTGAGAAACAAACAGTTCTCTGGTTAACCGTTCCATTTTCAATAAAAATTCCCTCTCCACCTTGTCTATGTACGCAAATATACTGCTTGTAGCCCTACATATTATTTGTCTACCTTGTGACTTGGTATACCTCACAGTCATAAGGAAACTCTGACGCCCCTCACATCGTGCCCATATCTTTAGTCCCCATGGGTTCGGTTTACCTTTTATTTACTGCTTTATGGAGCTGATGAATGTAAGCGGGCATAGAACCGTGCGTACTAGATAATTGAGGAATCGATGCTTCGTTCATACCGAGTAACATGGGTAAATCCGTCCAATAGGGTAACTGATGCTTCGTAGCTGTTTTTAACCATTTCTGTAATGGCGTTTATTACTGAGGCAATGAATATTTCTCGTGCATATTTAGTTCACTGTACACGGTATCGTCTGTAACATACTCTTTATCGAGAACATCCCTATACAAATAGTAAATCTGTTCTTCTAGAGATTTCATACAACAGAAATCATGGTCTTTTTGACTGCACCTATCAAATTCACAGCCATAATAAGCCGCTGTACTTAGCAACCAACACTTGTTTAAAACTTGAGAAACAAACAGTTCTCTGGTTAACCGTTCCATTTTCAATAAAAATTCCCTCTCCACCTTGTCTATGTACGCAAATATACTGCTTGTAGCCCTACATATTATTTGTCTACCTTGTGACTTGGTATACCTCACAGTCATAAGGAAACTCTGACGCCCCACATCGTGCCCATATCTTTAGTCCCCATGGGTTCGGTTTACCTTAAGTTTTATTTACTGCTTTATGGAGCTGATGAATGTAAGCGGGCATAGAACCGTGCGTACTAGATAATTGAGGAATCGATGCTTCGTTCATACCGAGTAACATGGGTAATCCGTCCAATAGGGTAACTGATGCTTCGTAGCTGTTTTTAACCATTTCTGTAATGGCGTTTATTACTGAGGCAATGAATATTTCTCGTGCATATTTAGTTCACTGTACACGGTATCGTCTGTAACATACTCTTTATCGAGAACATCCCTATACAAATAGTAAATCTGTTCTTCTAGAGATTTCATACAACAGAAATCATGGTTTTTTTTATTGCACCTATCAAATTCACAGACATAACAAGCCGCTGTACTTAGCAACCAACACTTGTTTAAAACCTGAGAAACAAACAGTTCTCTGGTTAACCGTTCCATTTTCAACAAAAATTCCCTCTCCACCTCGTCTACGTACGCAAATATACTGCTTGTAGCCCTACATATTATTTGTCTACCTTGTGACTTTCCTTGGTGTATACCTCACAGTCATAAGGAAACCCTGACACCCCACATCGTGCCCTTATCTTTAGTTCCCATGGGTTCGGTTTACCTTTTATGTACTGCTTTATGGAGCTGTTGAATGTAAGCGGGTCTAGAACCGTGCGTACTAGATCCTTGAGGAATCGATGATTCGTTCATACCGAGTAACGTGGATAATCCGTCCAATAGGGTAACTGATGCTTCGTAGCTGTTTTTAACCACTTCCGCATCATTGTTGAACGTCCTTCATTATCGTTTTTGTGAACACCACCATCAACAGTAACCGTATTATTGTCTGAATAGTCAACCTCAATCATCTTTTGAACTTCACCGTGTTTTTCAATTAACTTGTACCACTGCCTCTTTGGAAGGTTTACACCTTTTTACCGGGTTTAAACTTGCCTCCTTCTTCAGACTGGTAATAGCGGCGAATACACAGAAACTGTTCTTCTTTCCATCTACTTCCTACCACATGTATTTTGTCCGAAAGTGGGATTCTTGCTGCTTCCACCATGTTGAAGTCGTCCAGTGACTGGAGAATTAAATCGATATTGTTAAAAAGTTTTTGCCACAGCAGAACGGGTAAATTAATACCTACAGGTACAGGTTTGAAGGCACCATTACTCTCTGAGGCAAACATAAACATCATCACCCCATTGTTGGGCCACCACATGGCGTTTTTCAGACAGAAAAACCCGATTCGTTGAAGTTATGGTAATCTTTGGCACAACACCAATCAATACGGCATAATCCCTGGTGCTCATTCCTGAGGCAGAGTGAAATGTCTTTTTGTAGGCTGAAGTAGACGGCATCATTGGTTTGTTAAAACCTTTACAATCGTCAGTTTGACCGTTAAAAGGCTTTCTCGGATCAAATTTATTCGCTGATGTAGAAGCCATTGTTGGTATTTTGACACGGGCTAAACACATTTTATATATCCTCGCACAGCAACTTAAAAATAGTCTCTGAATTAACCAAGGTATTTACAAGAAAATAAACAAAATGTCCATACTGAGGCAATGAATATTTCTAGTGCATATTTAGTTCACTGTACACGGTATCGTCTGTAACATACTCTTTATCGAGAACATCCCTATACAAATAGTAAATCTGTTCTTCTAGAGATTTCATACAACAGAAATCGTGGTCTTTTTGACTGCACCTATCAAATTCACAAACATAACAAGCCGCTGTACTTAGCAACCAACACTTGTTTAAAACCTGAGAAACAAACAGTTCTCTGGTTAACCATTCCATTTTCAACAAAAATTCCCTCTCCACCTCGTCTACGTACGCAAATATACTGCTTGTAGCCCGCCGCTTCCCTTGTCCTTTTGTGGGCTGAGCGTCGGAGACGATCAGCCAGCCGTTGGTTTGCCTTGTAGGCCTCTTGGAGGAGACGTCTGTCTTCGGGCGTCGGTTCGAGGTGCGTCCCAAGGGCTTCACTCCGACCGGCCTCTGCCAACACTGGTGGTGGTTTAGTCCGACCAGCCTCTGCCGACACTGGTGGTGGTTTGGAGGAAACGGCTGCCTTCTCGAGAACTGCTGGTGATGTCTCTTCTCTGGGCTGGGCTGGCCTCGATCTGGATGCCTCCCTTCTCCTATTAATACTTGGAGGCGGTTTGGCTCTGTGAGACGCCCCACAGTGAGGAGTGAATCGATCCAAGAGATCGACCATTCCCCCCCCCCCCCCCCCCCCCGGGTTTGCCTCCCAAGCCTCGGCCAGGAGCACCAATAAACAAGGTGGGTATAGCAGCGCCAGAGGACACTGCAGCTTGGTGATGTCTACCCACGTTGCTGGCTCCTCGCATCTCACAGCCCGAGCGGTCGACCGCAGGATTGTCATCCACTTGTTGGACAGGTCGTGGGAGCCATTCGATGGCAGTTTCTGGCGGCACAGCGTCACTGCTCCCTCCAAAGTCGAGGCCTGCCTGGGTAACCGGGAGACCACTTCTCTGACAAACTCCCAGCGACGGCGGTGGGTCCTAGCGTCATCCCTGATGTTTGCGCTTCCTATAGATTTGGGGGCGTGTACTAACAGGTGATCTTTTGATGTGCCCTGTTTCACGGTACATGCTTTGATGGGGCAGGGGTAGCTCGTCCGCAGCAGTCGTTGCAGCTTCGGTGGTGATGGACTATGTCCCCGACCTCTGGTCTGACTCCTTTCGGCGGTCGTGTGGCTACCTTCTGTTGCTCCCGTGGGCGCCACTTGGCGTCCCACTTGAGCCCCAGAGCCAAGACCACCCCATGTGCGTCCTTGACTGGACTCGTCTCGGCGATGACTTCCCCAACTGTTATCTGACCGGAAGGCGTGCTTGCTTGGTTGCCTCGATTGTCGAGGTGCCGCTTCCTTCAGATGATCGGTGGGCTTCTTATACCTTACGTCCGTTGCCCCAAAGATCGGATCCTCTGCCTGGGCCATCCTTTTCCCGACAGACAGGGTGCCGAGGTCTGGGCCCTCCAACCGGCAAGTTATTCTGTCTGGTCCAATCGTTTGGATCACCCGATCTGCCACGACGCCCCTGGTCAGATCTTGAGCCAGGAGGCGAGCGGTGCAGTCGAGTGGCTGGCGTGGCGGCAACCCCGCAATATCTTGTGACTTGGTATACCTCACAGTATAAAGAAACCCTGACATCCCACATCGTGCCCATATCTTTAGTCCCCATAGGTTTGATTTACCTTTTATGTACTGCTTTATGGAGCTGATGAATGTAAACGGGCCTAGAACCGTGCATACTAGATCCTTGAGGAATTGATGATTCGTTCATACCGAGTAACATGGGTAATCCGTCCAATAGGGTAACTGATGCTTCGTAGCTGTTTTTAACCACTTCTGTAATGACGCTAACCACTTCAGCATCATTGTTCAACGTCCTCCATTATCTTTTTTGTGAACACCACCATCAACAGTAACCGTTATCATTGTCTGAATAGTCAACCTCCTCTATCATCTTTTGAACTTCACCGTGTTTTTCAATTAACTTGTACCACTGTCTCTTTGGAAGGTTTACACCTTTTTTACCGGGTTTAAACTTGCCTCCTTCTTCAGACTGGTAATAGCGGCGAATACACACAAACTGTTGTTCTTTCCATCTACATACTACCACATGTATTTTGTCTGCTTTCACCATGTTGAAGTCGTCCAGTGACTGGAGAATTAAATCGATATTGTTAGAAAGTTTTTGCCACAGCAGAACGGGTGAATTAATACCTAGAGGTCCAGATTTGAAGGCACCATTTTCTTTCCTTTGGTGATACTCTCTGAGGCAAACATAAACATCATCACTCCATTGTTGGGCCATCACATGGCGTTTTTCGGACAGAAAAACCCGATTTGTTGAAGTTATGGTAATCTTTGGCACAACACCAATAAATACGGCATAATCCCTAGTGCTCATTCCTGAGGCAGAGTGAAATGTCTTTTTGTAGGCTGAAGTAGACGGCATCATTGGTTTGTTAAAACCTTTACAATCGTCAGTTTGACCGTTAAAAGGCTTTCTCGGATCAAATATATTCGATGATGTAGAAGCCATCGTTGGTATTTTGGCACGGGCGAAACACATTTTAGATATCCTCACACAGCAACTTAAAAATAGTCTCTTAATTAACCAAGGTATTTACAAGAAAATAAACAAAATGCCTATACTGAGGCAATGAATATTTCTCGTACATATTTAGTTCACTGTACACGGTATCGTCTGTAACATACTCTTTATCGAGAACATCCCTATACAAATAGTAAATCTGTTCTTCTAGAGATTTCATACAACAGAAATCGTGGTCTTTTTGACTGCACCTATCAAATTCACAGACATAACAAGCCGCTGTACAATAGCAACCAACACTTGTTTAAAACATGAGAAACAAACAGTTCTCCGGTTAACCATTCCATTTTCAACAACAATTCCCTCTCCACCTTGTCTATGTATGCAAATAAATTGCTTATGACCCTACCTACAGTACTATCTTGTGACTTGGTATACCTCACAGTATAAAGAAACCCTGACACCCCACATCGTGCCCATATCTTTAGTCCCCATAGGTTTGGTTTACCTTTTATGTACTGCTTTATGGAGCTGATGAATGTAAACGGGCCTAGAACCGTGCGTACTAGATCATTGAGGAATCGATGATTCTTTCATACCGAGTAACATGGGTAATCCGTCCAATAGGGTAACTGATGCTTCGTAGCTGTTTTTAACCACTTCTGTAATGGCGCTAACCACTTCAGCATCATTGTTCAACGTCCTCAATTATCGTTTTTGTGAACACCACCATCAACAGTAACCGTTATCATTGTCTGAATAGTCAACCTCCTCAATCATCTTTTGAACTTCACCGTGTTTTCAATTAACTTGTACCACTGCCTCTTTGGAAGGTTTACACCTTTTTTACCGGGGTTAAACTTGCCTCCTTCTTCAGACTGGTAATAGCGGCGAATACACACAAACTGTTCTTCTTTCCATCTACTTACTACCACATGTATTTTGTCCGAAAGTGGGATTCTTGCTGCTTCCACCATGTTGAAGTCGTCCAGTGACTGGAGAATTAAATCGATATTGTTAAAAAGTTTTTTCCACAGCAGAACGGGTAAATTAATACCTACAGGTCCAGGTTTGAAGGCACCATTTTCTTCCCCTTGGTAATACTCTCTGAGGCAAACTTAAACATCATCACCCCATTGTTGGGCCACCACATGGCGTTTTTTAGACAGAAAAACCCGATTCGTTGAAGTTATGGTAATCTTTGGCACAACACCAATCAATACGGCATAATCCCTGGTGCTCATTCCTGAGGCAGAGTGAAATGTCTTTTTGTAGGCTGAAGTAGACGGCATCATTGGTTTGTTAAAACCTTTACAATCGTCAGTTTGACCGTTTAAAGGCTTTCTCGGATCAAATTTATTCGCTGATGTAGAAGCCATCGTTGGTATTTTGACACGGGCGAAACACATTTTAGATATCCTCGCACAGCAACTTAAAAATAGTCTCTGAATTAACCAAGGTATTTACAAGAAAATAAACAAAATGTCCATACTGAGGCAATGAATATTTCTAGTGCATATTTAGTTCACTGTACACGGTATCGTCTGTAACATACTCTTTATCGAGAACATCCCTATACAAATAGTAAATCTGTTCTTCTAGAGATTTCATACAACAGAAATCGTGGTTTTTTTTACTGCACCTATCAAATTCACAGACATAACAAGCCGCTGTACTTAGCAACCAACACTTGTTTAAAACCTGAGAAACAAACAGTTCTCTGGTTAACAATTCCATTTTCAACAAAAATTCCCTCTCCACCTCATCTACGTACGCAAATATACTGCTTGTAGCCCGCCGCTTCCCTTGTCCTTTTGTGGGCTTAGCGTCGGAGACAATCAGCCAGCCGTTGGTTTGCCTTGTAGGCCTCTTGGAGGAGACGTCTGTCTTCGGGCGTCGGTTCGAGGTGCGTCCCAAGGGCTTCACTCCGACCGGCCTCTGCCAACACTGGTGGTGGCCTCCCTTCTCCTATTAATACTTGGACAGTGAGGAGTGAATCGATCCAAGAGATCGACCATTCCTCCCCGGGTTCGCCTCCCAAGCCTCGGCCAGGAGCACCAATAAACAAGGTGGGTATAGCAGCGCCAGAGGACACTGCAGCTTGGTGATGTCTACCCACGTTGCTGGCTCCTCGCATCTCACAGCCCGAGCGGTCGACCGCAGGATTGTCATCCACTTGTTGGACAGGTCGTGGGAGCCATTCGATGGCAGTTTCTGGCGGCACAGCGTCACTGCTCCCTCCAAAGTCGAGGCCTGCCTGGGTAACCGGGAGACCACTCCTCTGACAAACTCCCAGCGACGGCGGTGGGTCCTAGCGTCATCCCTGATGTTTGCGCTTCCTATAGATTTGGGGGCGTGTACTAACAGGTGATCTTTTGATGTGCCCTGTTTCACGGTACATGCTTTGATGGGGCAGGGGTAGCTCGTCCGCAGCAGTCGTTGCAGCTTCGGTGGTGATGGACTATGTCCCCGACCTCTGGTCTGACTCCTTTCGGCGGTCGTGTGGCTAGCTTCTGTTGCTCCCGTGGGCGCCACTTGGCGTCCCACTTGAGCCCCAGAGCCAAGACCACCCCATGTGCGTCCTTGACTGGACTCGTCTCGGCGATGACTTCCCCAACTGTTATCTGACCGGAAGGCGCGCTTGCTTGGTTGCCTCGATTGTCGAGGTGCCGCTTCCTTCAGATGATCGGTGGGCTTCTTATACTTATTGCACGGGCGAAACACATTTTAGATATCCTCGCACAGCAACTTTAAAATAGTCTCTAAATTAACCAAGGTATTTACAAGAAAATAAACAAAATGTCTATACTGAGGCAATAAGTATTTCTCGTGCATATTTAGTTCACTGTACACCAGCCTGCTGTACACGGTATCGTCTGTAACATACTCTTTATCGAGAACATCCCTATACAAATAGTAAATCTTATCTAGATTTTATACAACAGAAATCGTGGTCTTTTTGACTGCACCTATCAAATTCACAGCCATAATAAGCCGCTGTACTTAGCAACCAACACTTGTTTAAAACTTGAGAAACAAACAGTTCTCTGGTTAACCGTTCCATTTTCAATAAAAATTCCCTCTCCACCTTGTCTACCTATGTACGTATGCAAATATACTGCTTGTAGCCCTACATATTATTTGTCTATCTTGTGACTTGGTATACCTCACAGTATAAAGAAACCCTGACACCGTGCCCATATCTTTAGTCACATAGGTTTGGTTTACCTTTTATGTACTGCTTTATGGAGCTGAATTGTCCACGAAAAGAAGCCATCATTTCATCCACAGAGGCATGTTCTTCCGGGACAGCTTTTGTACATTCAGTACGAAGCATTTCGAGGAAGGGGTTTATTTTCCACAGTTTTTTTTCTCCTCTTCAGTTATGGCGTTGTTAGGAGCATCTGAAAGCGATTACGACTCATAACATTGGCTACAGGACCATACCAGGTTTCATTCTTCCAATATTATTTAGACCGATCTTTGCGTTTACTTCCACATTAAAACAAATTTCCATTTTTAAATACCCTTACACCCGGCATTTGTGCGATGCCCATCCTGAAGTAAATTCCAATTAACTGTTCAATTTCTTTTTTATTTGTGTTGACACACATTCCGGTTTTACCCATGCTATAAATGTTTGTGTTTTCAACAATCATGTCAAACCATAGCTGCAGTAAAAACCTTCTAAAATACAATATGCGTATGGCGTATCAACATTTACAATATTTGGATAAGCTGGCCCTGCAAATGCGGTGTCTTCTGGTTAAAATTGTTTCTTTTGCCATTTGTATGGGGTTTTTTTTGTTTTTCACCCTTCTTTTTAGGCCCAGAAAAATTTGCTAACTACTTCCTCTTTGTTACTTTCATCACCGCTGATCTTGACTTAGTGTAATATAGTGTTATGAGGTTTCCGATTTGTAAAGAGGACTCTTACTCGCTTGACTGTAGTAACACATTTATTCAATAATACTTGATGATACAATAATGATTCAGTACAATATACAACTATAACTAAGGAACAGAGGATTGGGTGAGGCTGTTAGTGAGGTATGTGTGTAGGTCTGCTTCTGGAGAAGTGGCTGTGAGGTGTAGATGTTCTTCTGAGGAAGTGGCTGTGAGGTGTGTCTGGGCTCTTCTGAAACTTGGGGGTATAATGGCTCAGTTCATTTGCATGTCAATTACATCATTTATGGAGCTAATGATTGGTCCTAAGTTAATCCAGGGGTGTTTAAGTAGAAGTGATTAACGGTATAATAATGATGGATAACACTGTCAAATCTGTACTTAAATAGTTTCAATCTCTCTTGGTTTACTATGGGAAAGGTCACAAAGTTAAGCAAAGTGTTTTCTTTAGGGGTTCAATTATAAACTAAATGGACTTTTAAAACATCTGGACAATTTCTCCTCTGGACTTTCTGGGCCAAGTTTGTGAACTTATTTGAATTCTAATACAATGGTTGATTTCTTAATTATAAAAGTATATCATTATATTACATTAGGCCTACCAGTGAGTTGTTATAACAAAAGATAAATCTTCATTTTCTGTATCACCATTATTGTCACTGCTAGATACTCGCTTTCATTTCCATCAATTGCATTTAAAACGTCTTTGACTAAATAATTATGTTGACGATTTTACAAGAAAATGATACTTTTTGAAAATGAATAATAAGGTCTCGTATTTTTGAAGTCATAATCTGTAAATTATTGACATGAATTTGGGTAAATATAACACAATACAAGCATGGTGACCCATTGGGACACATGACTCATGTTCCACAACAGAGAGGGCCATTGGGACATATATGTCTCCATTTTTTAAAACGCCTACCAAATAAAAAATTAAAGTAATATCTATAAAGTCTATCGATAATATTTATCTAGTTTTTAAAACAAATAATAACACAATATTTTAGGTGTTATACAGTGTAGGCTTTAGAAGATCCAAAGACAACATGCATGCTTACCTGCTTGAAGAAGCCATTGTGTATTAAACCATAGATTAAACACTGTAACAAAAGACTCTAGGCTCAATTGACTTCCTGTTGACCTCAATCTGTGCCTATGGGTCTTGCAGTAATTTTTTTGTTAAAACATTTGCCTAGTAAAATCACATGACTAAGTCATGTGACAGGTCAAATATGACCCTATTGGCCTTGGAGTAACTCTAAATTCTCGCCATGTACAGTGAAACTGCTATATTTCCAACCTGATCTTCTTGTCTTAAGTACACACACATACCATATCCCTTTTCGCATATTTGGCAGCACAGTCAAAGACAACTCTGACTTTTCCTTACTTCTTTATCTTATCACTTATGACTGGGTGGTGAGGTACCATTCATGTAGTAGGTGCTCTAACATCAACCTACTCATCATGTTATTCATTCTTTTTAGTCCAGGATCTCTAGCTAATCGCTTCTGTAGTAAGTCATAACGTCGATGAGCTTGACTTTGATTGTCTGTTATATGATTGGTGATCTCTCAACGGCAAAGGGACTACATAATGACCATTTTCGAATTTTATATTCTCTTCTATTAACTATGTCTTGTCCTCCACAGACAGGCTTCTTTTTTCTGATGATCCGATCTCCAGAAAGGTCAATTTTGATTGAATCTTTCATTAATTGAGTTAACTGCTGATGTTCGGTTTACTGTTTACTTTACTTACTTTAGTTGTAGCGTCTTGCAAAGACCTGACTGCATAGGGCGATCCTGGGACATTTTCATCTGTGAGGTGTAGGCATCTGCCACTTCATTGCCAATCAGCAATTCAATATCTTCGTCTATCATCCTCACTGCAGCCCGGTTCATTAGATGGTCCCATTTATCAATATTACTTTGCGTAGGAATGGGTTCCTTTGTTACAGGTAAGGTGGCCTTAGTGTAGACATTAGGTAGGTCGATATCTCATCCACATTCTAAATTACAATTTGTATGGATTAGACATTGTGTCGATTTCTATTTGTGCCTTGCGGCCGCTAATACCTGTTTGATTTCTTAACCTTTTAATGCAGAACGATGCTAGAGCATGGGTCTAGGAATGCATAGGTTTAGACTGCTCGATCGTTCTTCTGTGATTTCACGATGACTGGAATTATGGCCGTAAACACTCCTTCAAGCAGAAGAAGGACCAGGTTGTTTCACCGCTTCTGCTGCTTTGGCAGGAGTTGGCTTAGACGAGATTACTCCTTTTTTTCTGCTTTGGCTGTATTAACCTCTTTAGATCTTGTGGTGGTCGATGGGATAGCTTTAGGCTTATTTTCCATATGCAGAGCCAAAGGATGCCTGCTCTATACAACTTTCACAATGAAGCCAGTTTTGCATTCTTTGGATCGATGCCCTTCTCGTAAGCAGCCAAAACGGAGTCTCCATTGTTTAATCAATCTTATTATATTATCTAATTAATTTTAACCTTATCTTCATTTTCAGTCTTGAAAAACCATTACAATTTCTCAATTCATGACATACTGCCACTGTGGCTGCACAGATTTTTTAGAATGCTTTCTATGCTCTTGATTAACTTGGATTGTGTTCAGTGTATGAAACATAGGTATTTTGGCTTCTTTAGATTTATTTTTAATAAACTCACAGAACTGCTACACTGTAGGGAAAGCTGACCTGGGGGCAATCTAATAAAGCCAAGTCTTTTATGGTGTTCTTGACTGCCACCACTTCCGTCAGACAATCTGCATATCTTAATTCTCAATCCTAAGTTATCTTTGACACTTATCTTCGGCCGTTCATTCAACTTTGTTAACAATGCAGTGGCTACCACGGTGGAATGACCATATCTTGTCTTAAGCTCATTTTTTTGCTTGAGCATAAGCATCTTCAGTCTGCAAGAGTAGATAACTACTGATGAGCATTGACTGGACTACATTCTCAAACCGTAACACCACCTCTTGGCTTAGTCGTAGCCTTTTCCCTTCGTTGTTTATCCGCGTCCGTCACAGCTAGATTCCACCGCTGCCAACAATTATTTATCGTGGGCTAGAAATTGAGTTCAATGAATACCAAGACCAAAGTAACGTGTAGTGTTAAACGTTTATCGAATACTGTAACTTAACTGTTACTGTAACGGATAACATGAACAACCCCTACAATGCTCTCTGGTAGCGTTATACAGTAGTAAATACACAGGCTAGTCATTCATCAAACAGCCAGGTCTCATTAATCATACACCAACTACATAAATAGAATACAATTTGATCATGAAGTTAGCTGTCTATCTCTTACGTCTTGTCTCTACCTCAACTGACTCTCGCGTGTGCGTCTTGGGATCACAACCCAATGACATTATCACAATGGCGCTAACACAAATATAAACATCCGCGAATGTTACACCGCAGGGCATATCGATGTGTATATAAAAATAGATCGAATAAAATCACAAATTTAAAAAAATTGTCTAAATTGCTGAATAACAAATAAGAACATCAGTACGTGTCATTACGTGCTCTACAACTGTTTATTGTCAATCTTTTTATTGTATATCTTTTAATTATGTATCTATCTTTTTATTGTATATAGCTTTGTAATATTTCTGTGATAATATTTGTATAACTCTAATTATTTTAATTGATGTCTATTACTTACATGCCACCCTTGACGGGAATTAAGTTTGCTTTATTTGTTTAATCCTGTCGCCGTCATGGGTTCTGTTATGTTTATTTGTAATATTGTATTGATGAAATAAAAATGAAATGAAATACACTTGTTGGCGTATTATTGTTGCTATTAGGGAGTTTTCGCAACCTTACGAATACGATAACGAAAACTGATACGTCACACATTTATGAAACTTTTGAGCTGATCCCCATTTCATATTCGTAAAGCGTATTCGTGTTGACGAATATCACAAGTCATATTCGTAATACAAAACGAGTATAGTTTTTAATCTATTTTGCACATTTTGCCTTTGAATCGGGAATGATTTATGATTATAATATAATTATAGATTTATTGAAAGTAATTTACTAAAGTAATTTACTAAAATGCCAGGTCAAGATAAATAGCAGTTTTTAAAGTCCTCACTTGCTTTGATGTTACGCTAGGCCTAGGCAGCCAAGCAACACGTACCTGCGCTTCACTCAAATTTACCGCAGTCATATTTTGCATGGCAACGAATATTGAGGGCGTCTTCCAAAATATGACTGTGGTAAAATTGAGCGAAGCGCAGTGACATGTTGCTTGGCTGCCTATGCCTATCGTAATGCCAAAGCGAGGGAGGACTTTAAAAACTGCTAATTATCAAAATTTACCTGGCATTTTAGTAAATTACTTTAGTAAATTACTTTCAATAAATCTATAATAATATTATAATCATGAATAATTCCTGATTCAAATGCAAAATATGCAAAATAGATCAAAAACTATACTCGTTTTGTATTTACGAATATATGACTGATGATATTGGTACACGAAAATGCTTTACGAATATGAAATGGGGATCAGCTCCAAAGTTTCACAAATGTGTGACGTAACCGTTTCCGTTATCGTATTCGTAAGGTTGCGAAACCTCCCTCACAGACCACCCTACAGCAGAATTGATTATCTTTAAAACTGCGCTGATATCCAATGTCAGATTAAAGCCGCCATTGTTTGATATTAGCAATTGGTATTATAGTGACGTCGTAGAAGACAATATCCAATTTTGGGAAATTGTGACATTGTTACAGTAGCTTTTAGGAGATTTCCGAAACAAAATAATAATAAAAAATTATAAAAATTACATATTTTTATAAAATATAATATTCTGAAATTTTAATGCAAACAGATATAAATAAATTTGCGTCATGCCATTTTGATGATATAAATCGATTTTGGTGATATAACATATATTATTTTTATCTAGCTAGTCTAATGTATAAATGTATCCACGGCCTTGCTCCAACCAGATTGACAAATGAAATTGAACTAATTGGGAATGTACACACCCATTCAACGCGTGGAGTAGACAATATTGTTATACCTCATTATACCCGTAGCAAAATGGATTCGTCTTTTAAAGTTGCAGGCGAAAAATATGGAATGACTTTCCAGCAGATATAAAACATTCACCCACGATTATGTCCTTTAAAGCTAGATACAGATCTCATTTCTTTTCATAACATTTAACTTCCAGTTTTTATTTTTTGTTGCTATTATTGTAATTGTATAAGATTTAAATTTGTATCTGTTTTTGTCGACAGGACCACAATGCAAAAAAAGTTTATTTCTACTTGATTGTGTATTATCCTGTATAAATATGTTGTTAAATAAATAAATAAATAAATATTCAAGAAATATTTCTTACAAAAAAAAAAAACGCTGCTCACTTGTTGATGTAACAGTTTTAAAGATTGTCTCCCTGAAAAATATTTTTTTTTTCAAATTTGTTTTTGAATGTGTCATTTTATTGTCACATATATAATATTTATTTACGTTAACAAAACAATTATTTACCTGAAAAAAAAAAATTTTAATGTAAAGCAACACATACTTAAATTGTCTGTCAGACAATGGTTTTTGGGTTATAATTAAACGTTTCTTTTCTCTTTTTATATGTGAATAAATATTATTTTTTTGTTAAGAAGTGAATAACTTTTGTATTTGAAATAAAATACAACAAGAATTCATACTTTGATATGTCATAATTGTGCAATTGAAATTGAAAAAATAAAAAATAATATTATTATCAGTAATACTGTATTATCAGCAATTTTGTTCATAGACTCTCTTCTCCCAGACGTGCTTTAATTTTAGCATGACTCAGCTTCTAGAACTATAACTGCTGCTTGCTTTAGCTTCTGAATGAGTAGTCCTCATGGGACGTAGCTGGGTAAAGCAGCAACGTGAAAACACACATTATTCAATAGAGAAACCAGACTGCACATCCAACAACCAAGTCCGTAAATTAAGTCCGTAAATTAACAAGCCCTAATGCCGTGTTTGGCGCCTCGTACAACAAAAACGTTCACTCTGTTACCGAATCTGCTGCCATCATCGACACGTCCGTTTTTTTGTTGTTGCAGCGCATGTGTTTATTGTGTTGTTTCGTCCCACACCACTCTACTCTCGTCCCCTAGCTCCTCCTCTCTCTCCTCCCCAGTCTCTCTTCGCCCCTCATCACCGAAGAATATGATAAACAGTGATAGACAAGGCCTTATCAAGAAATATAGCGTTTCTGTTATACAGCTGTTTCTGTCGTAAGTACAGTATATCACTTCTGGAGTTGGAGATCCCTGGCGCTAATGTTGTTCCGTAGGCCTAGCTATTCTAAATGGCTTTGGACGATCGGGCCATGGAGGTATAATCATGATCGGGCTTTTTATTCCAAGACGATCGGGTACCAACCCCAACGCGTGTGGACGTTCGGGCCCAACATAATTAGACGGTTGGGCCCATTATAAAAATAAAGGAAAGATGATCGGGTCCACGAAAATGAATTAGATTAATAATTGGGCGCTACTGCAGTTTCGCACCACACTGTTATATCTTCGACTTGCTTAATTTTTTTCTCACACCCACATCCTAGGCTACAGTTTTGGGCCATTCTGTAACATGTTCCCATGATTTCGTCACCGTTATATTACCTTTATCACAATAAAAAATGCTTTTCAAAACAGCCCCTTTTTAAACATAGTTTTGTATTTGTATTTTTTGCTACACAATTTTAAAAATCCGTAGTAAAAAGGTTGTTTTGTATAGCTTTTTGCTATGCTACACTGGCGAAATTATTCCCTGTTTGTGTTATTTCCACGAGTTTGTGATACAAATGTAAAAATAAACTATTTAAAAGAATTATGATATATTTTAAATGTAAGAATAGTTTTAATCAACGTTCGCATTTCTGTGTGAACAGTACGTGGTGTTTGTTGTGCTGAACTCGTCAAAAAATGACAAGTTTAAATCTAGTTATTCTTGCTTGTATTAAACCAGTCATATAAAAAGGCCAGTTTCTGCTAGGTATCTATATCTGCTATATTTTAGTAGCAAAAAAGAACATAACATAAAATCACATCAATCAAGCCCACAACTGGTGCTACACAGGACGCACATTCAGTGGGTCCCCGTACGATAAATAATTTGGTTACCGTAACACAATATTTTACATTATCCTCCACTCTGTATCTATGTGTGACAGTATGCCTAGAACTCAATTATAAACTACTGTATATTGGAACGGATACAAACAATACACTTGGCTATCAGGACCAAAGCCTACAGTAAGACGATTAGGCCAAACTTATAAGACGATCGATCTCATAAAGAAATGGGCCCAATCGTCCATGGACCTGATCCTCTGTTTACCAGCCTATCATATGCCTAATTCTAGACTAGGGCCAGCCTAGCTTCTGTCCTAGCTAGACCTTGGAAGGAGGCCTGAGCCTCCTGGCTGGCCCCTGTCTCATGTATATTTAACTGTTATGAGTCTGTCATTGCAGCTGGAACTGCAATCAATGAAATGTTATTTATTCATATATACAGTATGTTCTCTAGGTATAGAGACATTATAATTATTATTTTATTTGCAACCACCCAAGTATAAATAAAGCATACAAGTAATTAAATTATCAAATTATGTAAAATGTGTAATTCTGTTACCATGGAATTGCATGTTATATTCTCAATGATAAATAATGTTTTTTTATCAACCTTGTTTACAAATTTTACAGTGATTTTTACAAATTGTGATGGAAGAACATCCATGACAAAAATGGAATTGAGGAAAAATGTGCCATCCGATTTCGGTGAAATATTCAATCAGAATTCTAGAATCTATTCAGAAACTGAAAGGCAAGAAAATCAACATAATTCTGAACAGTCTGATGGCAGTTTTGAGCCAAGTTTTAAAATGCATTTGTCGGTATACGTTAAAAAAGAAGTTCTTGAAGAGTATGGGCAGCTCGTGGAGAATGCAACTCACAAGGATAGTGATTTAAAAAAACTTAAGGAAAAGATGCCATATGTATGTGAACAGTGTGGAAAAAAGTTTATCCTAGTTGGTGATTTTAATAGACATTTAAAAATACACACAGGAAAGAAGCCATTCGAATGTGAACATTGTGGAAAAAAATTTTGTCACAAATTTAATTTGAAAAGACATTTAAAAACACATACTAGTACTGCAGAGATGCCATATGGATGTGAACATTGTAGGAAGAAGTTTCGAGATAGTTGTGGTTTGGTAAAGCATTTGAGAATACATACAGGAGTGAGGTCATTTGAGTGTGAACATTGTGAAAAGAAATTTTACAATAGTGGTGATTTAAAAAGACATTTGAGAATACACACTGGAGAGAAGCCACATGAATGTGAACATTGTGGGAAGAAATTTAGCCTAAGCAGTAATTTAAAAAGACATTTAAGAACACACAATAGAGAAGCTGAGCATAAATGTGATTGTGAACAATGTGGAAAGAAGTTTCGTGATATTGAGTACTTAAAAAAGCATTTAAAAAAACATGCGGAGATATCACATGCAACATTAAAGACAGCAGAAACACAGTTTGGATGTGAAAATTGTAAGAAGAATTTTGGCAGCCAAGGTGATTTGAATAGGCATTTAAAAATACACACTGGAGAGATGCCATTTGAGTGTGAACAGTGTGGAAAGAAATTTAACCGAGGTACTAATTTAAAAAGACACTTAATAACGCATACAGAAGAAATGCATGAATGTGAAAATTGTGGAAAAAAATTTCGTGATAGGAGCTATCTGAAAAAGCACTTGAAAATACACACAGGAGAGATGCCTTTTCAATGTGAACATTGTGGTAAAACATTTCGTGAAAGTGTCTATTTAAAAAGCCATTTAAGTGTACACACAGGAGAAATCCTTTTTATTTGTGAACACTGTGGTAAGGAATTTAAACGAAATAGTCATTTAAGAAGACATTTAAGATTACATTCAGAGGTAAAATCATTTCTATGTGAACATTGTGGCAAAACATTTATTGATAATGATTACTTGAAAAAGCATAAGAAAATACATTCACGAAAGTTTATGTTAAATGTGAAAAAGGAGGAAAGTGAAATTGCAATAGTGGAGATTTGAATGGGTATTTGAAAATACACAGTAGAGATTCTGTTTAAATTAGAACATTGTTTTGAACATGAAAAGCCATGATGCTGAATATGATTATTTAGAAGAAATTCTTCAATTAAGATTGATTGTATTTGATTGTAAAATCATGTGGAAAAAAAATTATTTGATGTCTTTTTACTGAATAAGTCTACCAAAATCATGGCCGAGAATGATCTGGCGATGATTTTAGTAAAGGGAATTTCAATCAAATTATAATTGGAAACTGAATTTATTTTGTATTGGTTATTTTAAATAAAGCTTTTAATTATACAGTACAGGGGATAGCCTGGGTTTATCAATCGGAACGCCAGTTTTCGTTCAGAAAATTAAAAAAATTTATTTTAAAAACTGGCATATCATAATAAAACGGTAAGACGACACAAAAAAATTGCACCAACAAAGATAAGCACTACAACATTTCAACATACAATACAATTCTCTGATAAAAAGTGCCTAAAAGGTTAAACATTACTTGTAAAGTAATAATTATTCAATATTGCACATTTATAATAATTAAAAGTTTATATATTTACAAGAGTAGGCCTACTGTCTAACTTAAAACATACACAATACATCCACCTATTTATCTTTTACCTTTAGAGTTACCGTACTGTATACAAATATATTGAAAGTATCAATTGAACAACATTACTGAAATTCATAATATCTATATGTGAACTTTATTCAATCAATCATACATTTGTTATAATGGTAACCACAATAAGGTATAATATTACAGTAGATTTTTACAAACAAAAAAAACAAGACCAATATAAATATAAATTATAAAATATATACAATGATTATTTATAGTAATGATAAAAATAAAAATGAATTGTTTATATTGACTATTATTGGAAACAGAAGTTGAATAATAAAATACTGGAAAGTTTAGTTAGAGGTTTACAATCAATGGAAAATATGAAAACATATAATATTGTAAGTATTAAAAGTAGCATTGTTTAGGTAGATTACTGTATATTGGCAACGGCCTATAGTTGAACATGGTTTTAAGCAAAAGTTATATATTGATTGATTGAATCGGGCATCACTATAAGCAAAGCTTTAAAATGTGATGTCCTATGTAACAATTAAAAATTGGAAAAAATAAATAAATAAATAAATTACAATAAAAACAATAACAATTGTTATACTTATAGGCCTAAACACATCATTCAGAACAATGCTATACTGTGCCCAAGTATACCAATCAAATAGAAGTACTGTAATTAATTATAATAATTTTTGATTGTAAAAGTGGTTTAAAACTTATAAAGCTGGGCAGGGACATTTCCAATCAATATCCTAGGTGATTCAGCATTGAATTTAATTTGTACATTAAAACTGTACGGTTGAAATAAAATCTTAAATATGAACTTAAATTGGTCATCTTTTCTCTATGATTCCTCCTTATTTCGCAGAGAACTATAATTTTTAAATACAAAACAAATGAGCACAAACGAGCCAAAACCTCAGTTCAGATAGATGTAAGGGTCTTTCACGCCTGTTCAGACACGGTTCCGGTCCGGCGAATCGATTGTCACACTCGGCTATGCGCACGCCAATCGATATATGCGCGTAGCCGTGTGAAAATGAAACATTGACTTTTTCCGGCGCTGGACCCTAACCGTGCCGTAACAGGTGTGGAAGATGCTTTAAGGGGTGATATTAGTAGTCGACAGTTGTATTTTATCCAAAACGCCAAATATGCTCCATCCAAAACGCCAGATATGCGCCGGTAAAAGATTGGTGTGGACTTATACTTTTACTTACCATACTTTGTAGCTATTGACTATACTACATCGATTAGCGAACTTTGTGAATGTAAATTGTGGTCCGTTATCGGAGACAACTTCTTCGAATATTCTTCAAGCGATTGATGAACGTTGTTGGAGTGATATTTCCTACACGAGAATTTCTTCAATAATACTACTACTACTCCAGTTAAACCATCAGGTATTTGCGACATGGGTTTCTGGAATATTTCCGGTGCTCTGAGATCATTCTAATTGGTAAGCGGTGGAAGTATCTGCCAAATGGAGAGTGTAGTAAATTTAGCAGATTTTGGAGCAAGTGATAATTTGCCAAAAAACAAAACACTTTTGCGCCTCTAATTTAACCATAAACATGGTCAACTGACGGAAGAGGATGAATTAAGCTAATGCCACAGTTAACTGATGGTTTTGGTCGGTGTTGGTAACAAACAAATACCCATCTGTGTTGTGTATTTTTTGTATATATATATTTGTGTTTTATGCTTGGTTTCCACTAGGACTTAACGCAAGGACGTAGATGTAACGCAAACGAGTTGACCAATGACAAGCAACAGTCGAATAAATCCATCGCTTGTGATTGGTCAAAGCCCTTACGTTGCGTTACACCGTTGTGTTGCGTCTCTTGTGGAAACCAAGCATTAACTTCAACGACTACAATTTCAAACTATATGTGTTTGACTGGAATATAAATGAAGCAACCATCTTGTATTATCAATATATAAGCATTTTATTGTTGAACCGCTGCCTATAACTGTTCGTTTGTGTAAAGGCCCATTCACACTATGACGATAAAGATCGACGATAAATTAACAAATACGCATTGTTCATACATAAAACAAAAGAAATCTAAAATGTTTTTATTCTAAAACTATTAGGAATCATCTATGCTTCCTTTGATGAAAATGATATTTTCACACGTCTAATAATAATAATAATAATAAGATTTTTATAGCGCACATACCACTCCAGAGTGCTCAAGGCGCATTTAAAAATAAAAAAGAAATAAATCATACAAATTCCTGACAAATAAAATGCAATTTCTTTGGAGGGTCCCCATCCGTTTTCGTTCTGTCGCGGTCCCGGACCCCTACCTAGGTGACCAAACAAAGGAGCAGGATACACATTTGCCTTGCCACAGACGACCGGATGCTCAGAGACAACAACCAAGACAGAGGCACCCCAAAGATAATGCTGGCCAGGAAAAGGTATACAAAACAATTCTAAGTCTAAAAAACTTTAAGAAACCTCATGATTTCCATATGCCTTAATGAATAAATGTGTTTTTAATAATTTTTTAAAAGTATCAACAGTTTTGCAAAGTCTTATAGAGCTCGGTAGAGCATTCCACAGACGAGGAGCAGTAAATGGAGAATGCTCTGTCACCCCAAGAGTGGTGAGACTTAGGCTGATGTAGAAGCAGCGAGTCACTAGAACGCAGATTACGTCCGGGAACATACAGCCTAAGCATGTCAGAAATATACTCAGGAGCCATGCCATTTATAGACTTAAAAACAAAGAGTAATATTTTAAAAACAATGCGGTACCTAACAGGGAGCCAATGCAATATTTCCAAAGTATTTGATATGTGTCCATATCTTGGTAATTTTTTAACAACTCGTGCCGCTGTATTTTGAATCAGTTGGAGCCTGTGGAGTTGTTTTTGTGGTAGCCCGTATAGCAAAGAGTTTCCCATATCTAGTCGTGAAGTGACAAAAGCATGAACAAGTTGTTTAGCTGCTGTCTCGTTTATAAACTTGCGAATCCTTCGAATGTTTCGCAAGTGAAAAGACGACGCAGAAATAGTTTTTGAGATATGAGAAATCATAGTCATACCCACATCCATTTCAACCCCAAGATTTCTAACCTGCCTTACCGGGTCAATTTGGGTTTCACCAATGTGAATAAAGCTTGGTGGCAGTTTTTCCAACTGCTGTTTTGATCCAAAGAGAACAAATTCTGTTTTTTCATCATTTAATTTAAGAAAGTTGTTTTTCATCCAGACACGCAATTCATAGATACAATGTTGGAGCAATTCCAAAGAAAATTCACTGTGTTTCATAGTAGGTTTAAAAGAAATATAAATCTGAGTATCATCAGCATAAACATGATAGCACAGATCATATTTACTTATGATATCCCGTATCGGGTGTAAATAAATAGTAAACCATTGCGGCCCAAGAACAGATCCTTGTGGTACCGAAAACTTTAGAAAAGAAGCTTTTGAAATAGCATCACCAATACATACGTGTTGAGGTCGTTTTTCCAAATATGACCGACACCAATCAAGTGCATTTCCTTCAATACCAATATAAGTACTGAGTCTATTTAGCAACACAGAATGATCAACCGTATCAAATGCTGCACTTAAATCTAATAATACTAGAGCAGTTAGCTTTCCATCATCCATCCCACGTAGGATGTCATTATTTACACGAAGTAATGCCGTTTCAGTACTGTGATGCGCTTTGTAGGCAGATTGATACGGATCAAGTAGGCCATGTTTTTGTACATGCGACAAAATCCGTTTAGAAACAACCTTCTCAATTATTTTTCCTAAAAAACTAAGATTCGAGATAGGTCTGTAGTTTTTCAGAATCTCGGGATCTAGACCTGTTTTTTTCAATGTGGGTCGAACATGGGTGACTTTTAGAGACTCTGGGAAAGAACCACTTTCAAGAGACTTATTAACAATACGTGTGTGATTAATGGAATAAATGCAGAAGTACATTTCTTAATCAGTGAAGTTGGTACCGGGTCAAGTGCACATGATTTAGAGGGAGAATTTTTGACAATTTTTAAAATTTCCTCATCACTTGCAGGTTCGAACTGAGAAAACCGCATAGACCTAGTTAAACCATAAGATATATTACATTTATCAGAAGCAGTTACAACTTCGGCAGTATTTTCATTTTCTAGTGAATCACGAATTGATTTAATTTTATTTACAAAAAACACAGAAAATTTTTCAGCAAGAGCTTCATCGGAGACAGACGAAGGAAGGACCGATGACTTGGAGTGATGTAAAAGTTTATTTACTATATTGAAAAGTTTCTTTTGATCACCTGTGCAGTCACTAACCAGACTAGAGTAATACCGCGTCTTGGCCTTTTCAATCAGTCCATTAACAACCTTTGAACACAGTATTTCTGTCTATCCTTAAGAAGCTTTGATTTCATCCATTTACGTTCAAGTTGACGACGTACTTTCCTTTCAGATCGAATTTCATCGGTATACCACGGTTTAGCTTCCTTTTGCCTAATTGTTTTGTTCTGAACTGGCGCATGTAAATCAAGTACAGCTCTGAGATCAGAATAGCTTTCTACACTGTCTTCAAGAATTACACTTACATCGGTTATATTAGACGCACAGGCTTTAATGTCATTTGTGAATTTCTCAATATCAATTTGTTTTAGGTTGCGACTTTTTCTAATCAAATGACGTCATGATTAGTAAGAGCAATAATATCGTTACAATACAACGATTTTTTTTATTGATCATGACGTCATTTGATTGGATTTTTAAAAATATTATTTTTATCGACTGATTATCCTATAGTTCTAGAACAAAAACTGTTCTAATTTATTTTGTTTTATGTAAGAAAAATGCATGCTTATCTTTTTATCGCCGATCGTTATCGTCCTAGTGTAAATAGGCCTTTAGTAAGACTGGTTAAAAACCAAATTAAAATATATGATAACAAAAAAAACCCCCGTATAATATCCATTTTGTTGGCCAACTCAAATACCGTAAAGACTCTAACGCCGTAACCCGGGTTACTATTCTATAAAATAAGCCCTTACAGGTGCTGTCTGGTATTGTCTTACTTAAAGTGAACTTTAATAGCTTTTGAACAGAAAACTGAGACGATTTTTACTATAAAACATTGGACGATATTTAATACCTGTATATATTTTAAGCCTGAATATCAGTTACCCAATAGGCTAAACTGGAAGGGAATACCCTCTTTAAAGATGGTTAACATAAAATATTAAAAAAAAAAATTGTTTAGTCTCATCATCCCTCATTAATCCATGCTCCATTCAATGGTTATGCCTACTATTGGCTTCAGGTGAGTTATATTGCATATTGAATTTTAGTACGTTAAAGTACTTCAAGAGAAAGGTTTATCAAGTAGTAGGTTTTTATTGAAATATTTACGATGAATAGAAAGGATAACGAATAAGGCATATTAACAAAAATAATGAATCAGTCAGAATGGTTTTGCCCGTATTGTAACAATGGTACAGTCCAAAAAATCAACCGTCATTGTCAATTGATGAAGTTTTCAATCAGACACAATGAGACGGCAAATGCGGATTTTAATTTTCGTTGCACTTTGTGTAATGTTTTTGTACACGTTGATTTCTCATTATGTTGCACCGTATTATGCAGATTCTGATGATATCCGGTACAGGTAAGTTAATAATGTTTCTTAAAGAGCCATGAAATTGTTTCGGCAAAATAAAATAATGTTGCCGGAGGATTTGAAAATAGTGAAGGATAGGAAAAGACACAATATCTAAATATTCAGAACAGAATCAGAACTAATTGTGTGCAAGTTATGTACTTTGGGCATGATTGGCCTACATTACCTTAACATTACATTATTATACATATATAATATTTTTCGTGTAGGCCTATTCGACAGATGTATTTGAGAATTACATTTGAAAAGCACGAAAGTACGATTATTATTAAATCTATAGGCCCTATGTTTTATTTTGTGTATTAATCACATTTGAAACTCATTACAATAACAATTGTAAACATTTCATTATGATATTTTTCAATTTAAACTTAATCAGTATACTATTTTACAATAGTAAAAAAAGAAGGAACAATTATGTTCAAGTTGTTACCGTATAGAGTATACTATATACTACTACTGTATACTATCACTAATAATGTAGGCCCTACGCTAAAGTGTATTTTACATTTGCTAATGTTTCTTCAATCAAAGAAAGCTAAATTGCAATAATGTAATGAATAATGTTTGATCATAGCCGCCCAGACATTAAACGAGTAAGACATATTTTAGAAAAGGTTTCCCTAGTTATTATGCTCTGATAATATCAGAGAGGCCTTAATTCCAGGGGTCAGAAATAGTACTTCATAATCTGCTATTCTGTTCATTTAAATGTAATGTAAACAACATAAATGAATGAACATAATTAACCAACATCGATTGGATTTGAAGTCCTCATTGGTAAGGAGCAAAGCCAGTTGATTAAACAAATCGAAGTCGTTGGGGTTTCAGTTTGACTCGCGGTACAACTTCACATAATTATTGTGGTGGTGTAAGCTTACAATATCCACATGGAGTACAAACAACTCCATGCAATATTTGACAATATAATGTTTGCTTAATTTCAGATTACACATGGCAGATGGGCGTCCTAACGATTTTGTCAGTAGGCCTACACAGTCCCGTTTAGGCATATCACATTGTAGACCAAAAAACAGAATCGTATTTATAAAAACACACAAAACTGCAAGCACAACTTTAACTTCCATATTCGAACGATATGGCTATTCACGTAATCTAAGTTTTGGTGTAGGAGTTGGTACTCATGTTATATCAAGCTATAATCACTTCCAACGTGACATGATCCATCAAAGCAATGCTCAACATCAATACCATTTTTTAACCAATCACGTGAGATACAATCGCGAAGAAATGGAAGCGGTATTCCCAAATGCAACATACGTCACGATCCTCCGAAACCCAGTGTCTCAATTTGAATCTTCATTTGGATATTTTGATTTTGCACACAGTGCGGGAATTAAAGATGTTGATGACCCCATTGGTACGTTTTTTCAAGACCCTGATAAATTTTACAACACACCCGGTTTCTATTTTAGAAATCAAGCTAAAAATGGTCAGATATATGATTTAGGGTTGGACACAAATTTACAGACTGATAAAATTATATTTCATAACGTATTTACATCGTTAAAACAAGAACTCGATTTTGTATTAATATCAGAATATTTCAACCATTCATTGGTTTTAATGAAAAAAACTTTATGTTGGAATTGGGATGATATTTTGTACATCTCTAAAGGAATTCGTAATTCCCGCATTCGTTATCAAATTAGTCCAGAAACTAAATTACGAATACAAAACTGGAACGCACTCGATAAACAACTTTACGATTATTACAACCAAACACTTTGGAAGAAGATTACGGAATATGGGCCAGGTTTTTGGAATGATTTGGCGGAGTTTGAAGGTCGGCTTGAGACAATTCAAGATGAGTGTATAGATACGTCAAAGCTTGATGTCAGTGACTATCGTGAAGATAACATCGTTATTAAAGAGGAGGCAAGAGACATTTGCAAAGCGCTTGCTTTAAACGATGTGCAGTATACGGCGTTGATACGAAAACGACAAGGTGCTTACTAACTACTGTCTGGTACAAGATGTTGCTAACGCAATGGAAAACATTGCATTAGTTTAATAGGCTCCTCTAATAAGACAATAATCGATTCATTGTCAGAGTGACACGATACTAGTAATATTGTGTGTGCGACGGTCTAATTCAATTAACAGACATACAGTAAAGGGTAGGCCTAGTAATTTACCCTATTAGGCCTAATCCAAATCGTGTAGCATGATGTAATTTATTTCTTTGTTTAACCAAAGTTTTTTCCGCTATCTAACTTTTCATTCATTAGGTCTAACTGGAATTTTTATATTATATTGTTAATTATTGCTGATTATTATTTTAATTTTCTCAAAAAGGCCTTTGATTTGATTTATTTCGATACCATACATAAACCAAAAACGCAATCATGATGTTCCATGATAGTAATTTAGTTCAGTGTTTAACCAATGCAATCAAACAACCTTTTTTTAAACTAAAGGTTTCTTCAACATGCAATACCTACAAGATTGTGTTGAGGTTTAATAACCCAGACTATAATATTATTTCATTGCCATTTTTGGTATGATAATTTATGAATTATGTCGAATTTGCATAAAACAGGACAGGATCAAATTATAAATTTTCTTAAATGACCAAACAGAACTGTATTACTGTATCTTAAATCTCAGTTTGATGTAGTTCAAATTGTATCCATTTGTGAAATGTAGGCCTATACACTGAACTCAGTTTGATAAACGTTAAACCAAAAAAAAAAAAAAACCCAAAACGAATTACTTATGGTATGGTTGATATTTAAGTTTTCCAAGAATTTGTTTCATAGTATTTAAATCATTGTAGTACATTACGAAACAAAATTTCAAACAAATTTTAAAATGTCTCTTTATTAAAAAAAGGCCAGTATTATCGTTCCTGACATGATGCAGTACGAGAATCAGGTAACTGACGTTTCTAGTGTATTTATTCAAAGAAATCTACCTTCTGTTACATTTTGTTGTGTTTATGTTTCAGAGATGTATACACATAGCTAAAAAAGGCGATTCATTGAAAATTGAAATTATCTTTCTGATATTTGTATTAGCTTTTATTTTGTTGTTTTTAGTTTTAAAAGAACAAACAAAATGGTGCATGACTCTGATCAGTATCAATGTATGACAGGCTATGTGGGTTTTTTGTTCTGAAAAGGAAAAAGATAAAAAATAATAAAATTATGGAATTGGAATAATTTTGAAAGATATTGTATATAGCCTACAAATAAGTGTATTTTGTTTTGTTGAATATGCCATTTTAATGTCACATAATAGTTATTCACTTTGACGAAAATAGGATCGAAAAAAAAATATTTACCTGAAAAATCTGTAAGTTAAAGCAAAAAATTGTCAAATTAGTATCGAATGAAGTTTTTTTATTTGTCAGTTCATAAGTGAAAGCATTATTTGTTGTTGTTTTTTGTTTATACAGAGCACTACACTACAGCTTATTGGGCTGGTTTTTGGGAGACAATACATCTGTAATGTTTGTTATAGCTAGATCACTTATTTCATTAATGCAATATAACTACTTTAATAACATAATACAGTAGCCTCTACATTTCATTCATTATTTGTTCACAGCCGTTGTGCATAGCATATAATTATTGTACAACTGTTGCATCCTGTTTGCATTGTGTTCTGAGCTATTATTTGCAACACATGGTGTTGGCGTAATCAATATTGATTTAAACCTTCAAATATAACAATTAGATAAGTTTAGCCTCCTGATTCTGACTCGCCTGACCTTCCACTCCTAAGATCTACGATGTCTTTTTTTCTTTCACTTCGTGATAAAATATAAAATGAATGCGTAGGCCTCCTAATATTTTTAGAATATGTCTCAACGTACGCTGAGCGTATTTAAAAAATAAAAAATTAACGATAGATAAATAACGCTCTTCTTTAGAAATTACGCACACTCAGTTATTTATATAAGTATCTTACAAACTATACTATTATATTATGAGCGGACACTTTTTTATACCCCTATTATACGTCATTGGAAGCGCATATATAATTATAATTAGACTAGATTTATTCCAGGACCTGGACTAACTAAACCTAGTCAGTTACTTACTCCTAGTTAGTCAAATTACTAGTCCGCGTGCAGGCAATTCAAGTTTTTGCTGCATAAATTAGCCAAGGCCTGGCTGATGTACTAAGGTATGACACCGGGTATGACACTTTATAAACCCTATTTTAAGTAAAAAGAATAGGAAAACAATTTTTTTGTATCAAATTAATGAATGTATTGTTTAATTATTATAGTAAAGTACATTAGGGGGTCACGGGGGTCCTGATCCCCCCTTTTTTTTAGAAAAAATAAATAAAAACATAAGACAACAATACAGATCAAATCATCCTGGAGATACTGTGGAAGATTACTACCGAGCCAATCCAAGGGTCCTGGGTTCAAGTCCTGTCATATATCAGGATTTTTTCTAATGACAATTTACAACTCCACTCCCAAAGACTTGTAATATAGACTTTGTTTATGTAGAGCATTGTGTTTTATGTTTGTCTCGTGAACGGATTGCCACCTTTAAGAAGGATAGTGATTGAATTTGCTTATGGTTATCCTTGGCAATTTGCCTAAATATATAAAAAAAAAAACAAAAAAAAAAAAAACCGAGTTAAAAACCCGTTTTTCTGCCGATAACAGGCCATGCTTTAAAATATTTGGCGTAGCACCCGAGTCTATCGTGAAGTGTAGTGTTGAAGAAGTCTTCAAGGAACTTGGATTTGGTACGATGATCTGCCAAGACACGAACATTTTCATTCCGAGCTTCAGTGATGGAAGCGACTGTGTAAAATTAGCGGATCCAGATGTGTTCCCGAATGTGCGTGCACTTCTTCTAATCGCGTAGCCTACTAGGCCTATGCCCGTAACGTCTGCTGAAGCTGAGCGGAGTTTTTCGACTTTATGGAGAACGAAAACCTGTTTGCGAAATCACATGTCTTATGAGCAGCTTTCGGGATTGTGCCTCATGAACATACACTTTAACATGAACATAATACAGAGAATGTCATTCGCGAATTCTGTCTCCAAGCCAAGAAGAATGTTCCAAACTTATGTTTAAAGATGCATCACGCGATGTCTAGAGCGCCGTTATAGTAACTAACGTAAAATGTATGATAATAATTTAGAAGTTATTACAATTATCTATAAGCTATCACCTATACTATACATTCGAACAAAATAGGTATATTTTTATGTACTGGGTATGATAAGCGTCTCACATACACACGGAGCCAAGATAGCTTCTTGGACTTGCACAGTGTATGAACTCTAACCTTACGGTTCTCCTTAATAATATCACTCCATGCTATCATTCTAATTTCTTTTTTCAAACTTTTGCATCTCTACGTTCATTTCATGCAACTTTTGTATTGGTGAAAAAGGAGGAATTCAAATAATTCCTCCTCTGAGTTTACAGCCTCTCTACACAAATCAACAAACAAGCAACAAAAACAGTGTTTGTCTGTGGCAGCCTGGAATATAAAAATGTTCTGTAATGAAAATGAGAGTTGTTTTTTGTTTCAGTTTATTAGTGTTAACATTGTCATATTTGTGTGTGCGTAAACCGATTCAAATGATCTAGATTGCCCTAGACCGCCAAAGCTTCCAGAGGGCTTCGCCCCCTGGACCCCAACCGGGGGCCCTTGGCGACCCCCTGGCCCCCAGCCCATGGTTGCTCGCTTCGCTCGCAAAATACTCACACATTGGTTGACCCCCCTTTAATTCTTTGCTGGCTGCGCCCCTGTAATTATTATCCAAAACCGTGAGGGCACAGTATAGATTCAAGTGCACTTGCTATAAAATACTTTTTACAATTTAATAATATTAATTTGAATATTACAATACAATAAAAGAGATGGGTTACAGGAAGATTTCACATGTAACCACCACCCACAAACAAGAAATAGACTAGTTGGTATACACTCAATATTCAGGTAAATAATGTATCATTTAACTTAAAGCTCAGGTACAGGCATGAATTTTAAATATAATATCTGGTTAATTGTACATAAATTATATATTTGAAACAGAAATGAAGACGAAAAAATATGAATTTCTTTTAATATGGTCAAATGCAAAATTTGGCAAAATTCTGTCATAAAAACCAGGAAGACTTTTTTTTCAGTAGTTAGGTAGTTTAACCTAATGTAATAACATGTCTGGTGACTCCCTAGAAGGTGAAAAAAAGATGGTGGATACACGGTGGATAATTTTTTCTATAGCATGAAAATAAAAATCTGAAGTTGAATAAAAATACCAGAAATGTAAAATTCAAGTTATACTGTATTACCTATATTTAGTCATCTGATAACATTTTTTACCACACCGTTTATTTTTTATAGCTTTTTAAAATGCCTCTCTATTTACAAAATTCGTGTACAAAAGAATAGAGAATTACTGTGTAATTTGAACTATCCCCCCACTGATAAGAAAGTGCTTATTTTCAACAAGCTCGTGTAACACAAATAAAATCCCCAAAAATATGAAACATAGGGGAAACTATAGATCGATAATTATTAGCATCTATGATCAATAGAAATTTTTTGCCCGCACCTGGCCTTTAAAACTTGAAATACCAGATTTTATTTTTCGGTATATGCTGACATTTCTTGTCCATAAATAGTAGGTATTAAATCGTCAACACAAATAAAAAGTGCAGAGTACTAGATTCTCATCAGTTTCATTGATTTTAATAATCAAGTTTTTAATTGTATATTGTATTGAAATAGCTAGTTGATTTTTTTCAAGAAACAATAATTATTATTCAAACTAGGTCTACATGCTTTATAAAAATCTGTATTAAATACAAATCTATTGATATCATTACCAATACAAAACCCATTGATGAATAAAAAAAACTTAATAGACTGTTTTGTGTAAGTAGACTGAACCCCAAGCCCTGAATCTGAATAAATCTTGATCCAACACTACTTAATTATGTTAGAATAAAAGTGTTACTATTAAATTTACTTGTTATGCATGACAATTGTATAAAGTAGCATTGTATCTTTCATGCACTTAACCAATAAATTGGCTAGATTGATATCAAACTATTGACTGTATAGCCTTACTGAAAATATAATAATATTATAAATATTGCAATGCGTAAAGAAATTTTCTGAAAAACGATGGCAAGAGAAATGAACTATCTTGTTTCGTTTACGTTAATATTATCTAATATTTGACATTACTGTATATCTATTTTTCCATCACCAATCACAATAATTCAACACTTTTAAAGTAAAATTATTACAATGGTAATATTTCAAATATAAATTTGTTGTATAAATAAAGTAAATGTTTGAATTATTCTCCTGCAGTTATCTATATTTTGTTTAACCTTTATGCAATTATTTATCAAGCTTAGCTATCATAACACACTTTTTATTGCAGTGACTGCAAACAAGAACATGAATTGGTGTGGATGTTTCAGCAATTTCAGTGTAATGTATGTCCATTCATTTTATTTCACTCTTCAAGTTTAAATCTGTCTTTGAGTTTGCTTTAAGTGTTTGTTATTTGCATTAAAAAAAAACTACATTGTATAATACAAAATACTATTTTACCAGAAATATCTCTATATTAAAACTAGGTTTTAGTCAGCTTTAACAAAAGCTTGGACATGATTGGTACAAAATTAAGTTGAGTAATGGTTTCAGCCAGAAGGGTATAGAAGTGTTTCCTCTGCCCTGATTCATCTATAGCATACCACATCTACACCTGAAACATTTGTATATATTACATTGCATAACAAAACATTACTTTAAACAAATATTGTCAACTAAAAAATGAAAAAATATTCTTGAGGATGTATCAATACATGCAAATAAAAGAATTTAAAGTATTACAAAAACAAATATGAAATAAACTATTCGATGAAACTGTTCTACACTTGATTGCTGTATCTAGCATAAAAATTATTACACATTTTGTTATTTTAATAAACCACAATTCTTAACAAAAAATGGAAAAGGGATGCATTTCTAGATGGTAACTAAAAATTAATATATGATATGATGATCATTCATTTATTATTAATTTTAAAAAAAGTTTAGAAACTTAATAAACAAAACTTTATAAAACAGTGAAAATGTGGTACTCTACATTCACTCTTCATCTTTAGTCTATAAATGTCACATTTGTCTTTCTATGATTTCTAGAAAGACTAACTTTTTCTTTTAAAAATGTTCAAACATGTCATTGATAGAAATCTTCCTTCATATCTTCCTCATTTTCATTTTTTTCTTTTCTGTTTTGCAACTCCTTTAATAAATCATCTAGGTCCGAGTTGTATAGCATCGTCATATTCTCATCTATATTCATTGTGGTTTTTTTGTGATCTGATGCCATATCTCCTGAATCTGATGGCATATCTCTTGATGTTATTCCAGAGGTTGATGTTGTTGAGGTAATTGTCTCGATTTCTTGCAAACTTGTGGGGAATTTAAAGTCCACATTTGAACCTAAAAAAAACCCCAAATATATTTTATACATGTAAATGCACAATGAGATTTGTTTATTAAGTACTAGGCCTACTTCTAATGTTTTCTCGATGTACTATTTTCTATAGTCAGTTCAGGTTTTAAAAGTCGTCAATGGATTCCATCAAAAAGGGCTGGTAAGAATTACACATTTTTTTAATGACTACAGATATTGCGTTTTGGATAGTGTCTGCATCCAAATCATTCATGCATGCAATATTCAACAGACAATAGTAGGCCTACCATAACCACCCCCATATTTTCAAAAACGTTTGAATGTAAAACATTGAATATCTTTATATAATTTTAGAGTCAGTATGTTTACCTTTTTTAAATGATAGTCTACTAATTGTCAGTATTTTTATCCTTTTAAGATATTATTTTAATGATCATTTTGCCTATTTTAATTCTATTGTCTTTCAGTGTTTATGATATTACACATAATTTAGGTCAGTCAATAAATCAATTCAAAACTTTATTACATTAATTGAATACTGTTTTTGAACAATATGTCTATACATATTTATATTTATTAAGACTATCATATGCTTTGTGAAGAATTAGTGTAAAAAGTCACCTTTTCTACAATAGAAGAGTATGTAAATACTGGCAGCATCCTTTTCTGTTGGCGTTTGTTCTTGTACTGTTTCATCGTTACAGTAATACCATTCCTGAGTCAATGGGTTCTTAACATACGAGGTATAGTGACCTGCATTCACACCTAAAAAAATAATCAACAAGCTTGATAGTCTTTTTCAAAAGCTTCTTTCAGATGTTGGTTGTTATTGAAAGTCATAACTAGTAGTTGGCGGAATATAAGATATAATGGGCAATTCTCACCTCCGAAGTGACACACACATCCTTGAAGGTCATACAGCAACTGGGCCTTGTCAGCACTGATGGCAGGGCATAGATATGAACTGACATTAAGATCTTCCACAGGAAACAAAACGTTGTTCTCCAGTTTGGTACTCATCAAGTTATGGAAGACAAATCTGATAATAGAATTTAGAAACAAGTATGTATGATATTCAATACATTAGAATTCCTCAATTGGGACACTCCTACTTACGATATACACCATTATTAAGGGGATAATTGTCTGTGAAATAAATGAGGGGAAATATTGTTTTTACAGCCAACACCTATGGTTACACTGTTGGTCCACACAGGCTACAAAATCATGTAAACAGTCTTTTGCCAACAACACCACCATCATCTGCACATAAAATAATGGGAAATTATCCTGGAAGCTGGACATCACACAGTTTTGTATAATATGTAGAATAAGGTTTACAAAATTCTTACCTTTTGAGGTAGACAATAAGAACATTTGGATAACGGCATATTGACAAAGTTTTGCTTGCACACTGAGGCTTTCGACAACAAGGGCAGAACCAAGGATTATGTTCATCTAAGTATTCACTGGTGAACAAAACATTTAAAGATTTTATATGAAGAAGACTCAAAACAAAAGGTAAAGTTAAGCTCTGTCTACACTAAAAATATAATCACTAATTTAAATTAGAAACACAAATATTTGTATTGACTGTAAATCCTTTCTAGTAACTTTATATTTATCACCATCTTCATCACCCACCTCTTTTGAATCCACTCTAACTAGAAATTACGATTTTCAACAAATCTGTTCTTAAACCCCACCTTTTTGATTTTAAGCACTGTGAGATAATAATTATTTGGTAAAGAGCGCCCAAAAATATTCAGATTATTATTATTTATGAGCCCACACAACTTATAGTTTACCTCTTGGAAAATGCCTCAAAACATTGCTTTAATGAGATGGAGTCATCCTGACGAAGATCTGTCAACATAGGATCCTCATGACAGGCACTGGTGATCTCAATCTGCTCTGGAAGTAGGTTATCAAAGACCACCATGATGGTGTCACTGGATTGCAGAGTGATCACTCCTTCGCAAGAAATCTCACAACCTCGGCAGTGCACGTCATAGCTACATCGACTACATTGATATCCCTAGAGTAAGACAATAACATATTCAACAAACTGACTAAAAAGTGGAGAAACTTGAACAAAAAACATTGGTAAAAAAGGAAATTGATGGAATCCATAGTAACAACATCATTTAAACTAGAGTAGAGTATAAATCCAGCAGGTCAATAACCGAGCAGTTAAGGCAGGGGTGCCATTTACTGTACTTAAAAGAGCAATCAAAATCGGTATGGGGTCGATTCTGATTCGGTACTAGTTCTGGTAGTGGACCAAGTCTTCTCGGATAAGGACTATAAACCGTAGGTCCAGTTTACACAGTTTACCGAGTAGGGGTTTACCCCGGTGAACTGGTTCACAAAATAGCAACTGTATACAGTACTATTGGTAATCCTTGGCCACATGTGCCCAAACATAATATAAAAAATAAATAAAACAGACAACATTACTGTAAATTTAATCTTATTCAAAGGTACTTTTAAAGCCAAATACAGTAAATATTTTTTACTTTTATGTAATTACACCAACAAAAGATTGGTGTTCTTCAGCATATGGGTTCTTTGAGTTTTCAAATAGTGCTCTTGTAAAGCTATGCTAATTGCTTAATATTACCTGTCCATCAGACAAAATCAATTTGAAAGGAGCATCCACCAGCAGCATATCTTGTATGCGACGGTAAAGCATCTCAGCATCGATTTCATTTGGAATATACATTGCACGTGGATGGCCAAACAGACAAGCCTACACAAAATAATAGTAGTATTGTAATCAAAATGTTGTTCCAAGGTAATTTAGGATTAAATCCCCCTTTTTTATGAAAGAATGTTACTGGGTAGCTCAGGACATAATGTCTAGTAAAAACGACACCAAGCTCGCAAATTTATTTACAATCTTGGAAAACTTCAGTTCCAATAAAATGTTAGTATTAACTGTTAGTATTAACATAAGGGCCAGTAAAAAAGTGACATTAAATAAACCCAGGAGGTTCACTGCCAAATATGGTAGTGATATGACATCATCGAGTCCATGTATGGGTACTTCACATTTTTTTGTCACATTACAGTAAGTTTGGTAGCATAGTGGAGTTGTGGCTTGGTGGTTATGATGCTTGGCTACCACTCCAAGGGTCCTGGGTTCAAGTCCCGTCACATGTCAGGATTTTTTCCAAGGACCAAATTACTCCACTCCAAAAGACTTGTAATAAGACTTTGTTTATGTAGAGCATCTTGTGTATATGTTTGTCTGGTGAACCTCTGAGGGTCCCCAATGATCAGCAATAGCTGGATGGATCACCCTCATTAAATATGGTTAAAAAAAAAAGCTTAACTTTACCTTTTGTATTGAGTCTTCTTCATATAAAAACTGGAATTGTATGGGTAAAAGTAATATACGCTTATTGATGACAACTGTCCGACAGCTGCTAACAACTGGAACATAATCTACAATTGGGTCAATTTCTTGTGAACACACCTTATAAAAAAAGAGAAATGTCGGTTGGTGAAACCAGATCCTGCTTCTGAACTACAGTACAGTATTATGCATACTGAATACCAAAAACTGTTTCTTGTTGTCCTAAACTCCATAATACATACATTAACACCGTTATGCAGTCAATCAAGGCCTGACATTTTTTTTCACATGAGTGTCCAAATACCATGTCAAACAGAACTCTTCCTCTTTTCAATTCTCTTCCAATGAATAATGCTAATATTTATAGATATTTAACTATTAATATTATTCATTTAGATTGGATAGAAGACACTTACTGGACATTTCATTGCTTCAAACCCACAGTGAGCAGTAACTCTCTAAAAGAATAAAAAATCATTAGTGACAACAATCAAATACACTTACAGTAGAAGATATGCGATCTCCATTCAATTGTCGGATTAATTGATGCTTTTTATAACGACAGTATTTTTATTGCAGATAACCTAATCAACTGTTTTCTTTTAAACTAAGTTGTCTCCATCTTATTATTGAATGTATCTCTTTCCATGTTTTTTTGCCATCTCTCTTCGTCGTGTCATTATTTAAATCCTCAATCCAATCTTCATGCTTTCTTTTTTTTCATAATGTCATCATTATAAAAGTAAATTTTAAAAAAAACCTAACTCGGAAACTTGGTACATCCTTGAGAAAGGTAGAAAGGTTTTTGTGAATTGATATCTCAGATCGTACCGTGAGATCTAACTTTCTTTCAAAACATTCTTAAGATTGTTAAAACACCATGTGTTTGTTCTTACCTCTCTACATGTATGGCAAAGAACTCCTTGGCAAACAGTGTGCAAAAGCAGTTCACTTTCTGGGAAATCATCAAGACATATAACACATGGTTTCCAGCCCACACTGATTGGTGCCCCTGTTGAAGACTGATCACCATTAGATGGCGTCAAAGGATAAAGTTTATCGGCTTCCTCTAAACATCTGTAACTTTCAAGGTTACCGATATTGTCCAGTTTATCTGGTAATACACCATGGTTATTTATCACACCATCAAATGGGTGTGGAATATCAACAATTCTATCTCCCACTTGATTGTTTAACTGTTGTCCAGAACTGGTAGGATCCAAAGAGGTTGCAGCAAACCCATCACAGTTCATTGATGCACTATTGATCATCTCTTCAGTCGGACTATGAGAACCAGTTTCAGTAAGTAAACTGTTGGAACTGGAAACTTTGTCACAACTGATTACGTTATCAGCAGAACTGATGACTTGGGGATTAACCATGTTTTCTTCTACATCGTGTTCCATTGATTGCAGAATTTCAACATTTGTTAAAGACATGTAGACTTTTTCCTCTTCTTCTGATCTGCTAGTAGCGTCAGTTCTGAACTCAGAAGGAATGTCTGAAGAAGCATCTAAAAGGTATCGTTGCTCTATTGATTGCTTTGATTCGGTTTCTATTGCATAGAGTAGTCTGCAAGAGTCGTTGATATAACTAATCTGAATACCATCATCCTGAAAGATATATAACCCCGCATGACAATACATATATACATAGTTGCTTTATCGTGAATTTAATTTACAAACTTGAGATGGTTACCTATAGGCAAAAAATTACTTAGCAGATAACTGAAATAAATATCAATCGGTCATTCAATATAAGAGTTGTTAAGTGTTTAGGAAACAGTATATTTTATACAAATATGTTTAACATCAATAATGCATATACTGTAGATCCATTCAATATTTGATATCTCTCTTGCTCAATATTGACTTATTTCAAAGTGGTGAATACTATAACCAAACTACATAGGTGAGTTTTGTTAAAATCGAAAATTCATATTTCCTAGAAGAGGGGGGAGAGTGGGGATCAACCTGAGGACCCTGTATATGTCACTGCAGAATAAAATGAAATTAAAATACTAGATTTGAACTCGTCACTACGGACGAGTTAGGTTATCCGCAGTCCTATAGCCACGTGCACGTCATACGTTGGAATATTGCGCGCAGAAAAACGATTATGCCATTGAAAAAATGTGAGTGCGCTCTCTATTTTGTGTCACGTCAAAGTGTATACGGTATACACTATATACCGTATACGTACTACATACAGTTCAGAATAGGTGAAAATAAGTGACCAAAGTTATTGACGCTTTTGCACATGATGACGTCATAACAATTTTTAAAATGGTGAATCATGCGAAAGATAATTGATTGACATAGACAATATAAAGAAATGGAGGGCAATGGAATACGGATAAGTGGAGATGCGCTCTATTAAATGTGATGAGCTATACGAAAGAGAAAAAAATCCTATATTTTATATTCGAGTGGCCATACGATGACGTCACAATGTCCTGATAGCCATATTGATACATGATTCGATATCTACAACTCATCTACTACCAGAATATGTAATTATAAAAAAGTTTACCACGTAGTTTAGAATCTATGACTGTTTAAAAAAAGGCATAATTTTGACAAATTTTTGGACTTTTTCATCAAAATTGCGCGCAAATTGTTTAATTCTACGTGCTCGTATGACGAGATTTTAAGGCAAAATTGATTGAAAATTGGTAAATATATTATAAAAGACAGAAAAAACAAAAATCAAGCAAAAAAAAGATGTTTTTGCGCTACGTGCGCACGCGCGCGTAAAAAAATTGCGCAAGCCTGGGAATTTTTGAAATGCTCAAAATGATATGAAACGCGTAGAAAATTGATTAGAAGTTGATTTTTTGCATTTTGAAATTTTAAACGCGCGTGCGCGCGTAACTTTCTGTGAAACATGCAATTTTTAATCCATAGAAAGTTTGCGCTTGATATGACTTAAATTTTCACAAAGTTTCAATACAAAATAACTTTCGGTTTTTAATCTATGATCAATCATTTAAATTCATAAAATCGCGCGTAACTTACGCTGCGCAACTCAAAATTCATAAAAAAAAGTTTCTTGCACATCTACAGCTACAGGGCAATCTTTTGACAAAGTTATACAATCATATGTTGGTCAGAGTTAGAGATACGCTGCGAACAAAATTCGTGGAAAGAAAGAAGAACATAGAAAAAAAAAAAAAAAAAAAAGAAAAAAAAAAAGATCCTGACAACAAGAGGTTATCCGCCAAGTGCGGATAACCAATAATAACATATTATTACAAGAAATCGCGAGATGTGGTTATCAAGAACCTCTGCTAGCAGAATTTCTGTAGCCTCAATGGGATTTTCCTTGAGGAATGCTGCACCAACAATCTGTCTCAAATTTGCTACAAGATCTTGTCTGTTAAGAGTTACCAAAAAACGAGTTGGAGGATACTTGTCTATTGGTACAAATGTTACAACTAAAAAAAAAAAAAGAAAACAATTTATTCAGTTAGTAACAAAAAAACAACAATTAAAGTCTAAACTTTTAGATTTCAATTATAAGAGGTAAATTCAAATTGTGTTTTTAGAAAATTCATGTTATTTTAGTTTTAATATGTGTGGTACATTACGGTACCTACCTAACTGTTTTTCCATAGCTCTGGGCAGTGGAACAGATAAGTACATGAATGGCTCGTATGTCACTGACACATGATTGCAAACATTACATACAACCTGAAATGACAAAAAAAAGGAATTTCTCCATCCAATTTCACTTAGCATCTAATGTTATGTAAAATACTTTAAAACCTTAACATATACAGTATATATTGCAAGTGAGCGCTCATAGCTTTACATCACTGTATATTGGTTGGGTCTATGATTCAGTATTAAAAAGCATGACATTCATAAATTATGTCAACATGTAGTAGTTCTAGACAATTACTTACCGTACTCTTGAACTGTCCTTGGAAAGTCTCTGTTATAACAGATTTATTCTGCTTTATGTACTTAGCCCATTCCCTATCAGCTTCAGCTTCTGGATCTAGAGGCAATGGGTTTGATTCAGAACCTGCTCCAACATCCTTAGATTTCAAAGCATCACCACCATCATTCTTCCACACATTCCTGTTATTTGGAAGGAAAGACTGCTGAGACATGTTATCACTGGAAACAGATGCCTCTGACAACTGGCAACTGCTTGAGTCATCTGTAGTAGCACCAAAGTCATCTGATGAAGATGTAACCATATTTCCACATACATCTTCAGAAGACCTCCGTTCAAAGGTTAATGCTACCTTTTCAGTTGGAAGATTTTCATCAACACAACTTTCCGTTACTATATCTACATTGTGTAAAACATTCACAAGTTTTTCTTTGGAAGTGTTTAATTGTTTTGCTTCATCTTCATACTTTGATTGCTTTGTCATGTCACACTTCAATGCTTCGGAAAACATTAATTTGCTGCAAAGTTTTTCTGAGGTTATCTGGTCAAAGTTCTTTTGGGTTGTATTCATCACGGAATACACACTGTATTCACTGCTCGAGTCTGGTATAGCATTGTATTTAGAAAAATCCTTTATATACTCCGGTTTAGAGCAGTCGTCCATTTTCATCCTTTTCCTAGTGTCAACATCCATACAACTGTTGGTTTCATCCAGTTGCAGCTTTGTCCCTTGTGAATTTTCATGAATTACATCTTTTTGACTATTCATATCTGCTAGAACGTTCGTTCTCTTCTCCCTTGTCTTAACTCTATTATTTCCTTCAGTGACATGTTCAACACTGGACTGATATTCAGGCCGTCTTCCTCGACTGCCAGGAGATTTCGGGAATTTTTCACTGTCGGTTGTAACAGGCATCGACTCTTCTGTTAGAACATTGGTGTTTAGTGTTTTAACATCTTTCATATAAAAATCTTCAAGAGTTTGAATTTTCTCAGCGTTTTCATGTTTTTGAAGTACTGCCTTCGTTTGGTCCGTGGCAACAAGATTGTTGCTACATGTTGCTTCCTCTTTCCCAGAGTCTATATCCAGAGCTTCAAGTTCGCTTAACTTAGAGGTTGAAGCTTCAGATACATTCTGAGAGTCACACGACTCCTCCGATACATCTTCTACTGGAGAGATTGATTTATGTACAACATTTGCCTGATTCAGTTCCTCATGTAATGTGTCTAGAAGAAGAGCTAGAAATTCCTGACCATCATGCTGTAGACGAGGAAGATAATTACATTCAGTTTTTATTTTGGAACAAATCACTTTTCTTAAAACATTTTCTACAAGTGTACATGTCATTATAGTATATTTTTAAAAGCATGAACAATAGAAACTAGTTGTGCATTTTGAGAGAAAGAGAAATAGGCTCACCTGACGAAAACCCCTGAATTGTGAATGCATATCACTTAGAGCATTCTTGAACATCAAAGGTTTTAATACAGAGAATTCACCACTCCAAATTTTTTTCATAAGATCACTAAATTTTCTGGCTAACGTTGCCTCTTGAAACTCATCATGTTCCAATATAAATTTGCACAAATGTGAAATATTCATGAGACACTGTAGACCAGTATTCATAAAACAAGTGTTGCCGATGTTACGTAATCCACACACACCCTTTTTAGAATTTGGATCTGTTAAAGAAAAAACAAATGTTCTGAATATATACTGGATTTTACTGTAAACACTTGGGCACTGCCTTCTACTGCCTTATAGCTAAGCAACAGACAGCCACTCCCTAATATTTTAGTGTACTACTGAGCATATTAAAGAATTTGAAATTTAAAAAAAAGGATCTTATACTGTACCTCTCGTATCACAATCATAAGAATCTTCAATTCCTGAGTAGTCTGGGTAGTTAGGACTGTTTGCATGGCCTGTGAAAAAAAAATGTCTTTAACATAATAAAAAAAAAATGTAAAAAAAATCCTACTTACCAAAGCGTTATTGTGCTATTAACCAATCTTTATTATATTTAATTATTATAACACACCTGACTAGATTTTCGTCAGAGGATTGCGGGTCACATGACATTCAAGAGACTGCAATATTCTTGTGTTACACATTGAGCAACCTGTAGTGTCACGCCATCATTCTATATATCGTAATATACTCTGCGTCCAATTGGATTGCTGCCTACTTGACTGGGCTAGCTTCTCGTTAAAATTAGGTGTATTATAAAATAAATAATAAATGTTTTATATTCGTGTAATGGTACAAATAATTTCATTTGTTGTAAGATTAAATTTTTTATTTCACCGAATTGAATAATTTGTACCATTGCACTTACAAACATTATCGTTATTGTATTTTTTTTTAACCATTCATTCTCACCTGTATCAAAATTTTGAGGGAATTGATGTTCATAAGTTAACATTTCTGTTGAGAACGAAAGAAAGTCTGTTGTCACATCTGAATCTCTGGGTTCACATGCAGCACTGTCCATTGATGTAGACAATGGATCAGAGGCTTCTCCTGAAGAGTCCATAGTATTACTAGTACTGCTAGCCTGGGCTGGATCATCTTGTGCTTCCATGGTTAAACCTGAAAACATTGAAAAAATTGTTAGCAAAATTGAAGCATTTCCCCATGAAAGGCATAATAATACACATGTCAATAGCAGAAAATTAAGAGGATTTAAGTGGGTGTTTAGTTGAGGGTGGTCAATTTTTTTTTTTTCATGAACACTTTATGCGTTCCTAGGTTCAAAACGAGATCCTACAGAGATATATATTTTTTAAAGGATGCGCCAACCCTCTGCAACAATTTGCCCTTTGAGTGAAAAGGGCGCTATATAAACGTGGTATATTATTATTAATTTTGAATTAGGATCGTTTCATTTTATTGTAACGCTGTATTTAGTAGTTCCTTACAATAAACTGTTTTTACTTGAAAAATTACCATATTTCCAGTCATGATCACACAGGTAAGGAATTTCAGAAAATTGAGAGACTCTCTCAATATTCTGAAATTCCTTTATTTTAGGGAATGTGCATCAAATTTTAGAATTAGGACTATTTCAATGCTGTATTTAGTATACTTAAGAATTTCTTTGTACAGTAGGGGGGGAATTCAGTCAATTCACGTCAGGATTACTAATAGATACTAATCAGTGGAGGGGTTTTTAAACTTGCATTTAGAGTCAACCGCGTGCATTGTGATTGATCCTAACAACCGTAACAATGTTGGAACAAAAACAATGTTTTACCGTTAGGTCATACAGTATATTTTAAAAACTTTTAATTTATAGTTTTTGCTTTAAGCGTTATTGCATCGTTTATGACCATTATTTAGTATTACCCGCAGTCTTTCTGAAAATTAAACAAAACGTCATCAAATAATTTATTATCATGTTTATAAAATGAATCACTGCAAAGAAAATATTATTATTAAATGGGCCGCATCGTTCCTGTTCGGATCATCCCACTACTGCAAAGGCTCTACACGACAGGCTTACTGTACTGTAGGCTGCCTAATACTGGGCCTACTACTAGACTAGTAGTAGGCCTAGGCTATATATAGGCCTGGCGTGGCCCTAGCTAGTACTAGCCTAGCCTCTACACTGACTGTACTACAGCACTTGTGGCACACAGGCTTAGTTACTAGGCTAGCCTAGGCCTAGCTAGAGTACATTAAAAAAACAAAGAAGTTTGTACTTTTAAGTTTTGATTTTTTGGGATGGGGGATGCCTACTAGCCTAGGCTATGCCTAGGCTTTCTCAGTTGGTTTTCACACTCTGATCCAAACACCGGGGTTCCAATGCCATTGATCGAACACTTCTCTCTCTCTCAGCTCTCTCGCACACCACACACCGCGCACGTCGTTCTGTTTAGTTTACTTTTGTTTGTGATTTTTGGAAACCCATAATGATAATTGTATAAAAAAATACAATTTGTTTACTCAATAAATACCTTGGTATATAATTGATGAATTCGGCAAATGTTCTAAAACTGTCAATATTAGTAACGATCCATAAAACAATGATTATTCAAATTGTTTTTGTACACATTCTCTGTTTTCGATGCCTTCACTCCTTTTTTCCTCAAATTCGCGGTTCATAGAAATAATGTAAAACATGGAACCATAACCTTTAAACCGTGAACACTGCTCTAGGTATATATGCAGTGCCACTCTTTGTTCCGCATTTTACAATCAGTATTATTTTCCTGGAAATTTACCTCGTTCAGTAATAGTTTACACTGCTGTTAACTTTATTAGTAAACCGTGTTATTGAAACAATATTTGTCATTTATATTATAAATATAACTCATAAAAGTAATTATGGTATAGGTTTGATTAAATTTCAGCTTGTTTTATCTCAATATGCGTATGTCATAAATAAACTTAGTGGTGATCTCAATTGCGCAGCAGTCTCCTTTTTGGTGGTCAAAGGTAAAACCGCGAAAGTATGGCAGACCAACAGCCTCAATTTAATCAACTTTTGGGGACACTTATGTCCCCAGACAATGATATCAGATCAAACTCAGAGGTAATATTATCTTAATTCTATTGACTGTTTAAATTTTATAATAAAAAAAATCATGGAAACTTTGTTAAAGTTGGTTTTCTCTGGCATCATGTGGTAATATTTTGGTGCCCATGCGCGTTTCTTGATATGATAGCGAATGTGGGGGTGTTCTCTGACGAAAGATGACACATGCCATGCGACAGACATTAGGCCTAAATCAAGGCATGGCCTGACTGGTGTGCTTGAAGAGCGATTGTATTACTTACAGCATGCATGGATGTCTCTAACAATAATCTATGGAACGCCATCGCATAAACAAACTTTAATTCTATTCGGCTCTTTAGTTTTACCATTCATTACGTTCGGCTCTTTTAGCATTCGGTGCATTTCTATTCGGCCCATTTACCATTTACATTCGGCTCTTTCAGCATTCGGCGCATTTCTATTTGGCCCATTTACCATTACGTTCGATTCGGCTCTTTTAGCATTCGGCTCTTTTTTATTCGGCCCATTTTTTACCATTACGTTCGGCTCTTTCAGCATTCGGCTCTTTTTTATTCGGCCCATAGTTTACCATTACGTTCGACTCTTTTTGATTCGGCCCTTTTTTATTCAGCTCTTTCTGCATTTCGTTGGGCTCTTTTTAAATCGGCATTTTTTTATGCTGAAAGAGCCAAACGTAATGGTAAATGGGGCAAATAGAAATGCGCCGAATGCTGAAAGAGCCGAACGTACACTGTAACGGTAAATGGGCCAAATAGAAATGCGCCGAATGCTAAAAGAGCCGAACGTAATGGTAAAAGAGCCGAATATAATTAAAGTTTGCTGCCGGAGGCAGCGATGGCGTTTCATAATAATCGGCTGCATATTCATAAATACAAATATGGAAAATCAAAGAACACTTGCACAGTTTACAGTATATAATTACAAACAGCATTTTTCTTTTTATTAGAATTTATAATAATTAATAATAAAGTTTTATTTAAGATAGGCGGCCTAAGCCTAGTAGTAGGCCATATTATTATTAATTTATAGAGACAGTACATTACCATAAATGTCGGTTAAAATAAACTTATTTATAATCAATTATAGACTAGGCTATGAATGAGGTAGGTGCCACCCGGAGAGGTAGAAATTCTCATATGACTTTTCTAGACCAGTTTTTTCTGGGGAATCCAAATATATTGGGTAAACGGGCTGTAACCTGAGAACTTTCGCGTGAGGGCGCTTTTTTAAAAATGGCTGCCAGTTACAGTAGACTATGATATCTTGGCAACCACTGGTCATAGAGAGATGATTTTGGTGTCAAATTATTCGGAATGTACATGTTCCTATTTGATGTAATAGAACATTTTTTCAGAAAATGGCCGGAAATACCTCTATTGACCTTTGACCCAATATCTAACAGATATCATATCTCCGTAACTACTCGACACAGAAAGTTGTAATTGGTGTCAAACTCTCCAGAATATAGATGTTTATATTCAGACTAATAGAACATTATCTGTAAAAATGACCGGAAATAACGTTACTGACCTTTGACCCAAAATGCATGACATTTCTCCCATCTGATCACGTTAATCTTGTCAATTAATTCATTTTGTGCCAATTGGAGGTTGACATTCTCATATTATTTTCTGGACCAGTTTTTCATGTGCAATCCGAATATATGAGATAAATAAGCCATAACAAGGCCAAGAATTTAATTCTTTTACTACATACATGCTTCCCTTTAGTGTTTCAGACTGTATGTCGTGTATTAATCTTCAAGATCGCTCACATCACTGCAATCTGAAAAGTCTTCATATTCATTATGTGTAAACAGTTCCTGGACATCAGTGGGAATCACTGTCTCAATCCATTTAGGCTCCATTTGTTCGTTCCATCCATTGTGTGTACTGTTGTTGACAAAATCATTGACGTCTGCTGATTGCCATTCTTTAGTAATGAAGTGTGCTCTAAGTATATGAAACTCAAGGGTCTGCTGACATAGTGGCAGTAATTATATATCTGTAATCTTGTTGTGTCTGGAAAACTTTCTGTTGAAGATATCATATCTTGCTTGATTTACACTTTTCCCCTTCACTCCATACAATAGTGAAACATACTCTTCAAATTCCTCATACAACTCTTTTGATGGAACATCTAATACTCCAAGGTTGCAGAATGTGTCAACAAATTTTGCTTTTGATTCCAGAAGCTTCCAGCAGGTACGTTTTCCTTTCCGAAAGAAAGCGGAGTTATAATCGTTACCTGTGAAAGCATGGAATCCAATAAGGGATGATTTCTGCGCTTTTGTTAAATCAATGTCACTCAATTTCAGTACCTTTCGGTATTTCTCAGTGTTTGTATCAATAATTCCCTCTGCCCATCATCTATGAAACTAGATAGTGCAATGACTGGAATATCAATGTCTCCAGAATGGGAACGAATTATTGCTATGCCTTGATTGTTATTTGTTAAAGCATGCTTTGCATGCAGGATGACTTTCGTGTAGGCTTCTTCTTCCGGCTACTATTAAGCTCCGGAACCAATACAACATCTCAGTTAGTAACGTAGATGTATTCTTTGTACGATGAAAAGTAGATAACATCACTCCTCATATCTGTTAGAATGCTTTCTTTCTTTGACACTAGTACACAGCGAATAAGCTCAATCAATCTGGTCTTGTTCTCGCCGTTGGCAAGGAAATTGTTGAAATCACGGGCCAACTTTGATATTGTTGAGCTTACAATTACTTTTGGTGCAATACCGCGTATGTTTCTCTCAACAGACTTAATGCTTTTTGGCAGGTATGCATCGGTAACAATATCAACACGCTTGTATCCTTTAGGGATGCTGTTGAAAACCTTTGCTACAAGATCCTCGTACGTATCAGGGTAAGATTGAAATGTTCTGATTAATGCCATCAAGTCAACAACATAGGCAATGACAGTAGCCTTTGCTGGCAGTGCCCGACCAGGATCTATAACATCTGTTGAACTTTCGATGAGAATTTCCATTAGGACACTTTTCTGAGTTGTTCGTCTTGTCCCATCTGCATTAGCAAGGCTTAGCGAGACAGGGGTAAGTGGATACTCAAAGGCTTTCTTAAAGTCAATTATTCTACCATGCTTTGTTGAGGTGGCCAGAAGCTTTCCTAAAACATCCCGATTAGCTTATATTACTCTTACTTTCCCATTTGCCTTGATTTCGAGTTTCTTCCCACTATTCGAAAATAAAGTGAGATGATGTTATGGATCCTGGTCGAGCACTGCGAGAAACAGACGCGGTGTTGCACCAAAAGTAATTGTAAGCTCAAAAATATCAAAGTTGCCCCGTGATTTTAACAATTTCCTTGCCAACGGCAAAAACAAGACCAGATTGATTGAGCTTATTCGCTGTGTACTAGTGTCAAAGAAAGAAAGCATTCTAACAGATATGAGGAGTGATGTTATCTACTTTTCATCGTACAAAGAATGCATCTACGTTACTAACTGAGATGTTGTATTGGTTCCGGAGCTTAATAGTAGCCAAGAAGAAGCCGACACGAAAGTCATCCTGCATGCAAAGCATGCTTTAACAAATAACAATCAAGGCGTAGCAATAATTCGTTCCCATTCTGGAGACTTTGACATTCCAGTCATTTCACTATCTCATTTCATAGATGATGGGCAGAGGGTAATTATTGATACAAACACTGGAAAATACCGAAATGTACTGAAATTGAGTGACATTGATTTAACAAAAGCGCAGAAATCATCCCTTATTGGATTCCATGCTTTCACAGGTAACAAGTATAACTCCGCTTTCGTTCGGAAAGGAAAACGTACCTGCTGGAAGCTTCTGGAATCAAAAGCAAAATGTGTTGACACATTCTGCAACCTTGGAGTGTCAGATGTTCCATCAAAAGAGTTGTATGAGGAACTTGAAGAGTATGTTTCACCATTGTATGGAGTGAAGGGGAAAAGTGTAAATCAAGCAAGATATGATATCTTCAACAGAAAGTTTTCCAGACACAACAAGATTACAGATATATCATTACTGCCACTATGTCAGCAGACCCTTGAGTTTCATATACTTAGAGCAAACTTCATTACTAAAGAATGGCAATCAGCAGACGTCAATGATTTTGTCAACAACAGTACACACAATGGATGGAACGAACAAATGGAGCCTAAATGGATTGAGACAGTGATTCCCACTGATGTCCAGGAACTGTTTACACATAATGAATATGAAGACTTTTCAGATTGCAGTGATGTGAGCGATCTTGAAGATTAATACACGACATACAGACTGAAACACTAAAGGGAAGCATGTATGTAGTAAAAGAATTAAATTCTTGGCCTTGTTATGGCTTATTTATCTCATATTACTCGGATTGCACATGAAAAACTGGTCAAGAAAATAATATGAGAATGTCAACGTCCAATTGGCACAAAATGAATTAATTGACAGGATTAACGTGATCAGATAGGAGAAATGTCTTGCATTTTGGGTCAAAGGTCAGTAACGTTATTTCCGGTCATTTTTACAGATAATGTTCTATTAGTCTGAATATAAACATCTATATTCTGGAGAGTTTGACACCAATTACAACTTTCTGTGTCCAGTAGTTACGGAGATATGATATCTGTTAGATATTGGGTCAAAGGTCAATAGAGGTATTTCCGGCCATTTTCTGACAAAATGTTCTATTACATCAAATAGGAACATGTACATTCCGAATAATTTGACACCAAAATCAACTCTCTATGACCAGTGGTTGCCAAGATATCATAGTCTACTGTAACTGGCAGCCATTTTGAAAAAAGCGCCCTCACGCGAAAGTTCTCAGGTTACAGCCCGTTTACCCAATATATTTGGATTCCCCAGAAAAAACTGGTCTAGAAAAGTTATATGAGAATTTCTACCTCTCCGGGTGGCACCTACCTCATTCATAGCCTAATCTATTAGGCCTTGTTCTCTAGGTTAAAAATTTAGATAATAAGTAGCTTAATGTAGCATGGTGGAAAAAATACAATATTATTTTAATATTTTATAATTTTTCTTAGAAAACCTATGAAACAATACCAGCAAACAAGAAAATCCCATACCTTGTCACTGCACTTCAGACAGACTCATTGGCACCAGAGGTAATGTATGCTAACTACAATTCAATAATAATTATTACTATAACCTATTAATATAACCTATAAATGCTTGATATGTTTATTTAACTTGTTCCTTATTATGTAACTCCAGTCTTATCGCATCTGCTCCTCTGACAAATCATTGCTATCTGTTTTCTTGTTTCGGGACTAAGACTTACGGTGGCATGCTTGCTTCCGTTGTTGCATCCTCTTTTTGGAACGAACTCCGAACTTTTTCAAACTTCACCCACTTTTGATTCATAAAAATTAATTTAAAAACTTTTTTATTTTCCAACTGGATCATTTTTTTTAAAGTTGGTGAATGATATATACATTATTATTTGATTATCAATCGTATTTTTAAACTTTTATTCTATATTAGCTTCAGCAATTTGCTGCCGTTCTCTTGCGCCGATTTCTTAGCACAAGTTTTGAAAGTGACTGGCCAACCTTGCCGCCTGAAACACAAAACGCAACCAAAGTTCAGTTGCTGGCTGCTTTACAGCGCGAAACTCAGCCGCTTGTGAGACGAAGAATCTGTGACACGATTGCAGAATTGTCAAGAAGTCTAATAGGTGAGAAGACAATGTTCAAATTGTATGTAGTTGACCAGAAGGTGGCAGAGTGTGTCCAGTTTCATGTGATCACCTTTCTGTGATTAACTCCATCCATCCACAGATGACACATTATGATTTTATTGTTAATATTACATCACAAAAAAAATTACAAAAAAACAATTACAAACATTCTCATTGAATTATCCAAAACAAACTTTTCTCTAGAGGAGGATTGTACAATAGCATAAGGCTTAGACATTCTCATTCATACACATTTATTCAGTTATTTGACAATAACTGGGGCCCACACTAGAATCAATTAGCTTGTCTCATGAGGGCGCCTATAATATTTAAGCAAAATACATAAAAAGAAATACTGTATAAAACAATAAACAATAAAATAAGTACAAAAAATCATACTTTATTTCCTTTTAGAAACAAACCTGCCTAATAAATGTTTACTTTATTTAACAATTACATACTGTAAACATTTTAAGAAGATAAAAACTATTGTTATGATGTTTTTTGAGTAATTTACAGAAAACTCTTTTGAAATGTTTGTTTATAGAGGTTAAAATTTATAGAACCAAGTCCAATGAAAGATTTTATGAAGCTAAAGCAAAATGTAGCTTTTAAATATTAATAACACGGTTTATATTCTACCTACAAAGCCAACTCATAAGAAAAGTTTCAGGTTTTTTTTTCTTTCTGCACTGTATGAAAGTTCAATCAAGGGACTATAGTTTTTTTTGTTTTTTATTTAGATGATGATGGAAATAATACTTGGCCGGAAGTTCTTCAGTTTCTCTTCGAAAATGCATCATCAAGTAATCCTGTCAACAGAGAGTGTGCCCTGAATGTGTTTAAGTAAGCAATATTGTTTTTAGGCTATTTTCAACCACTTTCCTTTGACAGGCTCATTGATGAGGAAGGGCAGTTCCTACCACCAAACTACTTATTTTTAAGAATTGTCCTAGGTCATACTTACTAATTGTTGTAGTAGTGTATACCGTTCCATTGAACAAGTTTTAAAAAAAACAACTTTTTATTATAGATTTCTTTTGTTTTGCATTTATTGAGTTTATTCAATTCAATTTTGCATAAAATAAGTAAATTCTGCATAAACAGACAATACATTAGATTATACATTTATTTAAATTCATTCGGGAGGGCATACATATTTACCTTTACATATTTCACACCAAAAGCAAAAAAGGTACTAACATCAAACTCCAGTTTGAGTTTTTAGGTCAAAAGGTCGTCCTCACACGACCAATCATTGCTTTAGTTTTATTTCAAAATACTTTAAATATTTCTACAAAACATATAGTGGGTCTGAAAAATAATAAATAAAACATATGACTTTTAAAATTAATAAAAAAAAAAAAAAAAATGTTATCGTCACTAAGTAAACAAAGAAAATAGAGGGTGGTATTTACACTTTTATTTTATAAACCCACGAGTTGCTAGGTTTTGAATGCTCATAAACCCTCTGGTGTCTCCAGAATTTTGGTGTGAAAGGGGTATTAGTGAGAGAGAGAGTGAATGGGGACGGGTAGGAAGGGGCTTAAGAGGGAGGTCTTAGCATGGAATTGGGGATGAGAGGAATGTCGGTCATTTTGGAGGGACAAAAACAATGTTCTATTTTGTGGACACAAAAAAACAGGATGACCCAATTACTGTTTATAGTACACCCTCAAATTACAAGTTCCAAGGTTATTCACATTTTTCTACAGTTTTAAATACAATTTTAAGAACGTTTATTTATTTTGAATTTAGTAATTTCCCTGGAATATTTGGCAATAAGCAAAGTCATTACATCGAAGTGATTAAACAGATGTTGGAACAGAGTCTTAAGGATACTGGTTCTTTAGAAGTAAGTAACTTGTATTTAAGGATACTGGTTCTTTAGAAGTAAGTAACTTGTATTTAAGGATACTGGTTCTTTAGAAGTAAGTAACTTGTATTTAAGGATACTGGTTCTTTAGAAGTAAGTAACTTGTATTTAAGGATACTGGTTCTTTAGAAGTAAGTAACTTGTATTTAAGGATACTGGTTCTTTAGAAGTAAGTAACTTGTATTTAAGGATACTGGTTCTTTAGACGTAAGTAACTTGTATTTAAGGATACTGGTTCTTTAGAAGTAAGTAACTTGTATTTAAGGATACTGGTTCTTTAGAAGTAAGTTACTTGTATTTAAGGATACTGGTTCTTTAGAAGTAAGTTACTTGTATTTAAGGATACTGGTTCTTTAGAAGTAAGTAACTTGTATTTAAGGATACTGGTTCTTTAGAAGTAAGTAACTTGTATTCATCTTTATCAATTTCCATGTCTATACTACTAGGATGCTGCAGGTTAACTATCCATTGATAGCAATTTTCATACAGCTAGAGTTTAACTGTGACGCTTAAAATTACCTGTAACAAATTTATGGTGAGGTTGATTTGGCCACTGTAAAACAATGCAGCGTTTCCTCGTAGAATAGGCCTGTTTTCAACTAAGTAAATGTACAAGAGCAAATATCTGTGATCTGCGCATATCTACTGAGCTTTTCGATTCGCATGAGTGCTCATGAAAGAGCCCTTATTTGTGTTTTTAGGAACTAGAATTTGTCACAGAAAGAAGAGATGGTAATATGAATATGCTGATGCTTTTGATTTGCAAAAACAAATTAATTTAGTGAAAAACAGGCTTTCCATCTTTTGAGCTATCTATATGATAGTCAGCAGCCTAGTTTGCATACAAAAATACCATTAGTGTTCAAACATAGTGTTCATATTTGTAATAGCGAATTTGGAGATGAGCACTTATTCATCAATACTCTAGCTAACTTGGCATATATACTCATTGTTTTAGGTACAAGTAATGGCTGCAAGGGCAACTATTTCTTTCGTTCTCTATCAAGGAAAGGACGTAGCTACTCAAAAACATTTTCTATACCTAACACCAGGGCTGTTGAAGGTAAGTTTACACAGATCTCCCAACACTCGCAACAATCGTGGGAGTCTGCTGATATTTCGTGTCATCTTCCGCTCTGAAATTTCTACCTGATAACGTATAAAAATGTCTAGTTCTAAAACTAGAGAATAGAAGACTTACTAATATTTGTAGAAGGCCTAATCAAAATTTCCTCAGTTTCCAGTTAAGGTAGAGGAGGATAATACAATTCTTTACCTTTACAGTACAGCAAAGAATTACTGCAACGTTTCCCACGATCCAGCTTCGTGGCTACGAAGCATTGCTGCGATAAAAAATGCCCTGCACATGGTTACTATCAAAGCCTCCTGATGTTTATTTTGTAGTTTACTTTTTGTCTGACTTTAAATACTTTGTTTTTGTTAGGCCGTTGAGTTATGTATTGGTCAGCAAGATGACGATGCATTGCTAAAGGCCTTCATAGAACTTGTGGAAACTGTACCAAAGATGATCCGACCACATCTACCACAAGTCCTTACCATGTTTCTTGTAGTAAGTTGTTGTATTTGTCTTTAAACTAGGAAAACGATTCTAATAACTTAAACTGCCCGCTATAAATACCAGCACGAATTGATATTGTTATTTCATACTTTTGGTTCACGAGTCGATTGGAAAATCAGCAATTTGTATTTTACTGGATTTTGCCAAAAAAAAAAATTCAGCAACTTGACAATATAGCTAGGTAAATGTTGGTACCTTACCGTTGAAGTAATGCATTGTTTTTACAAACATCAAAAATTGCAGGGAAATGTGTCCTAAACTGTTATCACTACATGTTGAAACAAAGTAAAATAATATTATTTTAATCTATTTGAACTCTTATTTCCTTGGTTATATAGATCACATCTAATAAAAATCTACCAGACAGTTGGCGTCAACTAGCATTAGAGGTTATTGTAACATTATCAGAGACTGCTCCAGCTATGATGAGAAAACAACAAGACTTTATACCAACAATAGGTAAATAGTCTAAAGATTTTCCTCTGTATGATAGACTACATAGAGCAAATTTTACAAAACTTTGAGTCTTTTAAAGTTTGTGATTCCTGTCTAGACTGAAGTTTGTCATTTTGTCTATCTGAAGCATCACATGATGACTGCAAAACACCCAAAGACTGTTATTTGATTCTATGAGTTGACAAACTTCATCAAACTAACTTCTTTTCTAAAGTTTTCTGAAATTTTTCAACTGTCAACAAAAATTGCTAGTTATAGAAAAATGCATATTCAATTATGTGTGGCGGGCATATCCATTGTTTACCACAATGCGATGATTGATGGTTTAGATATAGCGCCCTCTATGTTTAGATTTTAAAAATGCTAGCACTCTCTATGGTTTTGCCACGCTTTTATAAGTCTCCTAATATTTTATTTCTGAATGTTGTTTGTTATTAGTTCCTGAAATGCTTGCAATGATGGTTGACATAGAAGACGATCCTGATTGGGCAGATAGTGATGAGGTCGATGATGACGATTTTGACACGAACGCAGTAACAGGAGAAAGCGCCCTCGATAGGTTTGCTTGTGGTATTGGTGGCAAGTTCATTCTACCACACATAATAGCAACAGTGCCACAAATGCTTCAAAATGGTTAGATGATATTCACTTTTTTTACACACAATTACATTTTGACATTTCCCAGTCCTGGCCACATTCTTGTAAGATGTTAGTATAGATTACCACTTGCTATCAATTGGGTTTCAAAATGAGTTCATTATATATATCGTTTTCACTGATGAACGGCTAGTGTTGCCCTAAAGCTCTGCTAATTTTTCTAGTTGTTTTACTGTATAGTTTTTTTATTTAGCGTTTTGCTTATTTTATTTTATCATATATATACATAGAAAATGTGTTGTTCTTTTGAGAGTGTTACGTACACAACACAATACAAATCAAGAAAACATTAAAATACCTGAACGAAATATATAAGGTGCATTCTCGTACATTCACTTGGTTTTCTTCTAAATAAAGATACAGTATAGTGTTGATAATAATTGTTAAAAATATTTTGTATTAAATATAGAATTATTTTTATTTATGCTGTCTTTTTTGTGAAGCATTTCAATAAAATTTGAATTATATTCTGTTCTGTTCCACCTTTCAGAGGATTGGAAATATCGTCATGCTGGATTAATGGCAATATCAGCAGTTGGGGAAGGATGCCATACACAAATGGAGGCTGTTCTTAATAATATTGTTGACTCTGTTCTGCCCTATCTTGCTGACCCGGTACGGTCATTTTTAGTTTTCTATTATTTATTGAAATTAATTATTAAGCCTATATTAAGTACATTCCATACACACTATCACAAAATCAACATGCTTTAACACTTATAATCTTGAATGTTCTTTACCCTGAAATAAATTATGTAAAATTTCATTAAAAAAACTTCCATCATTTTTTTTAATTTCCAAGTCAATACTTCAATGACCTAGAAATACAAAGAAATGGTATTCCAAATAATAATGTTCTTTTCTTACATTAATACAATGGAAACATTGATAGATATAATAAATATTTTGAGAGTCTATTTTTCCTGCCTTGATTTTTTAAATTTCCTTATTTTTGTTCAGCATCCGCGAGTTCGGTATGCGGCATGTAATGCTTTAGGACAAATGGCTACAGATTTTGCTCCTACATTTGAACGAAAATTCCATGAAAAGGTAGGTAACAATGGCTTTTGTGTACAGAATTTGCAACCGTTTTGGGTAGTTAATTGAAGGGTTGTTATTTTTAAGGATTATGAATAAAGTATAAATACTCTAAAGCACGGTCTTACTGAAAAACAACTTTTAGTTGAGTTAAGTATCCGTGATTAAATAAAGCTTATTATTATTATTAAAGCTCTGTCTACTCTATCAAACTTTATGTGACAACAAAATGTGATGTGCCCATATATGGACATGATGACATCTTATTACTACCTTATTTGGGCACATCACACTTTTTTGTCAATACAAATTAACTGTTTAGAATACTATAGTTATTGCATATTCAGTTTCTTTCTTTTTATTTACCCAAAAAATATGTTTTAAACATTGTAAAAATAAATAAAACATAAATATATTATTGTGTTTTGCTGGCAATGAATTAAAACAGACCTTGCAAGCAATGAATGTTTTTTAAAAAATATTTTAATAATTTTCTGTATTTCGTAAAACAATATAAATTATGTTACTCGGTTATATTACAAATTAATAGAAAAAATAAAGTAATCTTTAAAAGTTACAAAACATATATGGCTGTTATTATAAAAAAAATATCAATACAGATTTCTGTGCTTCTTATCCACCTTATTCTACCATGATTTAGGTACCTAATCCTGTGACTAACAATAATAATAATAATAAATGAAAACTTATATAGCGCCGGTATCCTCCACCCATGTGGCGCTCATGGCGCTTTGTGCATTAACAACGTGCGAGAACATCAGCGAATAGCGACGTCTTTAGGTTGGTCTTGAAACTGTTTAGACTAGTTGAGCATTTAACTGTTGCTGGTAAGCTGTTCCATACACGTAAAAAGATCTCTGACCCCACTGATTTTTCGCTCTACGCTCTTGAAGAAGGTTTTGTGACAATGATCGTAGGCCTCTGCGGGATGATTCGTAACGATCCACAAGGTCAGATAAATAAGCAGGAGCACTGTCATTTAGGATCTTGAATACAAACAACGCAAGTTTGTACTTAATACGTTGTTGAACAGGCAACCAATGCAAATCCATCAGGACAGGAGTTCTGTGAGCGTTTGATTTTGTATAAGTTACAATTCTAGCTGCCATATTTTGCAAGCGCTGCAAACGTTGTATTTGAGATTTTGGTATGCCAAACAACAAGGCATTACCAATGTCAATTTTAGAAGTGACAAATGAGTGTACAATCAATTCAGCTGTTTTCTTGTTAAGATTACCGCGAATACGACCAAGGTTCCTCATCGATATGCATGCTGCTTTGGATACAGTTGTTATTTGTGCTTCCATAGTGAGATTACTATCCAGCATGATTCCCAGATTCCGGACCACCGATGAGGGAGCGATGTTAGAGTTTCCGATTCTGATATGTGTGATGTTGATTTTGGAGATGTTACATTTAGACCCGACGATAATAAACTCTGTCTTTCCATCATTCAACTTTAGGTAATTTGTTGTCATCCAATTGCGAACATCTTCTATACAGGCTTCCATCTTACTGATTGCTGCAGCAACATCCCTTTGCACTGGATTTACTGACACATAAATCTGTGTATCATCTGCATAGAAATGGAAATGTAGACTGTGTTTGCGAATAATGTCACCAAGGGGAAGCGTATAAATGGAAAACTGGCCAGGCCCAATTACTGACCCCTGTGGTACACCATATTCCAGGCAAGCTTCATCTGAGAATGCATCATTGATACAGACTAGCTGACGTCTTCCTGTAAGATATGACTGGAACCAGTTAAGAGCAACACCATTTATGCCAATGCGATTTCTCAGACGGGTTATCAGTCTTTGGTGATCAACTGTATCAAACGCTGCTGACAAATCCAACAACACCAATAGCGTTATTTTCCCATCATTCATTCCTTGTAACAAATCATTCTGTACCTTTAAAAGGGAACTCTCCGTGCTATGACATGCACGATATGCCGACTGGTAATTCTCATTTAAATTATGCTTTTGAAGATATGGAGTAATGCGTGATGTCACTACACGCTCCAGAGTCTTTCCAAGAAAAGAAAGATTCGACACCGGGCGGTAATTTTTCAGCGTGTTATGATCCAAGTTTTGCTTTTTTATTAAAGGACGAACGTGAGCAATTTTCAGTTCATCTGGCACTATGCCGGTATTAAGAGAATGGTTAATGATTTCCGTTATTATTGGAACGACTGCGTCTATACACTTCTTCAGTATAGAAGTAGGAACTGGATCTAACCTGCATGATTTTGTTGGTGATTTCATCAGAATGTTGCGGATCTCACCTTGAGATGCTGGTGTAAATGTTGTGAGATGCTGATGAACAGCTGTCACAGGCTCATTAAATGACATGTCATCAATCTTGAAGTCGTCTCTGATGATCTTGATCTTGTGTGTGAAAAACTGACAGAACCTGTTCGCAAGATCTAAGTCAGAAAGACTATCTGGGAGAGGTGATACCTGGCGATGATGAAGGAGTTGGTTAACAATTTTAAAAAGTCCTTTCTGATCTGCTGCATGTTCTTCACACAAGCCAATGTAGTAGTTGGCCTTTGCCTTTCTTACCATGGAATTTACATTCCTCTTCTGTGCAATGTAAGCTTGACGATCTATTTCCAGATGAGAGATTCTCCATTTCTTTTCAAACTTACGCTTTGTTCTTTTCTCAGCATAGATGTCACTGTTATACCAACTAGTGTTTGGTCGGACCTTTACTGTTCTCTTTTTCGGTGGTGCGTGTTTGTCAAGAAGTTCACTCAAAGTGGTGACATATAGTCGTACTTTACTTGATAAATCAAGATTTGAGAGCGAAGTTCCGAGATCAGACTGTGTGATATCTTTACATAATGTCTCAAAATTTATAGCATTCCAATGACGAGTTTCGATGGATTTAGTGATTACGGGTGGCTTCTTGATAAGGAGATTACATGTGATTGCATAGTGATCTGATATACCATCAATGACATTAAGGTTTGAGAAAACGGGAGGATCAGATGAACGAGTGATCAGCAAGTCTAATGTATGACCATGTCGGTGTGTAGGTGTAGACACATGCTGTTGAAGACTGCTTGCTACAAGTAGATTCCGAAAATGAATTGCATCTGCATCATTTGGCATATCCACATGGATGTTAAAGTCTCCAACGAATAGTATGGGAGCCGGCTTCAATACATAGTGATCAACCAAAGTTGAGAATTCTTCAGTGAAAACATTTAGACTGCAACCCGTTGATTTGCTTTGAGGACGATATACTGCTACGAGGAAAACTGAGGATGCATTGCTGACTATTTCCACATTTAGCAGTTCAAATGATTTTGGTAATAATCCCGTGTCATAACATTTAACCGCTATGCTTTCCTTGTAAAGAAGTGCAACTCCACCACCTCTTTTAGTACCAGCACGGGGAGCATGTTTGAGAGAGTATCCGTTGGGTGTAATATTTCCTATAACTGATGTGTCTTCTGGTTTAAGCCACGTTTCCGAAAGGGCAACAACATCCAGATTATGTTCGATAACGAAATCCACAAATTCTGTTGTTTTGTTCCGAACGGATCTTGTATTAATACTGCAAAATTTAATATTGTTTTTAGATAAGAGAGAGTTTGATGATAAGTCCGGAAATGATAGATTGTTTTTAGTGTGTTTGTCACGCCCAGCTCTTGTACCACGCCTGGTTTTTCTTTTTGGCCTCCTTGGTAATAGGTGGATACTACAGCTACTGGAGTTCAACTTAAAAGATTGTATAATTAAGCAAGATTCTTCAGGAAGTTCACAACTGTTATTGTTGTTGGTTACACAGCCCTGTAAACCATGAAGAAACTCAGAGCTATAGCTAATTAGCATGACAACAGCAGATCTTCAAGCATGAGGTGTACAAGGTCATTTACATAACAATATGCACAGTCAGATTGAAAGTACAGGGCTAGCTTCCCACTGATGCTAGTAGACCATTGTTCTTGGGCAGTGATGAGTTTGAATTAAAACAATAAAGGCACAAGCAGGGCCTAGCTGAACTTCAGGAAACAACAAGAAAAACAACTGCGATTTACTCCAAGATACGATTATTTCCACATAAGAAATTTGTGAATATATGGTGCTCAATTTGCTATTCCAGCATCCAGTAAAACTTATTTGATGAAAAAAACCATCTGCAAACAGATACGAAGTTGTTATGCACAGAGCAATATAGAGCCGCCACATGGGCGCTGCAACACTATCTCTTAAAACACTGCGAAAGCAATGTTAAACTAAGTGTGATGTGCCCAAACATGGTAGTGATACGATGTGTCATCGTGTCCATATATGGGCACATTACATTTTTTATCACATAGAGTATGGTAGTGTAGAGAAAGCTTAACTCAAACAGTTTCACTTGTATTTACCAGGTTGTTCCAGGCCTAGTAGCAGTATTGGATGATTTTGCCCATGCCAGAGTGCAGGCCCACGCTGGAGCAGCATTGGTAAACTTCTGTGAGGATTGTCCTAAAGAGTACATAGTGCCATACTTGGAACTCATTCTTCAAAAACTTCATTCAATTTTGGTTTCTAAGATACAAGAAGTAAGTTTTGTGTATCCTATTTTTAGTTTTATGGTCCATATTAGCATTGTTTTGAATTGAATAAAACCAGAACCATTCTAATGTTCTGATTGGATCATGGACTCGTTTATGTGTAGAGTAAGACCTATTATATAACCCAATTATTATATGCTCTTTGGATTTTATGTGCACATAACTTAATACATAATAGTATGTTGTTAGTATATTTATTATTTTCTATCTGCAAGGTAAATAAATACTACAACTTTAGCTATATGATTTGTGTTTGGTGGTTGTAGGACAATTTAAGATCAACCTGGATTTACTGAATCCTGTGTATTGCATATTGCATGGCTTTTTGTCCCATACGACTGTTGGTCCCGTACTGGTATCGATCATGGCAAGTATCGCACCAGCAAAAGCGCTTTCCAAAATTGTTATAAAATTGCTTTCTATTTCGGTTGCAGCTAGTACAAAAAGGATCAAAACTTGTCCTGGAACAAATGGTCACAACACTAGCAGCCGTTGCCGATTCAGCTGAGGACAAATTCATCCGATACTATGACAACTTTATGCCTGGGCTAAAGAACATAGTACAACATGCCACAAGTAAAGAATTGAGATTACTACGAGGAAAGACAATTGAGTGTATCAGTCTAATTGGCTTAGCTGTTGGGCAACAAAAAGTAAGCGCCTACATGTGTATGAAAAGTCTACATGAATTGAGATTTAGTTAAAGCACCCATAGGCATGACAAACTTATTCACGCCACTTTCAAAAATTTGTGAAACAAGAGAGTACACTGTTATGAAACTTAAAGTCCCTTTTACAAAAAAGGAGAGTTATCTCATAAGTTTTTGTGTTAGTGGAACAAATATATGGAACAATTTGCCCATTAATTTTAGAACCGACACTTCTGCAAGGGTCTTCAAATCAAAATTGTTTGATGTATTTATTAATAACTAAGTCTCTGCTGAGTTTGTAACAATCAATAATTCATTACCTTAATTATTTTCTATTATAAAGAATTGCAAGATAGCTGATCTACTTCCTAAATATACTAAACCTAACCCTCTAAATAATCTCTCAACTTGTTTTTGAAAGACCTCGCATTTACCACTAGACCAAACATTTCGGTTGGCAAACGCTGTTTACACAAATTATTTAATCTCTCTGCATGGTTATATAGCGCCCTCTATTCATGATTTCTGCTTTAATTGGATAGGAAAAAAAATAATGCACCCTGGGTAAAGAAATGTAATAATAATAAAGCCAGTTTTCCATTAGTCAATATGTTTCTGCGAATTTAAAATTCCCGACTTCTGTTTGGTAGCACATATTTAAATAAACATACATAAATGAATAAAAATATTGCTATGCATTCACATTAATCAAATGCTTTCAATTCGAGCAAAAAAATAGATGGAAACCGGCTTTAGATTACTTTTACAATTGTCAACAATAAGAAAGAAAGAATATTTAGACATAATGTAGTTATTTTTATTTCTTTATGATATATTCTGTGTACCAATTCATAGTGTTAATGATTAGCTTACAAAACATCTACTTCGATTCTTTTAATTACAAACTAAGACCCAAACATTATCATACAGACTAAAATAAAAACTGAAATCCTAGTCCCGAAATTGGTGATAAGTGCAGCCTCTACATGTATCGATGAAACTGGCATTGTTTTGATTGGTTTTCTATAGTTTTTGCAAGATGCTAGTGACATTATGGAACTGCTGCTAAAGACACAGACAGATGCCAATGAACTAGAGGATGATGACCCTCAAACTTCATACATGATTTCAGCCTGGGCCAGAATGTGCAAACTACTAGGCAAAGAATTCCAGCAATATCTGCCAGTGGTGATGGGTCCACTGTTAAAAACAGCATCCCTCAAGCCTGAGGTTGCATTATTAGACAGTAAGTAAAGGGTGATATAGACATAGGACAGAATGTGCAAGCCACTTAGGTAGCAATAACTGCCATTGCTGATGGGTCCACTGTTAAAAACAGCATCCCTCAAGCCTGAGGTTGCATTATTAGACAGTAAGAAAAAGAGATGATGGGCCAGAATGTGCAAGCCACTATGTAGCAATATCTGCCAGTAGTTACAATAGCTAAATATCTTATCAAAAAGGAAATTGTATTAGAAGTAATAAATATAAATAATTTTTTTAGCGGAAGACGCTCAAAATCTGAGAGAGGATGAAGGATGGCAGTTTGTAAATTTAGGAGACCAGGTAAAACATTTTTTAATCCTGTTTATTTACTATGTTGTTTTTCAATCACATGCCCACTAAATGGATATAGTGATTATCCATGGTGCCGTAGCTATGATAGTCATACGATCGTTGCAAGAAAGGGAAACCTCCGCGCGAGCCGTAGGGTTGTCAGGGCTTTGGTGAAAACTGGTCATCTTAAAACCTTACCAACGATCGAATATGTTTTTTAAACTCGAATTTAAAGGAATTGATATTGAGTAACAAGAAGAATAGCAAATATTGATACCCTGTTCATTGCATAATGAAGTATTTACTTGAATTTTTAGCAAAGTTTTGGAATTCGTACATCTGGTCTAGATGATAAAAGCACAGCTTGTCAGATGTTGGTCTGTTACGCAAAGGAATTAAAGGAAGCATTTGCAGATTACACAGAACAAGTTGTGAAAATCATGGTTCCTCTGCTCAAATTTTATTTTCATGATGATATCCTTTTATATTACATAGCCTATGTAAATACGTGATTGGTTGAAACTGCATCACATGACTAACACTGCGGGGATCGTAATGTGTATATGTCCTCGAGTACGATAATATTGACCGAGTAATTTTCACGATTTTTGACAAATATGAAACATATTGCCCAAATTGACTTCCCTTATTCCAGGCATGCCCTATAAATACAAGTTATACCTATTTCACATCTGCGTAAAATGTTACAAGTTGTTACCAGGTTTGCTTTCACGATTTATTAGTTTTATCATTGCCTAGTTGAGGGCGCTATTTAATTATTAGTGTACTGTGATTGGTCAGTTAAATTCCAAGGCAACACACATGCGCAGTACAACTAGGGACAGAAAAGAACAAGCATCTCGTCGGTGTGATAACTAACCGATAAAATGCCTCTTGAGAAAAATTAACCGATAATTGCGATAATTTTTAACATTTGACCTAAGGGACAAATTGTTGCGATCTGGTTGTTTTTGGTAATGACTGATCATACGCACTTTATTGCTTAAAAATGTAACCGATAATTTTGTTTTGGGTGCGGAGCACGGCCCAAGTTGAGTATGTGTAAAAATGAAAACTTAATTTTGCTTAACTATCACACTAGTTAGATACACAGCTGCAGAGTCCCTACCTGTTCTTTTAGAGTGTGCTAAAATCAAAGGCGAGGAATACTTAAATGAGATGTGGCAGTATATCTACCCCAACATAATGCAAGCTATTCAAACTGAACCAGAGGTAGATATACTTCAACAGCATATGGATTCATTTGCAAAGGTAATGTATATAATAATAGATGTGTATTTGTAATGCGCTTTATGCAGTAACAACCATCTCAAAGTGCAGTATGCTAGATTTCGTATAACAACTTTAATCTCCCATCTTCTACGGGCCAAAATGGTAATGCCCTACTCTGCACATAGTTAGGGGAAAATGGCAAAATCAGCACTGTAGTCGTGTTACAAATGTTGTCAAAACAATATAGATTAATATCGGATAAAGCTCCTAGAAAGTAGGAAACGTTTTGCAATTTGTCATCTGACTGTACAGGGTTCTTTAAAGTTATCACGAGCCAGATATGTAAAATGGAACATTTTAAATACATGGCTTGGAACCAACAGGGATGTCACCAGCATGTCATGAGTGGTGGTCGGCGATTCCCCCTCCCCCCAAAAAGTTACGAACAATAGGCTACGATCTACATGTGTAAATATAGTGGTGGTCGGTGTCATGAAAATGGTGGTCGGAAATTCCGAGTGGTGGACGGGCCCGTCCATCGCCGACCACCGTGGTGACATCCCTGAACCAACATTATTGTTTTTTTGTTGTCCTGATTTGCTTTTCTTTATTTTTCAGTGCATAGAATTTCTTGGCAAAGGCTGTATGAATCAACAGCAGATTGAAGAACTAATGAAAGCAATCAATGAGTTATTTGAGCATCATTTCAAACGACAACAAGAAAGACAAGGTAATTCTGTTAACCCCTTAATTATGTTGTTTGGTACAAAATTGTATCAACAGGACATGCCATCAGTGTTCTCCCCAGAATTGGCAGGAACTTGGAAGAGAGCACAATGCGCCATTTGTGCCAAAATGTTTTTCTTTTTATGAATTTTCTAGAACCTACTCTAGGTGTGTTATTAACTTTTTTAAATTTCAAATTCTGTTGATTAAAGGAGGGTACATACCAATAAATATTTTAATTATTTTTTAGAGCAAAGAAAAGATGAAGATTATGATGATATAGTAGAAGAAGGACTACAAGATGAGGTAAAGGAGCATACATCTCATCATCATATGGACATGGTGATGTCATATCACTACCATATTTAAGCATATCACTCCCGTATTTGGACACATCACACTTTTTTTTGTCAAACTGTTTTATTGCAGGATGATGATGACGTATACGTCTTGAGCAAGATCTCTGATATTCTTCATTCCTTTATTGGAACACATGGCACAGATTCACTGCCATTCTTTGAGGTCGTTTTACCGAATGTTGCCAAGCTACTGGAACCTGGCCGACCATGGACAGACCGCCAATGGGCGATATGTATATTTGATGACATTATTGAATTCTGTGGATCGGTAAGTGGTACACCTGTTGCTTATTTGGGAAATTTTTAATTCAAAAAGTTTTAAATAAAGTACTGTATTTATTTTGATAAATGCCACCCAAGGAACATCATTTAAAATAAATGCCCTCTATAAAATATAAAAACCTTGGACATTAATTGTTTTACTTGAAATACCTACCAAATTCATATACACACAATACTGTATTACTAATTAAACAATAATTATTATAATGCATTACTCAATTTATTACCAGTTTGTGTTAAATTTTTTTTTTTTCAATTGCCTTATTTTTTAGCAATCCTTAAAGTACCAGTCATATTTCCTGAGGCACCTGTTAGAACTCTTACTAGACAAAAGTCCAGAAGTGCGACAAGCTTGTGCTTACGGATGTGGCATTATGGGTAAATGTGGTGGACCCGAGTATGCTGATGCTTGTTTAGGTATGTTGGCTTCGAAGGTCTAAAGAACCTGTGATGACAAATTTAAATCTGTTTCAGCTAGTATTAATTATTTGTATCCTTTTACCTCAACAGAAGCCATTCCGCTACTGTCCACAATGATCACAGCCGAGAACTCCCGAGCCCCAGAGAACATTAGTGCCACTGAAAACGCAATAGCCGCTGTTGCAAAGATCTTGCAAGCAAATCATAGCAATATCAACTCAATGGAAATCCTACCAAACTGGTTAGTATGGCTGCCACTTACGGAAGATAAAGAAGAAGCAGTCCATGTGTACCAATACCTATGCAGTCTTGTGGAATCGTAAGTTCAATGTTATCTGTTTTTCCTTATTTAATGTGTTGTGAATGATACAAAACTATGTTTTTAAAATTCCGTTTTAATTTTGAACTATTGAAATATTTATTTTTAGTAACCATCCTGTTGTCCTTGGAGAGAACAATTCAAACCTGCCACGCATCTTGCTGATTCTGTCCGAAACTTTTTCCAAAGATGCACTATCTGAAGATAAAGAAACTTTCAAGCGCTGTGTTGAAATTGTCAGACACATTCAGGTAAATTAAAATTATTTAATACTATTAAAAGCCTGAAGTAGATGAGTGTTACCAGAGCAATGAACTGGCAGTGAATATAGTCAATAATGAAAATTTGTATAGAGATATTTCAACCATAATTATTATTGTAGATATAACACTAGCTAATTCAGGCTGTCTCTCATCTGTCTTTCTCTGATTTTATACAAGTACTCAGATTAACCCGCTACTAGGTCCATCAAAGTATTTTTTTTTACAATTGACCTACGATTCAAGTTCAAATTTATCGTGAAAAATATAAGTAATTGAAATTTAAATAGGTATTGTGTTCATAATTCAGCACAGTATCTGTTGTATACTAGATTGTATTCTGCTTTTATTTATAGAGTAACGAGGTAGTCTGGAATAATTGTTTATCACAGCTGTCAACAGAGCAGCAAACGGCCTTAGCAGAAGCGTTACAGGTCACAGAATGAACACATTTTCACTGACATACTAAAATAATTTTAATAGATTAATTACATCATGTATTCATCTAGAGAAAGTAAAAAAGAATTAGCGTGGGTGTAAAAAACACTACATTAACAAAAGCAGCATATAGTACATCACGAGGATTCTTAAATAGCTGCACGAGTCTCGGCCACATTCTGCGCCAGTTTTGGATTTGACGTGTGAAAATACTACAGAATATGCAACCAATATGTATGTTAAATGTACTATGAATGATTGTCTATGGTTTGTAAGGATTTGTATACAGGAATTACCAAAGACTATGTTTAAACATGTTTACATTGGTAACCACACTGATTAGGATAATCCAGATAGTTATGCCAAAGCCAGAAAGTTGTTTATTGAGTTCAAATTGTACAAAGTCGCATCTGAAACAGCCAGCGGTCAATCACCTACCGTACTCGCACGAAATTAGAATACATTTGCAAGTGGAAAATGTATGTCAACTTTAGATCAATAGATAATGTATATAGTCGCATATCTGCGTTTTTCATATCAAAACACAATCCTGATTATTAACATTTGTTTAAAAAATACCCTGATACAATGAATACTATGAAATGCCAAAAAATGGTATGAACGCCCAGGTGCTCATTCGTGCGAGTATGGTAGTGTATTTGTACAGCAGGAATTAAAAACCCTTTGAATAAATGTTTTAAATTGAAGCATATTAGCCATAACAATTGAGTTGACATGCTACAATATTCTAGTAAAGTATCATCTACTGTACCTACCATAATACAAATAATAGTGAACTTTCGCTTCAGGAAATATGTGCATGCATATATATCTACTAGTAAATACAACGTTCATTATTGAACTGTAGTTCATCCCTTTAGATCTACCCTCATGAAACAAAAGCTTACTAATAATTCCACATAGCTAGCTTTTTAAGATAATGAAGAGATAAAAATGTAATTATTTTAATTGTAATTAGCAATTTTAGTTAATGAACTAACAAGTGTAATATTTAAGAAGTGTTCGTTTGTATTTTATTTATTTTTTAAATTTCTATTTGCTATGATAAACTTCATTCCATTTTTTATTCTTTTTTTTTTGTTTTGATTGAGATTGTGCCTTTAACTTTGTTGTTCCAACAGCCCACCTATACAGCTTAATACGTTTAATTTGAACTCTCATTGGGAATTTTCCGTAATGGTTTTGTGGCTTGGTGGTTTAAACACTTGTTTATAAATTGCAGGATCACATGTTCAAATCTTGAACTGAAGACATTGCTTAAAATAAAACATAAACATTCTTTAAAACTTTACGATATCATTAATATTGCTGCAAAAAGTGTATGTATGTTTTTTTATATTATATTATTATGGTAAAGAAAATAATTTTTTATTATAACTTTTTCAAGTATTGATTGTTTAAGAATCAACTATAACAAAAATTAATTAACAGAGATTAATTTAAAACTTGTTTTATTGAAAGTTAATGTACTGCTTTATTTTCTAAATTATGATTAATTATTTCAGTGTGTGAAATTAATTGCATAAAATTAGGAATGTATAGTAGAGTAATTAATGTATTCATTAGCTGTTCCAACTGCGTTGCGTTGAAACACCGCTTCTCGTCAGATCACCGAAGTTAAGCAACGTTGGGCCCGGTTGCGTTCTGGATGGGAGACCGTCTAGAAATTGTGGCGGGTGCTGTATATACTGGAGAGTGATGGTGTAATGGTAATATCGGACTAGCATGTGATAGGCATGGGTTCGAGGTTATCTGTACCATACTAATTGCATCCTTAGACAAGATACTTTACTCTCATTGCCTAATCTGGTAGGCGCTGCACTGCTGGCTGCCGTGGGTCCGTGGAGGGCCTAATCCTAATTTCCTCACTGAGGACAAATATTAATACAAAATACAAAAAAAAATACAAACAGCCCACCTATACAGCTTAATACGTTTAATTTGAACTCTCATTGGGCATTCTCCGTAATGGTTTTGTGGCTTGGTGGTTTAAACACTTGCTTATAAATTGCAGGATCACATGTTCAAATCTTGGGCTGAAGACATTGCTTACAATAAAACATAAACATTCTTTAAAACTTTATTAATATTGCTGCAAAAAGTGTATGTATGTTTTTTTATATTATATTATTATGGTAAAGAAAATAATTTTTTATTATAACTTTTCAAGTATTGATTGTTTATGAATCAACTATAACAAAAATTAATGCTTAACATGAGAGATTAATTTAAAACTTGTTTTATTGAAAGTTAATGTACTGCTTTATTTTCTAAATTATGATTAATTATTTCAGTGTGTGAAATTAATTGCATAAAATTAGGAATGTATGGTAGAGTAATTAATGTATTCATTAACTTAACATGTTTATAAAAAATACAATATACAAAATATGATTTTGCTAATACTGTCAACCACTAAGTTATCTCCTGCAATAGATTCGTAGAGGAACTTGCTTTGCTTGGACATAGATACCACTGTCCCTTGATTAGAACTAGCTTTGGCTTGACCACTATCGGTAGACAACAATCAGTAATCGTAGTGGATCTTGCATTTGGTTGGTAGTTAGTCATTGATACAACTGGCCCTTGATTAGAACTAGCTTTGGCTTGACCACTATCGGTAGACAACAATCGGTAATCGTAGTGGATCTTGCATTTGGTTGGTAGTTAGTCATTGATACAACTGGCCCTTGATTAGAACTAGCTTTGGCTTGACCACTATCGGTAGACAACAATCAGTAATCGTAGTGGATCTTGCATTTGGTTGGTAGTTAGTCATTGATACAACTGGCCCTTGATTAGAACTAGCTTTGGCTTGACCACTATCGGTAGACAACAATCCGTAATCGTAGTGGATCTTGCATTTGGTTGGTAGTTAGTCATTGATACAACTGGCCCTTCATTAGAACTACCTTTGGCTTGACCACTATCGGTATACAAAAATTAGTTTTCGTAATGGATCTTGCTTTTGCTTGGTCATTGATACAACTGGCCATTGGTTAAAATACTTGCTCTGGCCTTGAATTAGTTATGGTAGTGGCTTGCTTTTTCTTGGTAGTTGGTCATTGGTTATAGATACAGCTGCCCCTTCTTGATTACAACTGACTCCAAGACCACTAATGTGTATACAGTACAACAATTACCACTAACCACATCATTGTTTGGGGGTTTTTTTTAAATAAGAAATTAAATTTTCTTTTGGATGCATGATAAAATTAAAATATATTCTACAACACCACTACTGTATTACTACTGCTACCACAACTACTAAAGCTGCTAATTGTACAACTGCCACGATTCGAAAATACTACAGCTTAAAATTCCATGCTTATTATTATTTATAGTAGTTGTCTATTAGGCAATTTTACAAGAGTTTGTAATTACAGTATTAAGATGCACTGCAAAGTAAGCGACATAAAAAAGGTTATTTAGTTACTTGTCAGAAGTATATATTACTGTACCTAGTCTTCTGAGAAGAATAATTGCTTTATTTAGTGCCTGTCATTACAAAAAACACTATTTTAGTCATTTTCTATTTTTGTAAGATAACTGATATAAAAAATATACTTCAATAACTATATTTTCTGAATGTTATCAGGTGATAAATTTGGTCCAATGATTTGTTTAGCATACACATTAAAATATTTTAGAATGCAAACATTTTATTTTTAATCTGAAAAAAAAAACAAACCTTTCTGTGTCAGACAACTGGTTTCCTTTTTGGATTGACTACGATATATAAATATTTGTTTAGTATTCCGTGGGCTGATCTATGATTATTTGAAATAGTAACTACTACTGTATAACAAAATCACACTTAGCAACGAATGAACCCGTACGATGCTTTTAATTTAATTTTTTTCGTTTAAATAAATGTAATAATGTAATGTAATAACCACATGATATGTTGCTTTCAATGTATTGTATGTATTAAATTGAACAGCTGAACAATGTTACTTGATGCTTACTTTAATACATTAGTTCTTGACCCTTAATCCAGGGGGGAGGGAGGAGGGAGGAGGTTCCTCAGTCTAACAAGTCGGTGCTGTGTTTCAAATCTTAGAATGATACCAATGACATTATTATGACATTTTTTTTAATCACGAGAAAGAATAGCAAAGTTTCTTCAACATTCGTTAAACGAAGATTTGTTCTTTACATCTTTTTTAATGTTCTGATTCCATACAACGAATCCATGCCCAAGTAAATGTTGTATTGATCTTGACATTATTGATACATATTCTTATGTATTGGTAAAACATCACTTGATCATTCATATTAGCTGAAAGGATGTATTACATAGTTTGTTGATATGGACACATGCGGGATTTATGCTGTTGCTAAGGTATTTGTGTTCATTCTGAGAGATCAGATCCATTTAATGTGTAAGCGCCGCGTATTCAAAGAAAGCATGGAAGCGAAGAAATACACATGTGAGTCGAACTTGAGAAGCCATTGCAGCTGCAAACAGTCTTGTGATTTCATCGAATTGTAAATATTTTAATCATCAGCAAACATTTTGGGAATAGATTCGGGTATGTCGTTCACTTTATAAAAAAAGCAATATCTTAATTTTCTTGGGAAGCTCTTGCAATCTACTAACATTTCAACAATTGTGGAAGATTTCCTTTCTGGAAACGATTTTGGTTATTAAATGTTATTGTTTAAATGAATAATAGGGCAAGCATTCGAGGATCAAACGTTCAATGATTTTCACTACCCAAATACTATAGTAAGTAATACGGTCTTCTACAATAATATCGCTACTAGATCTCGCTCCTATTTCAAAAACTGGGGATAGGTGCATCTGTCCAATTTTACGGGATGTCTCCCCGGTGAGAGTGAGCATTAGGGAAATAAATAAGATAATATCGTATATTATGTGTTACTAAAGTGGGAACCAAGCTTAACTATATTTTATAGCTTCTTTTCTTTTTATTTAAGATGTAAACAGGAAGCATTTTTAAATGACATTCAACAGAATATTAAAATTAGAATAGTACAGAAACGACAAAATAATTTATTGTAAATAATATAAATTTATGACTGAATTTAATATAAACGAAAGATTTACTTTAGGTGGAAGTCCCTGTATACGAACATAGTTTTATTACAAACGTAAATATTTATTGGTTTCAACTTTATCTAAGAAATATAATAATTATAAGTGATAGGTGTATTACAGAAACCATCAAATGTAATGTATAATTATTAGATTTTACGAATGAGTGAAATATGCTTTTAACATCACAGAATATCACTATATGATAGAGAAAACAATATTTTTGTAATAGTTTGATTCTTTTAAAATATTTGCACAGAGGTATAAACAAATCTTATATTTTTCGTTAAAGTAAGACTTTAAATAACAGAAAGTGCAAGAAGATAACATTTAAAGCCAGAAAAGATGAAAAACAGGTACTTGGTGTACAGCTACAAAAAGAATTAAATTATACACTAGCAAACTTTAGTTTACAAAAGACGAAAAAACCGTGCAGTTTAGTTTGCAGTTTGATCAAGTTTCCTGTGAGTTTGCTCAGCGTGTTTTTTTCCAATCTCAGTGTGTGAACAGCAAGTTACTGGACTTCTGAGTAGGAATTTGATTTTTCTCAACCTTAAACAAATTATTTGGACACAATTAATCGAAGACAATTATTATATGCCTGCAAATATTTAGTCTTTTGAGTTGAATGGGACAATACAATTATTTTCAAAAGTTTAAATGAAGATTAATAAAAAAAAAAAAATTTAAATAGGCCATTTCGCAGTTTTAATAAAGTTAATCACTTCCGTAGAAAACGACAACATAAACAGTTAATTAACAATTAATTAAAGCATTGATCAAATAATTAGTTAATTTTTCAAAAACCCATTGACTTTCAGTCAATTTGATAATTTTTTTAAATTACATTTTTTCAGGTAATTTTGTTTTTGATTCAATTTTTGGTCGAAGTAATAACTATTACGTTACATTAAAATGGTGTACCGCACATTACAGCTTACAAACATAAATATTGGTGTTGTGATCAAAATTTTATAATGAATTCATATATTATATAATGTACAATTGGGAACAAAGTTCAATCAATTGAGAACTATATTTTCTTTAGTCACAAACGACGTTTAATCTAGGACTAATAAATATATGAAATAAACGGGTAGGTCTGCATAGAAACGGGTAGGTATTGCTTCAGTAATGATTCATACTACATACAACTACGACCACAGTCAGCGTAACAGATCAAGGTAAGTGTGTTGAATTTTATTTAGTTTTATGAAGATTAAATGTTTTTCTGATCCAATTATTTTGAATATTAGAAAATGTTTGGCAAACTTTGGAAGAAAGACGCAATTACCTTATCAGAGTGGGCTTGTAATTGTTAAAGCATTTGCAATTGTATTATTACCGTGTTAATTTTTACTTGTGAAATGTTATTTTTTCATTTTGATCTTTTATAATGTTGATCTTACTCGTTTTTCGTCAAACAAATCTAATTGATGTTAGTATTATTTTAAAACAAAGATTTGCATATTGTGTAAATCGAAAAAGTCTACATAAATTATGTATGCTCATTGTAAGGAATACTACTATTCATATTAAATATGTTATTAATACAAAAACCATTGAAGGAAAGCATGTCTCGTGACATAGGTCAGAGATAAAATACCGTCATAATTATTTTACAGTCAACTTTACTATCGGTCATGTGTCATTTTTATTTCATGCTTTCTTCGTCTCCGTTGTTTGTCTGGTCTTACTATTTTAAGTACTGGAACATGTTATAGTTAGTCCTTATTGATAACATGTCGATTAATGTAGTTGTTTAGGTAGAGGTTCTTTGAGGAGATGAGTTTTTGCTTATATGTTATAATTATGTATTGAAGGCTTTTCACTAAAACACATCTTGAACATCTTTAAACATCCACGCCTAGTACTGTAGGCCCACCCCTATTAGATGTCTGAGTTTTGTAACCGAATATTGCATTAACTACATCTATAAATGTGAATATATATTTAAATTTAAATTTAAGAAAATATAAACTAGCTTAATTTATTCTCAAAGTTTTAAAAACTCATTTATCATCACGTAAATTCTTATAGTTATGGGTAAATCTCATCACGTGTTTCCAGTGGTGACTGGTTTAACTTCGCTGCTACAAAGAGCGAGGGTGAAGTTACTTGATAGTCAAGACTTGGAAGAATATTCGATTGGGGAAAGATATGCAAGTGAAGGGGCATCAAGGTAGGGTACAACATATGCAATAATGTGGTTATAGGGGAGAATGTTTTCTTTTGGAACAGATCCATTCGGTGCTATGTCATTGCATTCGTTTAAAACGCATGCTCATTTACAACACTATCGTTTACATTGTCATATTATATTTGTTTGGTGGTACACTTGCGGGCGAGAGGCATACACGCTACGAGTTTATCATTATGAACGACCATCGTTTTCGTTTAACACTCATTTTCTGGCTTTTACACCGCCACTCATTTTACTGCTAGAATTTGAATTTAAAATAAAACTTCTCTAAAGAAGTTTTGACTTTGAACAATAGCTATTTATGCATTGGGTACAGTGGTGGCGCCAGCGGAGGGGGGGGGGGGGTGCTACGGGGGCTGTAGCTCCCTCGTCGGGGAGCCTAGCCCCCCCGTAAGGGAACACGGGTACTTTTTGTCGGGGAATATAATATATATTAAAAATCGTTCGCGTTCACTTCGAAGCTTCAGCGCCTAGAAAACCGCGACGTTCCATTTTTTTTTAGTACGTCGGAGGGCTATTACACTTTATATGTACAGAAATGCATTAATATTGCCAGCGATCTAAAAATAAACAATAGTTACGCACTTGTCTGGCGGTACGAATCGTTTAACATTGGGCCCGGGCCTTTGCGGTTTACGCGTCAGGGACAGCCAGGGACCAGAGTGTGTACTGTAATTACTTTCCAGGCGAAGTTTACATACGCGTTACGTCGTGTACTGTGTATCGAAGTACGCTATATACAGCAAAAGGTTACGAATAATGTTGGCGATCTATTGTTTGTATGTTCGTTTTTTTAATTGACGATTAACCCTCTGTACCGTCGGGTACCTAAAATGTACGTTTCATTGTAGGCTCGCCTACTAATACTATAGCCTACATTATTAAACAAAAACATGCCATTTTTGTTTAGCCAACATCTTATTATAGCTAAGTTATTACATGTCCAATGTCCTGTATGTCATGAACTCCTCATTGTACATCGAAAGTCCAGATGGTATATTATACATCTGGGAAATATTCCCCGACGAGACGAGATTTCCCCGACAGAAAATGGTCTACGCTTGCGGACGCATTTCTCTCCAAATAAAAGACAAAAAGAGCCACTTTTTTAGGCCTCTAGGCCTGATATTTTTTTAAGTATAAGTGTAATTTTTGAAGACCTACAGCTCCAGTTTTCAAAATTTTCTTAGCTCAGCCCCAATTATAGAGCTGGTCATTCATATTTCGAAGTACAATACAGTCAGTGCGCATTGTCTGGGGACTTAGAACTCTTTTTTTTATTTTTTTTATATCTCAGTCCCAACCATGGTAGGACTGGTTCTGGAGACTTACCGGTATATATTTTGTATAATAAGTCCAATTTCCGGAACCTAGCAACTCTAGCTCCACCCCTATCATGGTGGGCTGGTCCTGTAGACCCTATAATTTAGTTTCATATTTCAATGTTTTGCAGGGACCTAGCAGCTCTATTTTTCCCAATTTCCTTACGCTCCACCATCCATGGCGGGCTAGTCCTGTAGACTTATAATTTCGTTTCATTTATCAATAGGGGCCTCTTTCCAGGGACCTGGAAGTCTTACTTTTCACACTTTTTGTAGCAGCTCAACCCTAATGATAGGGCTGGTCCTTACTTATATATTTTGTTTCTTTTTTCGAAATACTATAAACCAATTTCCAGATACCTATAACAACTCTATTTTTCTAAATGTTCTTAGCTCCATCCTAACCTTGGTGGGCTGGTTCTCTGTAGACTTGTAATTTTGTTTCATATTTCAATTTCCGGGGACTTAGCAGCTCTATTTTTTTTAATTTTCTTACCGATCAGCCCATGGGCGTTAGTTTTGCGCATTTACAATTTTCGCACCCCCAGACAGTAAACAGTCCCTGCAATTAACTATATACTTCTTGGTCCGTGGGTAGGTTTTACGTTCGCGTATATTTTCTATTATAGGCATATTGAACTTTAAAAACTTCATTTTTTCACACAGTATTTTATTTATGTACCATAAAAAATGGAAAAAACTGGATACTCTAAATCTTATTAAAACGGCCTCAAATTACGGCTATAACGCGTTGCTTTCGGGGTTCACCCCCCCCCCCCCTGGACCCCAACCGGGGGCCCTTGGCGGCCCGCGTATTTCGGTTGGCAAACGCTGTTTACACTTATTTAATCTCTCTGCATGCTTATATAGCGCCATCTATACTGTTCCCTATTACGTTATAATTATTCATGAATTATTCATGATTTCTGCCCACGTTCGTCCTGGAAAAAAAAAATACGCTGGCGGCCCCCCTGGCCTAGTGATGCTTGCTTTACTTACATAGCCCCCCCCCCCCCCTCGGGGAATTTATCCTCCCTCCCCCCTCCCCCGCTTCGGAAAGATCCTGACGCCACCGCTGATTGGGTATCGCGTTAATTTCCCATGGTACGCTTACATGACGCGTTTCTTGTTTCATGAGAAACAATAGGAATCGACTCAGGTGAAGTAAAGTACCACCTGGTAGAATGTTTATGCAAATTGGATTTCTATAAAAAGCGATACACCGTTTACTGTTCATTCAGACGACATTTTGAACTTGCTACATACAGTACACCGAATCAGACGAACTTTATTCCAGCCAAAATCATGCGTGTTATCATTGTCTTCGCCCTTGTTGCTGCCTGCATTGCCGCCGAAGAAACTAACATGGAAGAAGAACTATACACACTTTTGGAAAGACTTTTAGGAAAATCTTCTATGTAAGTAGGCCTATCTTTTGATTACACAGACAATCTATTCGTTTGTTTGACATTAGTTTGTGGCTGGCTTTGAATAACAAAACTTCCATTTTTATTTTAGTTGTTCTGGTGGCCTACCAATGCTGGACTTAATGAAATGCAAGAATGATGTGTCTCAATGTGCAAGCAAATTGAACGCAGCAACGCAGAAGCAATCGTGTGCAACCTGTATTACATCCAAGTCGCCTGATCTATCCGTGCCAAAGTGTCTGCCGATCTGCACCACGTGTGTTGTTCCATCTTCGTGCGTTTCGTGCATCGGCAGCCCAGTAGTTGAACAAAACGTCATTCGTTGCCTCAGCCCCGGTGGTGCATGCGCATCTTCGTGACCGGTTAATAATATAATGGCTTTACAGTGAATGTTGTATATAATATTAAGCACTGAATAAATTGACTTTAATTACATTTATGTGTCTGGTTTTTATTCTTGTTTCTGTGAAAGACTAATGTATGTTGCATATAAACAATATATCGCGTTGTTCTGGGTTACTGAAAATATGATAAATCTGTCTCAAAATAAGCAAAACTGAAACTGGAGAAATAAAACAAGAAAGAAATGATAGCACCAGGCATTCTTCGGTGAAAATGTACACCTTGTTGTAGTAGTACATTTATAACTGGTTTTTTTTTTTATTTGAAGGCTCCAGCAACTATGGGATCAAGATTGTTGTAATAACAAAGAAAAGGCTTCCTTTGTCCGTGCTTGTTTCCGTTTTATTCGCCGGCAGTTTTTCTTCAGTTGCGTCTACTCAACGTTTGGCGAAATCGTTGGACGTATCGGTGGGGTATGCAACTGATGTTATTTTTATTTTATTTTTTTCATTATTCATTACACTAACCGAAAATAGGTCGGTGAAATCATAATTTAAAATATACAGAGAGATGATGATGATATTCATGCAAAGACTATTCAAAAACCGTTTCTGCAAGAATTAATTTAAATAATTTGGAAACGCTTAATGATTAACACTAAAATATACATTTCCAGGTAATGATCATCGTTGAAATGCTGAAATACGTTGAAAAACAAGAGTGGAACACCTACAAGGGTCTCGTATATGCATTCTTATTACTCGTCGTTGTGGTAATACGGAATACGATCAACATTTCTGTGTTGTACGCCAATTCAGAAACTGCAGTGCGTCTTCAGGCTTCTATTATGATGTTGCTTTACAAGCGAATTTCAACATTGAAGTCCATGACTGTCTCAGTTGGCGAGGTAATGCTACAACCGTTTCTCAATAATGGGTACGCAAAATGAGTAGTAGTAGCGTGTTATTTGAATTGAACTATACCCAAATCATTAGGCCTTCCGCGCAGGCAAGGTTAGATTGCCTTTTTCCATGACACAAACCTCATCCGGGGAACAATCCATTTACCCACGTAGGCCACCGGCGTGAAGTTGGTTACTTATTCCTTATTCGATTTTCAATTTTTTTTGTGAAGTTGGATCCTTATTCGACATTCACATTCACATGTATGGGGCGCAATATGTGTAATATTTTAATTAAATGATTTTATACTTATGGCTTAGATTAACTAGGGCTATGATTTATAGGGCTATAACTTCATTATAAACGGCATGGACCGAGATGACGATACATGGGTTGAGGCAAGTAGGGTCCAGTCAATTCAGAAAAATACAACTTGCCCTGGTCCATGCCGTCTAGCTATCATTTTACGCCATTTTAAAACGTTACTACAATTTAACGTTTTTTTAAATAAAAAATGCAATATAACAGGATGATATATAGGGCTATAATTACGTTATAAACGGCATAGACCGGGATGACGATACATGGGTTGGGGCAAGTAGTGTCCAGTCATTTCAGTAAAATACCACTTGCCCCGGTCCATGCCGTCTAGCTGTCATTTTACGCCATTTTAAAACGTTACCGGTACTACAAATTAATTTTTTAAAATAAAAAATGCAATATAACCGAATGATTTATAGGGCTATAATTACGTTATAAACGGCATGGACCGGGATGACAATACATGGGTTGGGGCTAGTAGGGTCCAGTCGTTTCAGAAATATACCACTTGCCCCGGTCCATGCCGTCTAGCTGCCATTTCACGCCATTTTAAAACCTTACTACAATTTAACGTTTTTATAAAAAATGCAATATAACCGGATGATATATAGGGCTATAATTACGTTATAAACGGAATGGACCGGGATGACGATACATGGATTGGGGCGAGTAGGGTCCAGTCATTTCAGAAATATACCTCTTACCCCGGTCCATGCCGTCTAGCTGTCATTTTACGCCATTTTAAAACGTTACTACAATTTAAGGTTTTCATAAAAAATACAATGTAAACGTATGATTTATAGGGCTATAATTACGTTATAAACGGCATGGACCGGGATGACGATACATGGGTTGGGGCAAGTAGGGTCCAGTCAATTCAGAAAAATACCACATGCCCCGGTCCATGCCGTCTAGCTATAATTTTACGCCATTTTAAAACGTTACTACAATTTAACGTGTTTTTTTATAAAAAATGCAATATAACCGAATGATTTATAGGGCTATAATTACGTTATAAACGGCATGGACCGGGATGACGATACATGGGTTGGGGCTAGTAGGGTCCAGTCGTTTCAGAAATATACCACTTGCCCCGGTCCATGCCGTCTAGCTGCCATTTCACGCCATTTTAAATCCTTACTACAATTTAACGTTTTTATAAAAAATGCAATATTACCGGATGATATATAGGGCTATAATTACGTTATAAACGGCATGGACCGGGATGACGATACATGGGTTGGGGCGAGTAGGGTCCAGTCATTTCAGAAATATACCTCTTACCCCGGTCCATGCCGTCTAGCTGTCATTTTACGCCATTTTAAAACGTTACTACAAATTAAGGTTTTCATAAAAAATGCAATGTAAACGTATGATGTATAGGGCTATAATTACGTTATAAACGGCATGGACCGGGATGACGATACATGGGTTGGAGCGAGTAGGGTCCAGTTATTTCAGAAAAATACTACTTGCCCCGGTCCATGCCGTCTAGCTGTCATTTAAAGCCATTTTAAAACGTTACCGGTACTACAATTTAATTTTTTTAAATACAAAATGCAATATAACCGAATGATTTATAGGGCTATAATTACGTTATAAACGGCATGGATCTGGATGACGATACATGGGTTGGAGCTAGTAGGGTCCAGTAGTTTCAGAAAAATACCACTTGACCCGGTCCATGCCGTCTAGCTGTCATTTTAAGCCATTTTAAAACGTTACCGGTACTACAATTTAATTTTTTTAAATACAAAATGCAATATAACCGAATGATTTATAGGGCTATAATTACGTTATAAACGGCATGGACCGGGATGACGATACATGGGTTGGGGCTAGTAGGGTCCAGTAGTTTCAGAAAAATACCACTTGCCCCGGTCCAGGCCGTCTAGCTGTCATTTTGCGCCATTTTAAACGTTACTACAATTTAATTTTTTTTTAAATAAAAAATGCAATATAACAGGATGATATATAGGGCTATAATTACGTTATAAACGGCATGGAACGGGATGACGATACATGGGTTGGGGCTAGTAGGGTCCAGTCGTTTCAGAAATATACCACTTGCCCCGGTCCATGCCGTCTAGCTGCCATTTCACGCCATTTTAAAACCTTACTACAATTTAACGTTTTTATAAAAAATGCAATATAACCGGATGATATATAGGGCTATAATTACGTTATAAACGGCATGGTCCATGCCGTCTAGCTGTCATTTTACGCCATTTTAAAACGTTACTACAATTTAAGGTTTTCATAAAAAATGCAATGTAAACGTATGATTTATAGGGCTATAATTACGTTATAAACGGCATGGACCGGGATGACGATACATGGGTTGGGGCAAGTAGGGTCCAGTCAATTCAGAAAAATACCACATGCCCCGGTCCATGCCGTCTAGCTATCATTTTACGCCATTTTAAAACGTTACTACAATTTAACGTGTTTTTTTATAAAAAATGCAATATAACCGAATGATTTATAGGGCTATAATTACGTTATAAACGGCATGGACCGGGATGACGATACATGGGTTGGGGCTAGTAGGGTCCAGTCGTTTCAGAAATATACCACTTGCCCCGGTCCATGCCGTCTAGCTGCCATTTCACGCCATTTTAAAACCTTACTACAATTTAACGTTTTTATAAAAAATGCAATATTACCGGATGATATATAGGGCTATAATTACGTTATAAACGGCATGGACCGGGATGACGATACATGGGTTGGGGCTAGTAGGGTCCAGTCGTTTCAGAAAAATACCACTTGCCCCGGTCCATGCCGTCTAGCTGTCATTTTACGCCATTTTAAAACGTTACTACAATTTAACGTATTTTTAAATAAAAAATGCAATATAACAGGATGATATATAGGGCTATAATTACGTTATAAACGGCATAGACCGGGATGACGATACATGGGTTGGGGCAAGTAGGGTCCAGTCATTTCAGAAAAATACCACTTGCCCCGGTCCATGCCGTCTAGCTCTCATTTTACGCCATTTTAAAATGTTACCGGTTCTATAATTTAATTTTTTTAAATAAAAAATGCAATATAACCAAATGATTTATAGGGCTATAATTACGTTATAAACGGCATGGACCGGGATGACGATACATGGGTTGGGGCTAGTAGGGTCCAGTCGTTTCAGAAATATACCACTTGCCCCGGTCCATGCCGTCTAGCTGCCATTTCACGCCATTTTAAAACCTTACTACAATTTAACGTTTTTATAAAAAATGCAATATAACCGGATGATATATAGGGCTATAATTACGTTATAAACGGCATGGACCGGGATGACGATACATGGATTGGGGCGAGTAGGGTCCAGTCATTTCAGAAATATAGCTCTTACCCCGGTCCATGCCGTCTAGCTGTCATTTTACGCCATTTTAAAACGTTACTACAATTTAAGGTTTTCATAAAAAATGCAATGTAAACGTATGATTTATAGGGCTATAATTACGTTATAAACGGCATGGACCGGGATGACGATACATGGGTTGGGGCAAGTAGGGTCCAGTCAATTCAGAAAAATACCACATGCCCCGGTCCATGCCGTCTAGCTATCATTTTACGCCATTTTAAAACGTTACTACAATTTAACGTGTTTTTTTATAAAAAATGCAATATAACCGAATGATTTATAGGGCTATAATTACGTTATAAACGGCATGGACCGGGATGACGATACATGGGTTGGGGCTAGTAGGGTCCAGTCGTTTCAGAAATATACCACTTGCCCCGGTCCATGCCGTCTAGCTGCCATTTCACGCCATTTTAAAACCTTACTACAATTTAACGTTTTTATAAAAAATGCAATATTACCGGATGATATATAGGGCTATAATTACGTTATAATCGGCATGGACCGGGATGACGATACATGGGTTGGGGCTAGTAAAGTCCAGTCGTTTCAGAAAAATACCACTTGCCTCGGTCCATGCCGTCTAGCTGTCATTTTACGCCATTTTAAAACGTTACTACAATTTAACGTTTTTTTAAATAAAAAATGCAATAAAACAGGATGATATATAGGGCTATAATTACGTTATAAACGGCATAGACCGGGATGACGATACATGGGTTGGGGCTAGTAGGGTCCAGTCGTTTCAGAAATATACCACTTGCCCCGGTCCATGCCGTCTAGCTGCCATTTCACGCCATTTTAAATCCTTACTACAATTTAACGTTTTTATAAAAAATGCAATATTACCGGATGATATATAGGGCTATAATTACGTTATATACGGCATGGATCGGGATGACGATACATGGGTTGGGGCTAGTAGGGTCCATTCGTTTTAGAAATATACCACTTGCCCCGGTCCATGTCGTCTAGCTGCCATTTCACGCCATTTTAAAACCTTACTACAATTTAACGTTTTTATAAAAAATGCAATATAACCGAATGATTTATAGGGCTATAATTACGTTATAAACGGCATGGATCTGGATGACGATACATGGGTTGGAGCGAGTAGGGTCCAGTTATTTCAGAAAAATACCACTTGCCCCGGTCCATGCCGTCTAGCTGTCATTTAAAGCCATTTTAAAACGTTACCGGTACTACAATTTAATTTTTTTAAATACAAAATGCAATATAACCGAATGATTTATAGGGCTATAATTACGTTATAAACGGCATGGATCTGGATGACGATACATGGGTTGGAGCTAGTAGGGTCCAGTAGTTTCAGAAAAATACCACTTGACCCGGTCCATGCCGTCTAGCTGTCATTTTAAGCCATTTTAAAACGTTACCGGTACTACAATTTAATTTTTTTAAATACAAAATGCAATATAACCGAATGATTTATAGGGCTATAATTACGTTATAAACGGCATGGACCGGGATGACGATACATGGGTTGGGGCTAGTAGGGTCCAGTAGTTTCAGAAAAATACCACTTGCCCCGGTCCAGGCCGTCTAGCTGTCATTTTGCGCCATTTTAAACGTTACTACAATTTAATTTTTTTTTAAATAAAAAATGCAATATAACAGGATGATATATAGGGCTATAATTACGTTATAAACGGCATGGAACGGGATGACGATACATGGGTTGGGGCTAGTAGGGTCCAGTCGTTTCAGAAATATACCACTTGCCCCGGTCCATGCCGTCTAGCTGCCATTTCACGCCATTTTAAAACCTTACTACAATTTAACGTTTTTATAAAAAATGCAATATAACCGGATGATATATAGGGCTATAATTACGTTATAAACGGCATGGTCCATGCCGTCTAGCTGTCATTTTACGCCATTTTAAAACGTTACTACAATTTAAGGTTTTCATAAAAAATGCAATGTAAACGTATGATTTATAGGGCTATAATTACGTTATAAACGGCATGGACCGGGATGACGATACATGGGTTGGGGCAAGTAGGGTCCAGTCAATTCAGAAAAATACCACATGCCCCGGTCCATGCCGTCTAGCTATCATTTTACGCCATTTTAAAACGTTACTACAATTTAACGTGTTTTTTTATAAAAAATGCAATATAACCGAATGATTTATAGGGCTATAATTACGTTATAAACGGCATGGACCGGGATGACGATACATGGGTTGGGGCTAGTAGGGTCCAGTCGTTTCAGAAATATACCACTTGCCCCGGTCCATGCCGTCTAGCTGCCATTTCACGCCATTTTAAAACCTTACTACAATTTAACGTTTTTATAAAAAATGCAATATTACCGGATGATATATAGGGCTATAATTACGTTATAAACGGCATGGACCGGGATGACGATACATGGGTTGGGGCTAGTAGGGTCCAGTCGTTTCAGAAAAATACCACTTGCCCCGGTCCATGCCGTCTAGCTGTCATTTTACGCCATTTTAAAACGTTACTACAATTTAACGTATTTTTAAATAAAAAATGCAATATAACAGGATGATATATAGGGCTATAATTACGTTATAAACGGCATAGACCGGGATGACGATACATGGGTTGGGGCAAGTAGGGTCCAGTCATTTCAGAAAAATACCACTTGCCCCGGTCCATGCCGTCTAGCTCTCATTTTACGCCATTTTAAAATGTTACCGGTTCTATAATTTAATTTTTTTAAATAAAAAATGCAATATAACCAAAAGATTTATAGGGCTATAATTACGTTATAAACGGCATGGACCGGGATGACGATACATGGGTTGGGGCTAGTAGGGTCCAGTCGTTTCAGAAATATACCACTTGCCCCGGTCCATGCCGTCTAGCTGCCATTTCACGCCATTTTAAAACCTTACTACAATTTAACGTTTTTATAAAAAATGCAATATAACCGGATGATATATAGGGCTATAATTACGTTATAAACGGCATGGACCGGGATGACGATACATGAATTGGGGCGAGTAGGGTCCAGTCATTTCAGAAATATAGCTCTTACCCCGGTCCATGCCGTCTAGCTGTCATTTTACGCCATTTTAAAACGTTACTACAATTTAAGGTTTTCATAAAAAATGCAATGTAAACGTATGATTTATAGGGCTATAATTACGTTATAAACGGCATGGACCGGGATGACGATACATGGGTTGGGGCAAGTAGGGTCCAGTCAATTCAGAAAAATACCACATGCCCCGGTCCATGCCGTCTAGCTATCATTTTACGCCATTTTAATACGTTACTACAATTTAACGTGTTTTTTTATAAAAAATGCAATATAACCGAATGATTTATAGGGCTATAATTACGTTATAAACGGCATGGACCGGGATGACGATACATGGGTTGGGGCTAGTAGGGTCCAGTCGTTTCAGAAATATACCACTTGCCCCGGTCCATGCCGTCTAGCTGCCATTTCACGCCATTTTAAAACCTTACTACAATTTAACGTTTTTATAAAAAATGCAATATTACCGGATGATATATAGGGCTATAATTACGTTATAATCGGCATGGACCGGGATGACGATACATGGGTTGGGGCTAGTAGGGTCCAGTCGTTTCAGAAAAATACCACTTGCCTCGGTCCATGCCGTCTAGCTGTCATTTTACGCCATTTTAAAACGTTACTACAATTTAACGTTTTTTTAAATAAAAAATGCAATAAAACAGGATGATATATAGGGCTATAATTACGTTATAAACGGCATAGACCGGGATGACGATACATGGGTTGGGGCAAGTAGGGTCCAGTCATTTCAGTAAAATACCACTTGCCCCGGTCCATGCCGTCTAGCTGTCATTTTACGCCATTTTAAAACGTTACCGGTACTACAATTTAATTTTTTAAAATAAAAAATGCAATATAACCGAATGATTTATAAGGCTATAATTACGTTATATACGGCATGGATCGGGATGACGATACATGGGTTGGGGCTAGTAGGGTCCATTCGTTTTAGAAATATACCACTTGCCCCGGTCCATGTCGTCTAGCTGCCATTTCACGCCATTTTAAAACCTTACTACAATTTAACGTTTTTATAAAAAATGCAATATAACCGAATGATTTATAGGGCTATAATTACGTTATAAACGGCATGGATCTGGATGACGATACATGGGTTGGAGCGAGTAGGGTCCAGTTATTTCAGAAAAATACCACTTGCCCCGGTCCATGCCGTCTAGCTGTCATTTAAAGCCATTTTAAAACGTTACCGGTACTACAATTTAATTTTTTTAAATACAAAATGCAATATAACCGAATGATTTATAGGGCTATAATTACGTTATAAACGGCATGGATCTGGATGACGATACATGGGTTGGAGCTAGTAGGGTCCAGTAGTTTCAGAAAAATACCACTTGACCCGGTCCATGCGTCTAGCTGTCATTTTAAGCCATTTTAAAACGTTACCGGTACTACAATTTAATTTTTTTAAATACAAAATGCAATATAACCGAATGATTTATAGGGCTATAATTACGTTATAAACGGCATGGACCGGGATGACGATACATGGGTTGGGGCTAGTAGGGTCCAGTAGTTTCAGAAAAATACCACTTGCCCCGGTCCAGGCCGTCTATCTGTCATTTTGCGCCATTTTAAACGTTACTACAATTTAATTTTTTTTTAAATAAAAAATGCAATATAACAGGATGATATATAGGGCTATAATTACGTTATAAACGGCATGGAACGGGATGACGATACATGGGTTGGGGCTAGTAGGGTCCAGTCGTTTCAGAAATATACCACTTGCCCCGGTCCATGCCGTCTAGCTGCCATTTCACGCCATTTTAAAACCTTACTACAATTTAACGTTTTTATAAAAAATGCAATATAACCGGATGATATATAGGGCTATAATTACGTTATAAACGGCATGGTCCATGCCGTCTAGCTGTCATTTTACGCCATTTTAAAACGTTACTACAATTTAAGGTTTTCATAAAAAATGCAATGTAAACGTATGATTTATAGGGCTATAATTACGTTATAAACGGCATGGACCGGGATGACGATACATGGGTTGGGGCAAGTAGGGTCCAGTCAATTCAGAAAAATACCACATGCCCCGGTCCATGCCGTCTAGCTATCATTTTACGCCATTTTAAAACGTTACTACAATGTAACGTGTTTTTTTATAAAAAATGCAATATAACCGAATGATTTATAGGGCTATAATTACGTTATAAACGGCATGGACCGGGATGACGATACATGGGTTGGGGCTAGTAGGGTCCAGTCGTTTCAGAAATATACCACTTGCCCCGGTCCATGCCGTCTAGCTGCCATTTCACGCCATTTTAAAACCTTACTACAATTTAACGTTTTTATAAAAAATGCAATATTACCGGATGATATATAGGGCTATAATTACGTTATAAACGGCATGGACCGGGATGACGATACATGGGTTGGGGCTAGTAGGGTCCAGTCGTTTCAGAAAAATACCACTTGCCCCGGTCCATGCCGTCTAGCTGTCATTTTACGCCATTTTAAAACGTTACTACAATTTAACGTATTTTTAAATAAAAAATGCAATATAACAGGATGATATATAGGGCTATAATTACGTTATAAACGGCATAGACCGGGATGACGATACATGGGTTGGGGCAAGTAGGGTCCAGTCATTTCAGAAAAATACCACTTGCCCCGGTCCATGCCGTCTAGCTCTCATTTTACGCCATTTTAAAATGTTACTGGTTCTACAATTTAATTTTTTTAAATAAAAAATGCAATATAACCAAATGATTTATAGGGCTATAATTACGTTATAAACGGCATGGACCGGGATGACGATACATGGGTTGGGGCTAGTAGGGTCCAGTCGTTTCAGAAATATACCACTTGCCCCGGTCCATGCCGTCTAGCTGCCATTTCACGCCATTTTAAAACCTTACTACAATTTAACGTTTTTATAAAAAATGCAATATAACCGGATGATATATAGGGCTATAATTACGTTATAAACGGCATGGACCGGGATGACGATACATGGATTGGGGCGAGTAGGGTCCAGTCATTTCAGAAATATAGCTCTTACCCCGGTCCATGCCGTCTAGCTGTCATTTTACGCCATTTTAAAACGTTACTACAATTTAAGGTTTTCATAAAAAATGCAATGTAAACGTATGATTTATAGGGCTATAATTACGTTATAAACGGCATGGACCGGGATGACGATACATGGGTTGGGGCAAGTAGGGTCCAGTCAATTCAGAAAAATACCACATGCCCCGGTCCATGCCGTCTAGCTATCATTTTACGCCATTTTAAAACGTTACTACAATTTAACGTGTTTTTTTATAAAAAATGCAATATAACCGAATGATTTATAGGGCTATAATTACGTTATAAACGGCATGGACCGGGATGACGATACATGGGTTGGGGCTAGTAGGGTCACGTCGTTTCAGAAATATACCACTTGCCCCGGTCCATGCCGTCTAGCTGCCATTTCACGCCATTTTAAAACCTTACTACAATTTAACGTTTTTATAAAAAATGCAATATTACCGGATGATATATAGGGCTATAATTACGTTATAATCGGCATGGACCGGGATGACGATACATGGGTTGGGGCTAGTAGGGTCCAGTCGTTTCAGAAAAATACCACTTGCCTCGGTCCATGCCGTCTAGCTGTCATTTTACGCCATTTTAAAACGTTACTACAATTTAACGTTTTTTTAAATAAAAAATGCAATAAAACAGGATGATATATAGGGCTATAATTACGTTATAAACGGCATAGACCGGGATGACGATACATGGGTTGGGGCAAGTAGGGTCCAGTCATTTCAGTAAAATACCACTTGCCCCGGTCCATGCCGTCTAGCTGTCATTTTACGCCATTTTAAAACGTTACCGGTACTACAATTTAATTTTTTAAAATAAAAAATGCAATATAACCGAATGATTTATAGGGCTATAATTACGTTATATACGGCATGGATCGGGATGACGATACATGGGTTGGGGCTAGTAGGGTCCAGTCGTTTTAGAAATATACCACTTGCCCCGGTCCATGCCGTCTAGCTGCCATTTCACGCCATTTTAAAACCTTACTACAATTTAACGTTTTTATAAAAAATGCAATATAACCGGATGATATATAGGGCTATAATTACGTTATAAACGGCATGGACCGGGATGACGATACATGGATTGGGGCGAGTAGGGTCCAGTCATTTCAGAAATATACCTCTTACCCCGGTCCATGCCGTCTAGCTGTCATTTTACGCCATTTTAAAACGTTACTACAATTTAAGGTTTTCATAAAAAATGCAATGTAAACGTATGATTTATAGGGCTATAATTACGTTATAAACGGCATGGACCGGGATGACGATACATGGGTTGGGGCAAGTAGGGTCCAGTCAATTCAGAAAAATACCACATGCCCCGGTCCATGCCGTCTAGCTATCATTTTACGCCATTTTAAAACGTTACTACAATTTAACGTGTTTTTTTATAAAAAATGCAATATAACCGAATGATTTATAGGGCTATAATTACGTTATAAACGGCATGGACCGGGATGACGATACATGGGTTGGGGCTAGTAGGATCCAGTCATTTCAGAAATATACCACTTGCCCCGGTCCATGCCGTCTAGCTGCCATTTCACGCCATTTTAAAACCTTACTACAATTTAACGTTTTTATAAAAAATGCAATATTACCGGATGATATATAGGGCTATAATTACGTTATAAACGGCATGGACCGGGATGACGATACATGGGTTGGGGCTAGTAGGGTCCAGTCGTTTCAGAAAAATACCACTTGCCCCGGTCCATGCCGTCTAGCTGTCATTTTACGCCATTTTAAAACGTTACTACAATTTAACGTTTTTTTAAATAAAAAATGCAATATAACAGGATGATATATAGGGCTATAATTACGTTATAAACGGCATAGACCGGGATGACGATACATGGGTTGGGGCAAGTAGGGTCCAGTCATTTCAGAAAAATACCACTTGCCCCGGTCCATGCCGTCTAGCTGTCATTTTAAGCCATTTTAAAACGTTACCGGTACTACAATTTAATTTTTTAAAATAAAAAATGCAATATAACCAAATGATTTATAGGGCTATAATTACGTTATAAACGGCATGGACCGGGGTGACGATACATGGGTTGGGGCTAGTAGGGTCCAGTCGTTTCAGAAATATACCACTTGCCCCGGTCCATGCCGTCTAGCTGCCATTTCACGCCATTTTAAAACCTTACTACAATTTAACGTTTTTATAAAAAATGCAATATAACCGGATGATATATAGGGCTATAATTACGTTATAAACGGCATGGACCAGGATGACGATACATGGATTGGGGCGAGTAGGGTCCAGTCATTTCAGAAATATACCTCTTACCCCGGTCCATGCCGTCTAGCTGTCATTTTACGCCATTTTAAAACGTTACTACAATTTAAGGTTTTCATAAAAAATGCAATGTAAACGTATGATTTATAGGGCTATAATTACGTTATAAACGGCATGGACCGGGATGACGATACATGGGTTGGGGCAAGTAGGGTCCAGTCAATTCAGAAAAATACCACATGCCCCGGTCCATGCCGTCTAGCTATCATTTTACGCCATTTTAAAACGTTACTACAATTTAACGTGTTTTTTTATAAAAAATGCAATATAACCGAATGATTTATAGGGCTATAATTACGTTATAAACGGCATGGACCGGGATGACGATACATGGGTTGGGGCTAGTAGGATCCAGTCATTTCAGAAATATACCACTTGCCCCGGTCCATGCCGTCTAGCTGCCATTTCACGCCATTTTAAAACCTTACTACAATTTAACGTTTTTATAAAAAATGCAATATTACCGGATGATATATAGGGCTATAATTACGTTATAAACGGCATGGACCGGGATGACGATACATGGGTTGGGGCTAGTAGGGTCCAGTCGTTTCAGAAAAATACCACTTGCCCCGGTCCATGCCGTCTAGCTGTCATTTTACGCCATTTTAAAACGTTACTACAATTTAACGTTTTTTTAAATAAAAAATGCAATATAACAGGATGATATATAGGGCTATAATTACGTTATAAACGGCATAGACCGGGATGACGATACATGGGTTGGGGCAAGTAGGGTCCAGTCATTTCAGAAAAATACCACTTGCCCCGGTCCATGCCGTCTAGCTGTCATTTTAAGCCATTTTAAAACGTTACCGGTACTACAATTTAATTTTTTTAAATAAAAAATGCAATATAACCAAATGATTTATAGGGCTATAATTACGTTATAAACGGCATGGACCGGGGTGACGATACATGGGTTGGGGCTAGTAGGGTCCAGTCGTTTCAGAAATATACCACTTGCCCCGGTCCATGCCGTCTAGCTGCCATTTCACGCCATTTTAAAACCTTACTACAATTTAACGTTTTTATAAAAAATGCAATATAACCGGATGATATATAGGGCTATAATTACGTTATAAACGGCATGGACCGGGATGACGATACATGGATTGGGGCGAGTAGGATCCAGTCATTTCAGAAATATACCTCTTACCCCGGTACATGTCGTCTAGCTGTCATTTTACGCCATTTTAAAACGTTACTACAATTTAAGGTTTTCATAAAAAATGCAATGTAAACGTATGATGTATAGGGCTATAATTACGTTATAAACGGCATGGACCGGGATGACGATACATGGGTTGGGGCAAGTAGGGTCCAGTCAATTCAGAAAAATACCACATGCCCCGGTCCATGCCGTCTAGCTATCATTTTACGCCATTTTAAAACGTTACTACAATTTAACGTGTTTTTTTATAAAAAATGCAATATAACCGAATGATTTATAGGGCTATAATTACGTTATAAACGGCATGGACCGGGATGACGATACATGGGTTGGGGCTAGTAGGGTCCAGTCGTTTCAGAAATATACCACTTGCCCCGGTCCATGCCGTCTAGCTGCCATTTCACGCCATTTTAAAACCTTACTACAATTTAACGTTTTTATAAAAAATGCAATATAACCGGATGATATATAGGGCTATAATTACGTTATAAACGGCATGGACCGGGATGACAATACATGGGTTGGGGCGAGTAGGGTCCAGTCATTTCAGAAATATACCTCTTACCCCGGTCCATGCCGTCTAGCTGTCATTTTACGCCATTTTAAAACGTTACTACAAATTAAGGTTTTCATAAAAAATGCAATGTAAACGTATGATGTATAGGGCTATAATTACGTTATAAACGGCATGGACCGGGATGACGATACATGGGTTGGAGCGAGTAGGGTCCAGTTATTTTAGAAAAATACCACTTGCCCCGGTCCATGCCGTCTAGCTGTCATTTAAAGCCATTTTAAAACGTTACCGGTACTACAATTTAATTTTTTTAAATACAAAATGCAATATAACCGAATGATTTATAGGGCTATAATTACGTTATAAACGGCATGGATCTGGATGACGATACATGGGTTGGAGCTAGTAGGGTCCAGTAGTTTCAGAAAAATACCACTTGACCCGGTCCATGCCGTCTAGCTGTCATTTTAAGCCATTTTAAAACGTTACCGGTACTACAATTTAATTTTTTTAAATACAAAATGCAATATAACCGAATGATTTATAGGGCTATAATTACGTTATAAACGGCATGGACCGGGATGACGATACATGGGTTGGGGCTAGTAGGGTCCAGTAGTTTCAGAAAAATACCACTTGCCCCGGTCCATGCCGTCTAGCTGTCATTTTAAGCCATTTTAAAACGTTACCGGTACTACAATTTAATTTTTTTGAATACAAAATGCAATATAACCGAATGATTTATAGGGCTATAATTACGTTATAAACGGCATGGACCGGGATGACGATACATGGGTTGGGGCTAGTTAGGGTCCAGTAGTTTCAGAAAAATACCACTTGACCCGGTCCATGCCGTCTAGCTGCCATTTCACGCCATTTTAAAACCTTACTACAATTTAACGTTTTTATAAAAAATGCAATATAACCGGATGAAATATAGGGCTATAATTACGTTATAAACGGCATGGACCGGGATGACGATACATGGGTTGGGGCGAGTAGGGTCCAGTCATTTAAGAAAAATACATCTTACCCCGGTCCATGCCGTCTAGCTGTCATTTTACGCCATTTTAAAACGTTACTACAATTTAAGGTTTTCATTAAAAAATGCAATGTAAACGTATGATTTATAGGGCTATAATTACGTTATAAACGGCATGGACCGGGAAGACGATACACGGGTTGGGGCAAGTAGGGTCCAGTCAATTCAGAAAATACCACTTGCCCCGGTCCATGCCGTCTAGCTATCACTTTACGCCATTTTAAAACATTAATACAATTTAACGTCTTTTTTTATAAAAAAAATGCAATATAACCGAATGATTTATAGGGCTATAATTACGTTATAAACGGCATGGACCGGGATGACGATACGTGGGTTGGGGCTAGTAGGGTCCAGTCGTTTCAGAAATATACCACTTGCCCCGGTCCATGCCGTCTAGCTGCCATTTCACGCCATTTTAAAATGTTACTACAATTTAACGTTTTTTAAAATAAAAAATGCAATATAACAGGATGATATATAGGGCTATGATTACGTTATAAACGGCATGGACCGGGATGACGATACATGGGTTGGGGCGAGTAGGGTCCAGTCATTGCATAAAAATACCACTTTTCCCGGTCCATGCCATCTAGCTGTCATTTTACGCCATTTTAAAACGTTACCGTTACTACAATTTAACGTTTTTTAAAATAAAAAATGCAATATAAACGCATGATTTATAGGGCTATAATTACGTTATAAACGGCATGGACCGGGATGACGATACATGGGTTGGGGCTAGTAGGGTCCAGTAGTTTCAGAAAAATACCACTTTACCCGGTCCATGCCGTCTAGCTGCCATTTTACGACATATTAAAACGTTACTACAATTTAACGTTTTTATAAAAAATGCAATATAAACGGATGATATATAGGGCTATAATTACGTTATAAACGGCATGGACCGGGATGACGATACATGGGTTGGGCGAGTAGGGTCCAGTCATTATAGAAAAATACCACTTGTCCCGGTCCATGCCGTTTGGCTATCATTTTACGCCATTTTAAAACATTAATACAATTTATCGTCTTTTTTTATAAAAAATGCAATATAACCGAATGATTTATAGGGCTATAATTACGTTATAAACGGCATGGACCGGGATGACGATACATGGTTTGGGGCGAGTAGGGTCCAGTTATTATAGAAAAAGACCACTTGCCCCTGTCCATACCGTCTAGCTGCCATTTTACGCCATTTTAAAACGTTACTACATTGCATTTTTTATGAAAACCTTAAATTGTAGTAACGTTTTAAAATGGCGTAAAATGACAGCTAGACGGCATGGACCGGGGCAAATGGTATTTTTCTGAAATGACTGGACCCTACTCGCCCCAATCCATGTATCGTCATCCCGGTCCATGTCGTTTATAACGTATTTATATCCCTATAAATCATTCGGTTATATTGCATTTTTTATTTAAAAAAACTTAAATTGTAGTAACGTTTTAAAATGTCGTAAAATGACAGCTAGACGGCATGGACCGAGGCAAGTCGTATTTTTCTGAATTGACTGGACCCTACTCGCCCCAACCCATGTATCGTCATCCCGGTCCATGCCGTTTATAACGTAATTATAGCCCTATTATATCATGCATTTATATTGCATTTTTTATTTAAAAAAATGTTAAATTGTAGTAACGTTTTAAAATGGCGTAAAATGACAGCTAGACGGCATGGACCGGGGCAAGAGATAATTTTCTGAAATGACTGGACCCTACTCTCACCAACCCATGTATCGTAATCCCGGTCCATGCCGTTTATAACGTAATTATAACCCTATAAATCATCCGGTTATATTGCATTTTTTATAAAAAAAACGTTAAATTTTACTAACGTTTTAAAATGGCGTAAAATGATAGCTAGACGGCATGGACCGGGGCAAGTGGTATTTTTCTGAAATGACTGGACTCTACTCGCTCCAACCCATGTATCGTCATCCCGGTCCATGCCGTTTATAACGTAATTATAGCCCTATATATCATCCGGTTATATTCTATTTTTAATTTAAAAAAAACTTAAATTGTAGTAAGGTTTTAAAATGGCGTGAAATGGCAGCTAGACGGCCTGGACCGGGTCAAGTGGTATTTTTCTGAAACTACTGGACCCTACTAGCCCCAACCCATGTATCGTCATCCCGGTCCATGCCGTTTATAACGTAATTATAGCCCTATAAATCATTCGGTTATATTGCATTTTGTATTTAAAAAAATTTAATTGTAGTACCGGTAACGTTTTAAAATGGCTTAAAATGACAGCTAGACGGCATGGACCGGGGCAAGTGGTATTTTTCTGAAATGACTGGACCCTACTCGCCCCAACCCATGTATCGTTATCCCGGTCCATGCCGTTTATAACGTAATTATAGCCCTATACATCATACGTTTACATTGTATTTTTTATGAAAACCTTAAATTGTAGTAACGTTTTAAAATGGCGTAAAATGACAGCTAGACGGTATGGACCGGGGTAAGAGGTATATTTCTGAAAAGACTGGACCCGACTCGCCCCAACCCATGTATCGTCATCCCGGTCCATGCCGTTTATAACGTAATTATAGCCCTATATATCATCCGGTTATATTCTATTTTTCATTAAAAAAAACTTAAATTGTAGTAAGGTTTTAAAATGGCGTGAAATAGCAGCTAGACGGCCTGGTCCGGGTCAAGTGGTATTTTTCTGAAACTACTGGACCCTACTAGCCCCAACCCATGTATCATCATCCCGGTCCATGCCGTTTATAACGTAATTATAGCCCTATAAATCATTCGGTTATATTGCATTTTCTATTTAAAAAAATTAAATTGTAGTACCGGTAACGTTTTAAAATGGCTTAAAATGACAGCTAGACGGCATGGACCGGGGCAAGTGGTATTTTTCAGAAATGACTGGACCCTACTCGCCCCAACCCATGTATCGTTATCCCGGTCCATGCCGTTTATAACGTAATTATAGCCCTATACATCATACGTTTACATTGCATTTTTTATGAAAACCTTAAATTGTAGTAACGTTTTAAAATGGCGTAAAATGACAGCTAGACGGCATGGACCGGGGTAAGAGGTATATTTCTGAAATTACTGGACCCTACTCGCCCCAACCCATGTATCGTCATCCCGGTCCATGCCGTTTATAACGTAATTATAGCCCTATATATCATCCGGTTATATTGCATTTTTTATAAAAACGTTAAATTGTAATAAGGTTTTAAAATGGCGTGAAATGGCAGCTAGACGGGATGGCCCGGGTAAAGTGGTATTTTTCTGAAACTACTGGACCCTACTAGCCCCAACCCATGTATCGTCATCCCGGTCCATGCCGTTTATAACTTAATTATAGCCCTATATATCATCCTGTTATATTGCATTTTTTATTTTAAAAAACGTTCAATTGTAGTAACGTTTTAAAATGGCGTAAAATGATATCTAGACGGCATGGACCGGGGCAAGTGGTATTTTTCTGAATTGATTGGACCCTACTTGCCTCACCCATGTATCGTCATCCCGGTCCATGCCGTTTATAACGTAATTTTATAGCCCGATATTTCGTCCGGTTATATTGCATTTTTTATAAAAACGTTAAATTGTAGTAAGGTTTTAAAATGGCGTAAAATGACAGCGAGACGGCATGGACCGGGGCAAGTGGTATTTTTCTGAAATGACTGGACCCTGCTAGCCCCAGGCCATGTATCGTCATCCCGGTCCATGCCGTTTATAACGTAATTATAGCCCTATATACCATCCGGTTATATTGCATTTTTCATAAAAACGTTAAAGTGTAGTAACGTTTTAAAATGGCGTAAAATGGCAGCTAGACGGCATGGACCGGTTCAAGTGGTATTTTTCTGAAACGACTGGACCCTACTAGCCCCAACCCATGTATCGTCATCCCGGTCCATGCCGTTTATAACGTAATTATATCCTTATAAATCATTCGGTTATATTGCATTTTTTATTTAAAAAAACTTAAATTGTAGTAACGTTTTAAAATGGCGTAAAATGATAGCTAGACGGCATGGACCGGGGCAAGTGGTATTTTTCTGAAATGACTGGACCCTGCTAGCCCCAGGCCATGTATCGTCATCCCGGTCCATGCCGTTTATAACGTAATTATAGCCCTATATACCATCCGGTTATATTGCATTTTTCATAAAAACGTTAAAGTGTAGTAACGTTTTAAAATGGCGTAAAATGGCAGCTAGACGGCATGGACCGGTTCAAGTGGTATTTTTCTGAAACGACTGGACCCTACTAGCCCCAACCCATGTATCGTCATCCCGGTCCACGCCGTTTATAACGTAATTATATCCTTATAAATCATTCGGTTATATTGCATTTTTTATTTAAAAAAACTTAAATTGTAGTAACGTTTTAAAATGGCGTAAAATGATAGCTAGACGGCATGGACCGGGGCAAGTTGTATTTTTCTGAAATGACTGGACCCTACTCGCCCCAACCCATGTATCGTCATCCCGGTCCATGCCGTTTATAACGTAATTATAGCCCTATTATATCATGCGTTTATATTGCATTTTTTATTTTAAAAACGTTAAATTGTAGTAACGTTTTAAAATGGCGTAAAATGACAGCTAGACGGCATGGACCGGGGCAAGTGGTATTTTTCTGAAATAACTGGACCCTACTCGCCCCAACCCATGTATCGTCATCCCGGTCCATGCCGTTTATAACGTAATTATAGCCCTATATATCATCCGGTTATATTACATATTTTATTTTTAAAAAACGTAAATTGTAGTAACGTTTTAAAATGGCAGCTAGACGGCATGGACCGGGGCAAGAGGTATGTTTCTGTAATTACTGGACCCTACTCGCCCCAACCCATGTATCGTCATCCCGGTCCATGCCGTTTATAACGTAATTATAGCCCTATATATCATCCGGTTATATTGCATTTTTTATAAAAAAAAAAAATTAAATTGTAGTAACGTTTAAAATGGCGCAAAATGACAGCTAGACGGCATGGACCGGGGTAAGAGGTATTTTTCTGAAATGACTGGACCCTACTAGTCCCAACCCATGTATCGTCATCCCGGTCCATGCCGCCTATAACGTAATTGTAGCCCTATATATCATCCGGTTATATTGCATTTTTTATAAAAACGTTAAATTGTAGTAAGGTTTTAAAATGGCGTAAAATGACAGCGAGACGGCATGGACTGGGGCAAGTGGTATTTTTCTGAAATGACTGGACCCTTCTAGCCCCAGCCCATGTATCGTCATCCCGGTCCATGCCGTTTATAACGTAATTATAGCCCTATATACCATCCGGTTATATTGCATTTTTCATAAAAACGTTAAATTGTAGTAACGTTTTAAAATGGTGTAAAATGGCAGCTAGACGGCATGGACCGGGTCAAGTGGTATTTTTCTGAAACGACTGGACCCTACTAGCCCCAACCCATGTATCGTCATCCCGGTCCATGCCGTTTATAACGTAATTATATCCTTATAAATCATTCGGTTATATTGCATTTTTTACTTAAAAAAATTAAATTGTAGTAACGTTTTAAAATGGCGTAAAATGATAGCTAGACGGCATGGACCGGGGCAAGTTGTATTTTTCTGAAATGACTGGACCCTACTCGCCCCAACCCATGTATCGTCATCCCGGTCCATGCCGTTTATAACGTAATTATAGCCCTATTATATCATGCGTTTATATTGCATTTTTTATTTTAAAAACGTTAAATTGTAGTAACGTTTTAAAATGACGTAAAATGACTGCTAGACGGCATGGACCGGGGCAAGTGGTATTTTTCTGAAATTACTGGACCCTACTCGCCTCAACTCATGTATCGTCATCCTGGTCCATGCCGTTTATAACGTAATTATAGCCCTATATATCATCCGGTTATATTACATATTTTATTTTTTAAAAACGTAAATTGTAGTAACGTTTTAAAATGGCAGCTGGACGGCATGGACCGGGGCAAGAGGTATGTTTCTGTAATTACTGGACCCTACTCGCCCCAACCCATGTATCGTCATCCCGGTCCATGCCGTTTATAACGTAATTATAGCCCTATATATCATCCGGTTATATTGCATTTTTTATTTTAAAAAAAAATTAAATTGTAGTAACGTTTAAAATGGCGCAAAATGACAGCTAGACGGCATGGACCGGGGTAAGAGGTATTTTTCTGAAATGACTGGACCCTACTAGTCCCAACCCATGTATCGTCATCCCGGTCCATGCCGCCTATAACGTAATTGTAGCCATATATATCATCCGGTTATATTGCATTTTTTATAAAAACGTTAAATTGTAGTAAGGTTTTAAAATGGCGTGAAATGGCAGCTAGACGGGATGGCCCGGGTAAAGTGGTATTTTTCTGAAACTACTGGACCCTACTAGCCCCAACCCATGTATCGTCATCCCGGTCCATGCCGTTTATAACTTAATTATAGCCCTATATATCATCCTGTTATATTGCATTTTTTGTTTAAAAAAACGTTCAATTGTAGTAACGTTTTAAAATGGCGTAAAATGATATCTAGACGGCATGGACCGGGGCAAGTGGTATTTTTCTGAAACGACAGGACCCTACTAGCCCCACCCATGTATCGTCATCCCGGTCCATGCCGTTTATAACGTAATTATAGCCCTATATTTCTTCCGGTTATATTGCATTTTTTATAAAAACGTTAAATTGTAGTAAGGTTTTAAAATGGCGTGAAATGGCAGCCAGACGGCATGGACCGGGTCAAGTGGTATTTTTCTGAAACTACTGGACCCTACTAGCCCCAACCCATGTATCGTCATCTCGGTCCATGCCGTTTATAACGTAATTATAGCCCTATAAATCATTCGATTATATTGCATTTTTTATTTTAAAAAATTAAATTGTAGTACCGGTAACGTTTGAAATGGCGTAAAATGACAGCTAGACGGCATGGACCGGTGCAAGTGGTATTTTCTGAAATGACTGGACCCTACTCGTCCCAACCCATGTATCGTCATCCCGGTCCATGCCGTTTATAACGTAATTATAGCCCTATATTTCATCCGGTTATATTGCATTTTTTATAAAAACGTTAAATTGTAGTAAGGTTTTAAAATGGCGTGAAATGGCAGTTAGACGGCATGGACCGGGTCAAGTGGTATTTTTCTGAAACGACTGGACCCTATTTGCCCCAATCCATGTATCGTTATCCCGGTCCATGCCGTTTATAACGTAATTATAGCCCTATAAATCATTCGGTTATATTGCATTTTATATAAAAAAAAAACGTTAAATTGTAGTAACGTTTTAAAATGGCGTAAAATGATAGCTAGACAGCATGGACCGGGGCAAGTGGTATTTTACTGAAATGACTGGACCCTACTCGCCACAACCCATGTATCGTCATCCCGGTCCATGCCGTCTATAACGTAATTATAGCCCTATACAGTATATCATCCGGTTATATTACATTTTTCATTTAAAAAAAACATAAATTGTAGTAACGTTTTAAAATGGCGTAAAATGGCAGCTAGACGGCATGAACCGGGGCAAGTGGTATTTTTCTGAAACGTCTGGACCCTACTAGCCCCAACCCATGTATCGTCATCCCGGTCCATTCCGTTTATAACGTAATTATTGCCCTATAAATCATACGGTTATATTGCATTTTTTATTTAAAAAAACTTAAATTGTGGTAACGTTTTAAAATGGCATTAAATGGCAGCTAGACGTCATGGACCGGGGCAAGTGGTATTTTTCTGAAATGACTAGATCCTACTCGCCTCAACCCATGTATCGTCATCCTGGTCCATGCCGTTTATAACGTAATTATAGCCCTATATATCATCCGGTTATATTACATATTTTATTTTTAAAAAACGTAAATTGTAGTAACGTTTTAAAATGGCAGCTGGACGGCATGGACCGGGGCAAGAGGTATGTTTCTGTAATTACTGGACCCTACTCGCCCCAACCCATGTATCGTCATCCCGGTCCATGCCGTTTATAACGTAATTATAGCCCTATATATCATCCGGTTATATTGCATTTTTTATTTTAAAAAAAAATTAAATTGTAGTAACGTTTAAAATGGCGCAAAATGACAGCTAGACGGCATGGACCGGGGTAAGAGGTATTTTTCTGAAATGACTGGACCCTACTGGTCCCAACCCATGTATCGTCATCCCGGTCCATGCCGTTTATAACGTAATTGTAGCCCTATATATCATCCGGTTATATTGCATTTTTTATAAAAACGTTAAATTGTAGTAAGGTTTTAAAATGGCGTGAAATGGCAGCTAGACGGGATGGCCCGGGTAAAGTGGTATTTTTCTGAAACTACTGGACCCTACTAGCCCCAACCCATGTATCGTCATCCCGGTCCATGCCGTTTATAACGTAATTATAGCCCTATAAATCATTCGGTTATATTGCATTTTATATAAAAAAAAAACGTTAAATTGTAGTAACGTTTTAAAATGGCGTAAAATGATAGCTAGACGGCATGGACCGGGGCAAGTGGTATTTTACTGAAATGACTGGACCCTACTCGCCACAACCCATGTATCGTCATCCCGGTCCATGCCGTCTATAACGTAATTATAGCCCTATACAGTATATCATCCGGTTATATTACATTTTTCATTTAAAAAAAACTTAAATTGTAGTAACGTTTTAAAATGGCGTAAAATGGCAGCTAGACGGCATGAACCGGGGCAAGTGGTATTTTTCTGAAACGTCTGGACCCTACTAGCCCCAACCCATGTATCGTCATCCCGGTCCATTCCGTTTATAACGTATTTATAGCCCTATAAATCATACGGTTATATTGCATTTTTTATTTAAAAAAACTTAAATTGTGGTAACGTTTTAAAATGGCATTAAATGGCAGCTAGACGTCATGGACCGGGGCAAGTGGTATTTTTCTGAAATGACTAGATCCTACTCACCCCAATCCATGTATCGTCATCCCGGTCCATGCCGTTTATAACGTAATTATAGCCCTATAAATCATCCGATTATATTGCATTTTTTATTTTAAAAAACGTTAAATTGTAGTAAGGTTTTAAAATGGCGTAAAATGACAGCTAGACGGCATGGACCGGGGCAAGTGGTATTTTTCTGAAACGACAGGACCCTACTAGCCCCAACCCTTGTATCGTCATCCCGGTCCATGCCGTTTATAACGTAATTATAGCCCTATATATCTTCCGGTTATATTGCATTTTTTATTAAAAAAAACTTAAATTGTAGTAACATTTTAAAATGGCGTAAAATGGCAGCTAGACGGCATGGACCGGGGCAAGTGGTATTTTTCTGAAACGACAGGACCCTACTAGCCCCAACCATTGTATCGTCATCCCGGTCCATGCCGTTTATAACGTAATTTTAGCCCTATATATCTTCCGGTTATATTGCATTTTTTATTAAAAAAAACTTAAATTGTAGTAACATTTTAAAATGGCGTAAAATGGCAGCTAGACGGCATGGACCGGGGCAAGTGGTATTTTTTCTGAAACGACTGGACCCTACTAGCCCCAACCCATGTATCGTCATCCCGGTCCATGCAGTTTATAACGAAGTTATAGCCCTATAAATCATAGCCTTAGTTAATCTAAGCCGTAAGTATAAAATCATTTAATTAAAATATTACACATATTGCGCCCCATACATGTGAATGTGAATGTCGAATAAGGATCCAACTTCACAAAAAAAATTGAATATCGAATAAGGAATAAGTAACCAACTTCACGCCGGTACGTAGGCCCTATTCTATTCAAACTTGACACGGCTAAATATACGGGCCTAGGGACTGATTTTTTTTGGTTATTTTGTGATAGAAATAGTGATACAGCTGAGAGGAGGTTGTACAGGGAACATAAGGAGATAATGTCGAAGCAACTAGCCTAAAAATCGACGAAACATATTTCACCGTCAATATTTTGTTGATTACATGTTCCAATCTATCGACACACATCTCTCATAATAATACTGAAATCATCTATTTATTACATAGGTTCTGAATATAATGACGAACGATGGAACTAGAATATACGAGGCTGTTTCTAATTGCCACGTTGTTCTTCGAGCACTTCTTGTTTTAACGGCCGTTCTTATATTTATCATAAATCTGATTGGAGTAACGGCACTAGGGGGTGTAGTTGCTCTTCTCATAGTAATTATTTCACAGGTAAGAACTTCATCAATCATTTCTGTATAATCATCATCGATAATTGATCGACCGGTGATAATGTTTATATTGTTCCTCAACTATGTTTTTTAGTATTCTTTATTTTCACACACAATTTATAACCATATATATATTAAAAGAAGTAAAAAATACAATAAAATGTGAAAAACAGGATTTCCACAAGCAAACAAAAGATTTTGATCTGTGGCACCCTCAAATTAAAATATAAATTTACGAATACATATACTTACTTATTTTCGTCGTCAGTTCTCTCCAACCAGTTTCGTGTCGCTATTTCATCTTTTACTTAACGCTCAATCATCTATTGTTACTCAATTACTATGTTTTTAGTCACGTGGACGCGACTCTATAGTTCACTATGTCGGTCGGTCGGTCTGTCTGTCGGTCTGTCTGTCGGTCCGGTAATACTATGCGTTTTAGCACGCGACTTATGGCTGTTGGCCTTGTTATCTCAGTCGTCACTTTCATTGTGCACATTGTTCCAAGTCAACACATAGGCCTATACCACCAACACCAGTAATGTTAATCTTAACCATTATTTATTACCATGTTTCAATTGTTCCTTATCCAGTAGTTGTTCATACATGTTCAGAAATATACAATTCAGTGTTCTTCAATTACCATGTATCATTATCATCACTTCAGTACTTTAACGTATTATTTAAGGTATTTTATTAAATATTTTCTTCTAGAGCATTACCGCCAAGATAATGACAAAACAAAGAGGAAAATACTCAAAGATAACTGCAAATCGTGTGAAAATTATGAATGAAATTTTGACTTATACTAAACTGATAAAAATGTATGTGTGGGAGAATTCTTTTGCCGCAAAGGTTAGAGGTAGGCCTTTACAATTATATTATCTTGGTTACTATCATGTCATTTTGGTACCAGTGAGCTTGTGCTATTCCACCATCTTCCATTCGAGTGTGGTTCTGAACTTTGTTATCTAAAACTTACCAGTGTTATTTCTATTTTATAGAGCTCTGTCTACACAATCAAAATTTATGTAACAAAAATATGTGATGTGTTCATATATGGACACGATCGATGATGTCATATATCACTACCATATTTGGGCACATCACACTGTTTGTCAAACTAGTTTAATAGGTTAGACAGAGCTTAACTTGTATTACTTGCAAGAAACTTTTTTCAGAATGTTGAATTCCAGTTAATAGATAACCAACTTGTTTAGTTCGTTCTGTTCACCCACGGAGAAGCTATGCATTGTTGTCGGGTTTACAATATGCCTACTCAAAATATGATTTATGAATGAATTTATGAATAAAGTATCAATAATAATAATACTGTATCTAATTAATTATTATTAATGATAGCTTATGATATGGCCTCATAGTTTTTATTGGATAAACTTGCCATTCCTTTATTTTTAGAAATTCGAAAAGAAGAATTGAAACAATTGAGAAAAGTGAGTTTTCTTCATGGATTGACGTTGACCTTTGTTTACTCTGCAAATCCAACAGCGATGGTTACCATCATGCTCACCATGGTATTTACCGGGCGCGATATTTCAGTACCTGAGGTAGGAATTTGATTTCTATAATTGAAAAAATTATACTAATGCGGTTAAATAATAACTAAAAACTACAATAAAGTCACTAAAAACAGAATGTTTGCGGTAGCATTAAAAACAAAAAGTATGTAAACGTGTAAAAGTCATACAAAATAACAGTAAGAATATGTAATACAGTGGTTCTTAAATTTGAACAAAAAAAATTTTTTTACTGAAACAAAAGAACGTTTTTACATACCAGAGAAACAGCCTAACCTCGCTAATTATATCGCATACACTGGACCTAGATTCTTATAAGCCAAGAACCCTTTACAACAACAACATTGATAAAATCAATTTCCCTCCCTGTGTATAAAACAAAAACTGCATTATCAACGGTGTTTATGATTCTATACCCAATACACTTAATTATGATCAGGTATTAAAAGATGATGTAGTACCACTGGTAACAGTTATAATGTAGAGCAATTGTATTTATAAAGTATAATTCAACATGTACAAATTACTATTTTTTCCAGCTCTTTGGGTTGATTGTGTGCTTCACAACTCTTGCAAATATTGTTCATACACTTCCGGTGGCACTGAAACCTACAACGGAAGCACTCGTCACACTTCGGAAAATACAGGTAAGAAATAAAGAAAGTAGATTATTAAAGCGAGTTAAACCAAAACCTACATATATAGATAGTCCTACCGAATGTTAAAACTGAAACTGTCGTATAGTATACAAATAATGAATAAAGGTGAAAGATAAAAGGTTATGTTCACGAAACGAAGCCGAGAGAAAATAGAATATTTCATCTTACATCTAGTGATAATTAGCCTAATATTCATAAAAGGGTGATTACTGACATTTTATTGAACAAAAAATTGAAACATTGTGGTTATGGTAAGCCTGTTAAAATCAATTATTATAAATTTCAAAAAGGAAAACTTTTCATTTTTCAGAAAAGAATTAATTTTCTTCCTTTAACATCATATTATAAAACAGAAAACAAAAATTAATTAGATTAAAAAGAATACATTTTAAAATGACTGTAAAAGTAGAGAGGAATCAATTAAAGGAAATACGCTGATACACGAGAAGATAAACATCTTGAATTGGGCCAGCCTACTTAAACTTTTTTTCTGCGCTGCTATTTTTTCCAAATAAACTTAGTTTTCTAACATCGTATACATTTCGATTCAGAAAATACTACAGCTTAAAGACCACTCATTCTCTTACGGAGTTCCATGTGATTCTGAGAATGCTATTGAAATTTCAAGTGCCTCGTTTTCATACAACGTTGTAGACACCGACAAAGTCAGAGATGTGGAAAGTTCAAATGAGAAAGTTATGTTGAACAGTTTAGTTGAGCCTACACCTGTACTACTGCTCAATGACATTAATATCAAAGTTAAAAAGGTAGGTCATTGCCTTATCTATAATTGGATCTGCACAATTGTCTTTGGAGAACATTTTTTCGGATCGTCTTCTGAAAAAAACAGTGGCTATCAAAGATGATCAATTTCATCCGGCCTCTAGTACATTTGATTCGCAACGGTCGGCGATTTCGTTCTATTAAGGCCAATAAGGCACGATTTACAAATAGTTTCTTTCCAGGAGCTATTAGAGCCTTAAACATCATGTAGACACTTTTTGTAATGTTTTTGTTTTGAGTTCGTGTTGTGTCCGTGTGATTTTGTGCTCCGCCAACAGATCAAACAGAATTTCTATGTTTTTTTTCTTAAAACAAATGACACTAAATGATACTTGACTTGACTTGAGTTGACTTGAGTTGAAACGTTAATAGAATTATAGTAATTTAGTTGACAATTCAGAAATAAACTGATAAATTATTATTGTTGGTCAATTATGTCTTATGAGGCCTATGTAGTGGCACTTTGTTGGCCATCATTAAAACATCCTTGAACCTAAAGAAAGTCAAGGAACAGGCTATATTTTCACAATTTAACTTGGAGACTGTTAACGCTTTTCTGTACTATGTAGTAATCATATTTAGTGTCATTTTACATCAAAGAATTCAAAAGTTATGTTAATGTTGATAAATGTACCATTTTTTTTCATAGTCTTCGTTAATTGGGATCTGCGGACCAATAGGAAGTGGCAAAACCTCCTTGTTGAACGCATTTTTGGGACAGTTACCTATCGTCAATGGACATGTTGCTGCTACAGGTCGTTTTTGTTATGTACCGCAGCAAGCATGGATCATGAATGCGACTATTCGCGAAAATATAACATTTAATGAAGACTTTGAACCAATCAGGTACGCTGAAATCATTGAAGCGTGTTGTCTGACAGACGATTTGGCAGTGCTTGAGCTGGGTGACAAAACCGAGGTGATGAAACGTACCGTTTGATTTAAAGCTTCTACAAATATATAGATACGGGAATTTTATCTAATTAGTTAACCCTTTTCGTTCTATTGATGTTAGTGTTTTGTTATCCTTTTATCAGAGAAGGCTTGTTCTATTACCACCAGAAAACTATGGCAAAGGAGGAGTGCACGTGGCGGCCTGGCTGTGGTTTGCGGTGCGACTGTCTCAATTACTTACGTAATATAGATTAACATTTCTTAATTTACAGATTGGTGAACGAGGTATAAATCTTAGTGGCGGTCAGAAACAGCGTGTCAATCTTGCAAGAGCTCTATATTCTGGAGGTGATATTATGCTATTGGACGATCCGATGAGTGCTGTTGACGCACATGTTGGAAAACATATTTTTAATCAATGTATAAGAGGGTTGATGAAGAACAAAACTGTCGTTCTTATTACTCATCAGTTGCAAGTGAGTGTTATATGATTTTATATCCTCATAATAACCTTAGACTCATGTATTTTGGCTGTATAAAGTAGTTGAAACTATAACTGGGTTTAAGTTGATTTAATTTGATTTATTTCGGCATCATACAAACAATTACAGATAAAAAATAATGAATATATACATGAAACATAGATCGAATCCTAATAACAAAATAATTAAATAGCGAAGCCAGAGGAATAACACAATTCCAATTTATCTTTAGGAAGAAAAAGTCAAGAAAGCAAAAAACAATGACAAAATCGTATTATACCACAAACAATTGTCCAGGTCAAAGGCTAAGATTGACAATACATAATCTTTGTAGTTATGTTTTATACCAGCCAGTAAATAATGATGATTCGCTAGGTTGGTCTGATTGGAAATAGAGAAAGAATAAAGTTAAATGTCTTCGCATTTCATTATTTGGAACTATTGTCCTTTTTCTCCTATTGCTTCAATTGTCATTTTTCTGCGACTTACTGTATATCTTAAAGAAGGAATGAGATGACATAGTGATAAGGTAATGTTTTACATTGCATTACTTATTATTTATCCATAGTACCTTCAGTATTGCGATGAAATATTCCATATACGAGCTGCTCGAGTTTCTGAGCATGGTTCACACGAAGACCTAATGGGAAGAGACACAGAATACAAGAAACTCATACAAGCCCATTACAGTAATACTGACACTTCAACCAAAGAACAACAACCCACGAATAATAAGGCTCATTCAGATGGACACGTTTATCTTGAAAATTTAAGAAATAGTGAAGTAGGCCTAGATTCACCGGCTGAATTAGGTTTGTTGTTTTTATTTCATGCACCAATAAAACGTTATGTATCAGTGGTATTAGCTGGACTATGTGGCGTTCAGTTAGCTAGTTATTTATAATTATACATATTATTACATAATAAGTTGTTGTAATTATTACACTGGATTGTCATTCAGGTAAACTAATATCGAAAGAAGACGCGGGATTTGGAGCTGGAAAATTGTCATACCTTTGGAAATATATCAACTATTCTGGCGGTGTACCTGCGCTAGTTATTTTCATACTTTTGAGTATAGCTGCTTCTTCTACAACTCTAGCTGTTAATTTAACATTAACAGTGTGGATAGATGCGGGTACAGGGGTAAGTGCACATGGACTAAATAATAAGGTTGCTGTGTTCCACACTTTTTACTAAACTACTCTATTAAATACTTGATTTTGAAACACTTCCAAATACTATAAAATCTTGATATTATGCAACATCACATGGATATTTTTCGGGGAGTAAGCACTAGTAAACTTTATTTCCTTTTCATGAATAATATAATAATAATAATAATAATAATAATAATAAACTTCTAGTTTCTAAATTGTTTAATATTTTGCAAGGCGAAAATCAAGATGTTGATATATAATATATGCGGTAGAAGACCTACACTACGTAATATAGTTCTGGAGAGAAGTTTTGATCTTCTTTAGCAGATAGTTTAGTTTAAAGGGAAGATGATCTTCTATAGCTAGTTAATCTTAATATCTGTTCAATATAAAATGTAAATTAAAAAACTGAATTATATTAAAACGATAAAAGAGGTAACATTTAAATATAAAAAACTTCCTTGAGCAAGTATAACATTAATAATCTATCTATATAAAGTGATATAAAAAGGGTAAACATGTAATATAAAAAGCATCATTGATCATAGACAATTTGGTTATTGAGTAATCTTGTGAGGTAGGAATGGAGAAAAAATGATTGGTTATACATTTAGTTAAACGTATAGGCCTATTTGTATATTTTTACTTGATTTTGCTTTTTCCCTAAGAGTTTTAATACAAGTGGAACTAACTACAGTAGTGGCGACCTTCATCTCAATCCAGACTTTCCAAAATATTTGACGGCTTACTGTGTTGCTTTTATTTCAATTTTTGTTTTTGGTATTGTTGGGACAATATATAATATTACGGTTAGTTTCAAGGGTTAATAAGTGAAATACATAATTTAATATAAAACTGTTATTATATAATTTATAGTTAATTTATTGATAATTCTGATAATAAGGTCTTTCAAAAATTTAAAGAATGAATCCAAACTTTTAATAAAAGGTACCGTATTATGTAGATACAATAGGCCTACCGATAATCTGTTTTAATACTTTAAACACCTTTTCTAATTTTTAGAAAACTGAGTTTTAAGTTTATCTATCAAGCCAGTATGAGCAAAGTAACAATTGTTATTGCTTTAGTGATATAAATTAGGAGTGTTAAAGATACAGATATGATGACTATCACTTTTTTTACAAATATTTCAATAGTAAATTTAAATATGTAAAATGTGTTTCAGATTTTTCATAAAGCGTCCACTAAATTGCACAGCAGAATGTTCAAAAAGATAATTCGTGCAAAGATGAAGTTTTTTGATACAACACCAGTTGGTCGGATACTGAACAGATTTTCTAAAGATATGGACGAAAGTAAGAATAATAATATTGAAAGCAGATTGAAGGAAAATGCCAAATGTTTTGCAATTAGAAAATTAAAGTTAAATTCCGCTTTTAATTAACGTAAACAAGTCTTTTCCAACTTCCGTAGTAAACATAATGGTAATTTACTAGCACTAAATCTTTAAAAAAAATTATTATTTTTTGAACAATTAATAAAAATTACAATTTTCCACATAATATTATTTAATTTTGAAAAGTTGTTTTTGAAATTACATTAAATTTAAATTATTTGAATATCGTTGTGTTACACAAAATATTGTAATCAGTGCGGAATATGATGAGGGGTGTATGTAGACCTATATTGTTTTGGAGTTATTGTTATATTTTGTGCATTGTTTCACAAACTAAATGAATTATATTCGTTATTAACCAACGTTTGTATTCTGTTTTTACAGTTGACAATAGTCTGCCTGGAGATATCGACTACTTCGTTAGTTTCGCCTTCACATCACTTGGGTTTCTGTTCGTAATTTCCTATATCTGGAATGTATACATATGTATACTATTGTTTTTGGTCACAGCGTATATTATGTATACGCGATTTTTCAGTCCTGGTTACTTCAATTTAAAACGTCTAGAAAATACAACATCGTCTTTAACGGTTTCACACGTAACAGCCACTGTGCAAGGAAGTGCCACTATTCAAGCTTATAACAAAATTGAACAATTTCAAAGAAAGTAAGTAATTTTGTGTGTTTAAAATATCATAATGTATATAGTTGCTAATATGGTTTCTGTACTTCAATCTTGCCTACTGTATCTATGGCAGAAATGGCTATTTCTGCCATTGACCGCCATTGAACACACTAATTATTGTATTCTCTGCATTTAGGTTCGAGAAACTTCTCTCAGATAATACCACGTCTGTACATCTGAAAAGGGCGTCATTGCTGTGGGCGTGGTTTCGACTAGAGGTCCTTACGGTCATTAGCCTGGTTTCGACTGCACTCTTCGTTGTATTCAATCAGGGAACAATCTCGCCATCTGTGGCTGGTCTTCTCCTCACACTATCATTCATTGTAAGAATGTAATTTATAATATTATTTCATTGACGTTAATAATAATACACTAAATTTAACCAGTGAATACATGATAAGTGGACAGAAGGATGACTCTAAATGGGACGATATCCTTACTGATTTTTGTTTTGGGGAAGAGTCTCATGAATGCGGTGTTCCAAACTACCAGGCATCGGGGGCGAATTAGGCCTAATAGTTGAATTCTGTGAATTATGGGATTTGGTTCCAGGCCCATGTTACACATAAACATACTGATATTGTTTATAACTTTCATTTTACTGATATTTATCTTATTTCGAGCTATGTGATATGTTATTGATATTTACCTATATATGTAGAAAAAGATCTTTGTCATTGATCAAATATGTTGACTTTGTACCAGCAGAAATAACAAATATTGTATTTTTCTGTTTTGTAGACGACTACAGGATTGTCTTTGTTGGTGTTACAATTCTTTCTGCAAATATCTCTTAGGCTTATATCAGTTGAAAGGGTTGAAGAATATATTCAAGTACGTTCAGTTTTGATATATTATTCGTATTTAAAAATACCTGACAGCAAATTGAAACGTGACATCAACTTCCTTTATAAAATACCAAATTGGGGTTTGCTAAAAGCTGTTTTTAATTAATTGTTTTGATATTGTTTTATTGATAAAAATAATGCAAAATCAAAATAATGTCATTAGCCTTCCTATTTACTTTCAAGAAAGATTATTATTATTTTATGCAAAACAAACATTTAATACAGTCTGGCAGATTTTATAAAAGTGATAAAACCACTATACGAGCTGTACTCTCTTGAAAAATTAACAACCAAAATAGGCCTAAATGTTTCACATTTTGATTATTGTCCATCTTGTATATAGAATGTCAAGCCAGAGGAAACACTGAATGTTCATAGTAAACCAGCCGACTGGATTGTTGATGGAAGAATAACGTTTAACGGTTACAGCATGCGCTACAGAGAAAACGTACCAGCAAGTTTGATTGACATCACGTTAACATTTGATGCTGGGACAAAGGTTGGAATTGTTGGAAGGACGGGTTCAGGTACAATTATTTACGAAGTGTTATATCTAGTAGCTACCTTTCTAAACGTGAGGTGTCATTGGCAGCTTCAAGTATCAATAACTTGTTGAAATCGTTATTTTTAAAATTCAAAATAGTCTATCTAATCTAATCTTTGGAAATCTTTAAGGCATTGATTACTTGTGAATAATGGAATGTGTCTTTGATGTCTTTATGAAAAATTACGTTTTTATTTTTTTTTGTATTGTATTAATTAGTTTTTTTTTTGTATTTATGGAAAATTAAATGGAAGGTTACTTTTGTATTTTACTTTGTTCAAAATTCACAATAAAAATATTTTGTATATTTTTGTATCCATTTCCCCATGGGTTTGTGTTAATACATGATCTTTTATTTTAGGTAAATCTTCTCTTGGAGTAGCATTATATCGACTGGCAGACCGAATAGAAGGTTCCATTACAATTGATGATACTGAGATTCATGAAATAAAACTGAAAGATTTACGAAGAAGAATTTCAATTATTCCACAAGACCCTGTGTTGTTTGCTGGCACAGTAAGGTACGTGTACATTATAAAAATAGTATTTACTTTGGTAAAGCGATGATGCATGCTTGATTTTATGATGTTGATCAGGAGGAGGAGCAATATTGATGCTGATGCTACTTTTCAAGTGCAGACATACTGTTTCTTTGGTAGTAGGACACGAATGCCATTTCGTCGACAGACATTTAGTCGACAGGATATTTGGTCAACAGGATATTTCGCCGACAGGACATTTCGCCGACATGACATTTCGCCAACAGGACATTTCGCCGACAAGACAGTTTGCCGACAACTATTTCGCCGACAGACAATTGGCCGACAGACAACTGGCCGACAAGACATATCTCCGACAACTATTTCGTCAACATAGGACATATTGCCGAATTGATATTTCAAATTATTAACACTTACGTCTATGAAACAAATAGGCCTATGTTTTTCTTTTTTATTTTGTTGGGAATTCATTGATCTGCCACTCAGAAGTAAGGTATAACAAATTTATTATAATATTTTTATTTTACTAAAGTGAAACGTGTTCTTTTACGTAACAAGACCGTAATGCAAACGTTTTAAATTCTTGTCGGCGAATAGTCTGTCGGTCAGTGGTCTGTCGGCGAAATGGCGTTCGGCAAAACGTCCCGTCACCGTTTCTTTCTAGCTTAAAAAAACTTTGCGTTGAATACTAAAATTCCATTGGTGATGAACACGATAACGATGGTGACAATAACACTAATGGTGATCAACGATGACATAGCCTAATGCTAGCGGTGGCGACAAAGACAATAATAAACATAATGAAATTGTTAAAAACACATATTATTAACCGTAACTTTCCTCAGATACAATCTGGATCCGTTCGACGAATTTAGCGATGACGAGATTTGGCAAGCTTTTGAAAAAACGCACGTAAAAGAATTGGTAAATACATTTTTTAAAGTATGTTTTAACTATAATTAGAACAATATTTCATTTCACTGAAAATCGCTAATTTTGGAAACTATACCAAAACAAATCAACATTTATTATATTTTTTATTAGATTTGCAGTTTAGGAGAGCAACTCGCGGCCCCGGTCATTGAGAACGGCGAAAACTTTTCTGTGGGAGAGCGTCAACTAATATGTATGGCAAGAGCACTACTTCGTAAAAATAAGGTTCGTTGTAGGCCCAGGCCATTATTATTATTAGTTATTTTTTTTAAAAATATATTATAGAATATTATTCTACTGCTAAAGCCTTGTCTACACTATCAAACTTTATGTGTCAAAAAAGTTTGATGTGCCTATATATGGTAGTGCTATGCTTAAATATGGTAGTGATATAACATCATCATGTCAATATATGGGCACATCACATTTTTTTGACACATAAAGTTTGATAGTGTAGACAAAGCTTAATGCTACTAATTTTTTCAACAATCAGATCTTGATATTAGATGAAGCTACCGCGGCTATTGACACGGAAACGGACAGCAAGATTCAGCAAACGATTCGAGAGTGTTTCACAAATTGTACGCTGCTCATTATAGCACATAGACTCAACACAGTTCTTGACTGTGATACTATACTGGTGATGGACGGTGGCCGTGTAAGTAATATTGGTACTACTTTATTACAGTTATTGGCTGCATTATTATTTTATCTATATACACATTTACAACATTATAAAATGATAGAAAGGTGGTATATACCCATGTTACTGATTTTAACCACCTAAAGGCCCATTTACACTAGGGCGTTAACGATCGACGATAAAAGATAAATATGCATTTTTCATACCTAAAACAAAAGAATTTTAAAAAGTTTTCATCCTAGAACTATAGGATTATCATCTATGCTGTCTTTGATGAAAATACTATTTCCACACGTCCAATCAAATGACGTCATGATTAGTAAGAGCAATAATATCGTTACAATACAACGATTTTTTTATTGATCATGACGTTATTTGATTGGATTTAAAAAAATATTATTTTTATCAAAATAATATTGCAAAATGATTATCCTATAGTTCTAGAACGAAAACTGTTCTAATTTCTTTTGTTTTATCCAAGAAAAATGTTTATTATCGTCGATCGTTATCGCCCTTGTGTAAACGGGCTTCAATGTAAACGGGCTTTAATGTAAACGTACCGTCTAGTGTATTAAAATTTGCTTTTTTTGCCCAAAATCATACTGTAAACTTCTACTTTTAATCGATAATGTACACACGAAAGTAGAAAATAATATCATTATTTATCAAAACACAAAATTATATGGTATAATTTACCATTACAATTGATTTATTAAAAAAATCTCATATCAAATTATTTTCTAGCACAAATATTGTATGTTATGTTCATTATTTTGTAATCATATTTTGTTCTTTAGGTTGCTGAAATCGGTAATCCTGATGTGCTACTTGCCAACAGTAACTCTGTCCTAAATAAACTGAATAAGTCGTACTTAGACACCGTATACAATGAGTGACAATTGGTGTCATATTACTAGACTTGTAATCCGGCCGTTTTCATTTCGCTAGACGAGAGTGAAGATCGACAGGGAGTACTTTATGAACAATGAGGATATTTCCGAAAAGCGATTCAGTCGGTGGACAATTAAAACTCGACTAAAAAGAAACAAATATAGGCCTACATCTCCTACAAAAGATTTGACAGAGGTCACTGAACATTTTTACGGTGCTTTTCATACTATGTTTTGGCTAATAAGATCAACAAAAAATTATTTAAAAAAAACAAAACAAAAACAGAGATAGATAAACAATCCTAACACAGAAAGACAACCCCTTTTCACACTTCTCTCTAAACTGAACTTTTAGTGTGAACGTTTTTTGTAACGTTTCCTAAAATTAATTATATTAGGCCTACTAGACCAATTGCCGAACTATTCGAATTGATCAAGACACGAGTTTAATTAGATATGTAAACTTCTATCCTTGCGTCGCCCAATTGTCGAATTCATTATACGTATTTCAAGGAATACCAGTTGATATTATTCATTATTAGTATAATTATTACTAAACCAGCCACTCTGAAACATCAAGATAAATACTTCAAACACCACATCAGTTAATATTACAGTAGTATTAAGTATTGTTGCCGAAAGTTGTTAACGTGAACTACAATTGGTGATAAGTCAGCGAATTCTCTGTAGAACGCTTATTAAGTAGGTCCATAAGTGTGTTTTATTATATATACGAATATATATATAATAAACATTTTACACATTTTGTACATATAATTATAACATAATATTTTACCTCTTTAATCGTGTTGTAAATGTCTTTCTTTCTCTTTTTTGTTGTTGACCATTTTCTTCTTTTTTTATCATGCGCGGTTGATACCTATTGATTTTGTTTATTATAGCATACTTTCATTTCATTTCACATTTATTCAATTAATGCAAACTTAAACAATGTAAACAATATAAACAAATAAAGATTTCATTAATTTGGATCAGAATTAGAGGCCTGTCTCAGAAAGACCCAACAAAACATAAAACAAAATAAAAATGTATACAAATTAAGTAAAAGTGGCATAATAATACATTTACGAATGATAATTTTCCAAATAATTAAACTTAATTTGATGTCTGAATATTTTTGAATTTTCACATCTTTTTAGATTCTCTTTTAAGATAGGCCTCTTCCATAATTTAGGTCCATGAACTGTAATAAAAAAATTGGCTTTTGCTGAGTCTTACAAAAGGAACATAAAGTAAATTTGAGTTTTTAAGATAATAACTATGGACAGTCTTTGGTTTTTTTAAATAATAAAATTATTATACATTTTTGTTTGAATTCAAACCAAATGTGTTTTGATGAATACAGTACGTATGCGGAGAGGTGGGTTGGTATAATAGAAGAGTACTACCAATATGAAACAAGTAATTACATATAATAATTATGCAATTAAAATGCATGCTTTTTAGCTAGACTCTACAGTTATTAGTGACGCCGGCATATGACTAAACATTAACCTTTTTAGCACCTTTATGGGAACATGACATTCATATAAATAGCATCTGGTATATTCATTGCCACAACTATTTTGAGGCACATTGACAGTAGTAAGCATATTCAACCTGTATTCAGCAAACATGCGCATTATCATCTTCACACTTGTTACGTGCATTATCAACATAGATGGCATATACAGTAAAGAAAAGATGTCGGACAAAACCGGCCCTGTGTAAGTATTTACCGAAATAATTCAAGATATTCCAATAATAATGTTGTACCACTAAAGCAATGTACAGAGGTCAATACAGTTACAATTTATTAGTTAAACACTAATTTTCTTAATTGTTAAATAATGTATAGCTGTACTGATTCTGTACTCTGTGCAAAGAGGACACGATCATGATGAAATTAAATCACATAGGTAAAGGGGGTAAAATAGCTTGTATTTAAGTGTAAATCATTGTATTATTTCAGTTGCTCTGGACAAATACCCATGTCGAAGCTGAATGCATGCAAGGTGCATGAGTATTCCTGCGGTAGCAGTCTGGAAGGTGCCACGCAAAAGCAAGCATGTCTGAGCTGTATCGCATTGATGGACCTGTATTCTGGCGAGTGCACACCGGTCTGTACCACGTGTGATGTGCCAATTTCTTGCCTGTCATGTCTCGGAAGTCCAATAGTGGAAGCCACCTTGGTATATTGTTTAAGCCCAGGTGGTGCTTGTGCATCGTCATAGATGGAGTAGGACCCTATCTATTTTCTATTTAACTCATACAACAGGTGCAACCATGGTGTAACATACATTTCACGAACAGAAAATGTATCGGCAGTAAGAAGTTTATAATTGGAACTTTACTTCGAGAAAACTTTACTTTGAAATTCACTTTGATTCAGATTAGTATTAATGTACATTCAAATATTTAAACAATCTACTTGAATAGTATATAACTCTACACACCTTTACTATTATTATGGGATAAGGGCATATGCCTATTGTCTGTCATAATTTAAAAAGGAATTTATAATACGGGACCTGAAAGCCCGCGAAAACAGAAGTGTTATTACGTTCGGCCTGAAACAATGTTGTTATGTTGATCGGTTCACACAATAAACCTTTTCAATTACAGTTCGGTAGATATTTGTTTGTATATCAGAAAAAGAGTCTATGAGGGCTCACGGTTGAACGATTTTGGATCAAGAATGTTCACTTGTACCACCGTGAAGTCACGTTGTCTCTAGAGGGTTAGACTTGCCCCAAGTCTGTATTATCTTTTTTTCTATTTATTTGTTTTTATTTCGACCGCGATTTTTGTCTGAAAATACAGACTTGTGAAACACGTATAGAAATCGATTTGCAGACCGCAAACATCAGATAAGAATGACGTAGGTTATCATACCGTAACTATTTGGCTATATGTAGACTTGCCCCAAGTCTGTATTATCTTTTTTTAAAATTTATTTGTTTTTATTTCGACCGCGATTTTTGTCTGAAAATACAGACTTGTGAAACACGTATAGAAATCGATTTGCAGACCGCAAACATACGATAAGAATGACGTAGGTTATCATACCGTATTTGGCTATATGGGGCGGGCGGTATGTAAATATGGATTTCGAATCAACCAATGATCATTTTGTTTCAAAATGAAAGAGATCGAGTACGTTCGTAGTAGGCCTACCAGTGCGATCGAGACTGTTGAAATATAAAATAGTAATGCCAAGTTGTTTTGTTTATTAATTGTTTAGTCCTTGGCCTAGGCCTCTTTCGTAGGTCCTACTCAACTCGCACGTATGACCTGCCAAATAAAACGCCAATGAAGTAGGCCTACATACCACCGGCACACAACAGGGCTACACCACTACACAGAACAGGACAGGGTCTGGGTGGGAATTAAATCAAAATTATCTCCGCGTAATAAATGATCCATTCAATGTTTGATTTGCGGAGAAGCTAGCCTATCATATATCAAGACGAGTTTTCATGTTTCAAAGATCCCATCAAATGTTTACCAGACTACTAGGCATATCAAATAATTTCTAGCCTTCAGAACTTTCAACCCAAGTACACATTGTCTAAACGTAACATAGCGCATGCGCATCATCTTAGTTGTTGAGTCTTTGAAATTCTGAAATATGAATATTTAAACAGTGTACGAGAGAGTAGCCAATCGCATGCAGCTGAAACTAGTCAACCGGATAATCGTATGCACCAAGAATTCTTGGTGTCAAACCACGTGACTTGTGCGTGTTTCCCCAGACGGAGTATCCAAAATCAAGTAGTATACGTATGAAACGCCATATGTGCCAAAATATTTATCTTTTAACTAATATTAAGACAAAACTCCGTCTGGAACCCAGACTAGGCTATATGGGGCGGGCGGTATGTAAATATGGATTTCGAATCAACCAATGATCATTTTGTTTCAAAATGAAAGAGATCGAGTAGGCCTACGTACAGTGCTGAATGTACGTTCGAGACTGTTGAAATATAAAATCGTAATGCCAAGTTGTTTTGTTTATTAATTGTTTAGTCCTTGGCCTAGGCCTCTTTTGTAGGTCCTACTCAACTCGCACGTATGACCTGCCAAATAAAACGCCAATAAAGTAGGCCTACATACCACCACACAGAACAGGACAGGGTCTGGGTGGGAATTAAATCAAAATTATCTCCGCGTAATAAATAATCCATTCAATGTTTGATTTGTGGAGAAGCTAGCCTATCATATCAAGACGAGTTTTCATTTTCTTGGGAAAAATCCCATCAAATGTTTACCAGACTACTAGGCATATAAAATAATTTCTAGCCTTCAGAAACTTCATAATGTACCCAAGTACACATTTTTCTAAACGTAACATAGCGCATGCGCATCATCTTAGTTGTTGAGTCTTTGAAATTCTGAAATATGAATATTAATACGGTGTACGAGTGAGTAGCCAATCGCATGCAGCTGAAACTAGTCAACCGGATAATCGTATGCACCCAGAATTCTTGGTGTCAAACCACGTGACTTGTGCGTGTTTCCCCAGACGGAGTATCCAAAATCAAGTAGTATACGTATGAAACGCCATATGTGCCAAAATATTTATCTTTTTACTAATATTAAGACAAAACTCCGTCTGGAACCCAGACTACTAGAGGGTATTCAATTGCATGCCTACAGTTCAGGTTGAGGTCACACACAAACAGGCTACAGCACAATAAAGTTCAAAATTGACCATTTTTAAATGCCATTTTTGAATTAGTAGATTAATATTTGTTGGCAAATAATACATTGTTGGAAAGGTACACATGTCTTCTTTCAAATTCTGTGTATACAATTAACTAGTGAAAAAATGGGCATGTGATTCATAATTAAAGAACTATCTGTGATTTGTATGTATCTTTGCGATTAAAGGACATCTTTTTACTAATTAATCATAAATTAATAAAAAGAACAATGATTAATTTTAAAATGTCGAGCGGCGTTTTTTGTAAGAAATATCTTCTTGTTTAAACGAAACTCCATTGCTGGAAGTCCATACGTTCTGGGTTATATCTAATTACAACCACGTTAAAGTGGGAGTTTCGATATACTTCGTGTCACGCCCTCACACCTGCCACGTCCTCACACCTGCCACCATGCAATTTCTGGTTCTAGGACACCTACCCCCTAGACAGTTACCCCCGGATGTTTACCACCCGGACAACTACCCCCTTAGGACAACTACCCCCTCGGACAACTACCCCCCGAACAACCACCCCCTTAGGACAACTACCCCCTTAGGACAACTACCCCCCGGACAACAACCCCCTTAGGACAACTACCCCCTTAGGATAACTACCCCCCGGACAACTACCCCCCGGACAACCACCCATTTAGGACAACTACCCCCTTAGGATAACTACCCCCCGGGTAACTAACCCTGGTCAACTACCCCCCGGTCAACTACCCCCCGGTCAACTACCACCTCCCCCAATCCAAAAGTAGACAAATATATAGGACCGGTTTCTGTAAAAATGAAATCATCTGTTTTTAACGGGTGTTTCGAAACTAGAGACCCGAGACCAGAGACCTGACACGAGACCCAATATGAAAAGGGAGACCTATAGTTGGGTCTCCCTTTTCGTATATTAGGGTCTCCCTTTTCGTATAGTGTGGTCTCTCTTTTCGTATAGTGGGGTCTCCCTTTTCTTATAGTGGGTCTCCCTTTTCGTATATTTGGGTCTCCCATTTTGTATATTTGGGTCTCCCTTTTCGTATATTTGGGTCTCCCTTTTCGTATATTTAGGTCTCCCTTTTCGTATATTAGGGTCTCCCTTTTCGTATAGTGGGTCTCCCTTTTCGTATAGTGGGGTCTCCCTTTTCGTACGTGGGTCTCCCTTTTCGTATATTTAGGTCTCTCTTTTCGTATTGGGTCTCGGGTCTCTGGTCTCTGGTCTCGGGTCTCTAGTTTCGAAACACCCGTTTTTAACCGATTATTCTGTTTAACAGCACGCTAGACCCTAGATGTGCTAGATTTAAAGTACCGTATTTATTGAAAAAACGGCCTGGGCTGTTTATTGTTTAGGTGGTTTTTAGGTGTACATTTATTGGAAGAAAGTTGTTTATTCAATGGGAGGGGGTATAATCTAATGGAAATAGACGCCGATTATATTCCATATGATGTTTCATGGGAGTGACATGGTCACCGTTTATTTGAGGGGAATTTATTTAAAGATCGCCGTTTATTCGGTGAGTGAACATTGAGGTCAAATATCAAAAGTGATATTATTCTTCAAGTGTACAAAAATACATATATGACAAATTTGAGACAAAAATTAATTCTTTTAAGACCAGTGGTTATCGAAGCATTGTCCTGACGCAAAAATTATTATTATTATTAGCGAACCCAGTCTTTACACAGTAAATACAGGGAGTACTATATAATACGTTTGACTATCCTATGATCATGTGTGACAATCTTCAGTTTATACCAGGCTATATTTATGTTCAATCTTTTACTTTTGTTTACAATAATGAATAGTAATTCGTCAAAGTAACGAATTAAAATATAGTTATTAATTCCTATTATACACTGTTGCAGAGTCAGGTTGTTGAATGGTCTGGGTGGTAGTTGTCCGTCCGGGGGGTAGTTGTCCTACAAAGGTAGTTGTCCTAAAAGATTATTTGCCCTCGGAGTATTGTCCAGGTCGAGGAGGTAGTTGTCCTACGGGGAGTATTGTGTCAGAGGTAGTTGTCCGCGGGGTAATTACCCGGGGGGAGGGGTAATTGTCCGGGGGTAGTTGTCCAGGGGTTAGTTGTCCTACGGAGGTAGTTGTCCTAAAAGATTATTTCCCCTCGGAGTATTGTCCAGGAAGTAGTTGTCCTACGGGGAGTATTGTGTCAGAGGTAGTTGTCCGCGGGGTAATTACCCGGGGGGGGGGGTAATTCTCCGGGGGTAATTCTCCGGGGGTAATTGTCAGGGGGTAATTGTCCGGGGGGTAGTTGTCCAGGGGTTAGTTGTCCTACGGAGGTAGTTGTCCTAAAAGAGTATTTGCCCTCGGAGTATTGTCCAGGAAGTAGTTGTCCTACGGGGAGTATTGTGTCAGAGGTAGTTGTCCGCGGGGTAATTACCCGGGGGGGGGGGATAATTGTCCGGGGTTATTGTCCGGGGGGGTAATTGTTCCTAGGGGGTAATTGTCCGGGGGGTAGTTGTCCAGGGGGTAGTTGTCCTAAGGAGGCTGTTGTCCTAAGGGGGTAGTTATCCGGGGGGGTATTGTCCGGGGGGTAGTTGTCCTAAGGGGGTAGTGGTCCAGGTGGTGGTTGTCCGGGGCGTAGTTTTCCGGGGGGTAAATTTCCAGGGGGTGAATATCCGGATACGGCAATTTCTCCCGATATTTTGGATAAAATATATCCCGCTTCGTGAATAAAAATACTAAAAGATGAGGGCGTATCAATTTGATCTCTATGGTGCGCTTGCGTACAACGAAGGGACTAGTGATGTTCCACCGTCGTACCACGCCGAGAATGTTAAAGAGTCGCTATCCAATCGGTTTTTAAAAACGCCATGGTTAGGATTCCGGCACCGGAACTCAACTGCCCAGCGTTAGGGAATCCGACACGCTATTGCGCATGCCCAGAGCGAGGTAATCGGCGACTCTATTTTTGTCTACAACAGACTAAAGCGTGGTTCCCACTAGCGACGCAACACAAGGATGTAACGCAACGCAAGTGAATTGACCAATCACAAGCGATGGCTTATTCGCTTGTGATTGCTAACTGTCTATTTCGCTTGTCATTGGTTAAAACGCTTGCGTTGCGTTTACGTCCTTGCGTTACGTTCTAGTGGGAACCAAGCTTTACAGCGATGGATCATTTTAATAGCTGCGCGCGCCACGGCGAACTAGCCGGCCTACATGCCTACTAATACTAGTAGGCCTACCAGCTAGATGTGACCATTGGGCCTATTTATTTCGTAATTAAAAAAGTCGTTGCTTCATTCATATATAAACTTTATGAATTATAATTACATGACTAGTTTTAAATTTTATGATTTTTCAAGTACAAATTAAAAGATTTCATATAACGCATTTATACTGTACATAACATCATGCAATCGTATACAAGTTGATTTGTTGACAACAGCCGCCGTGCGGATGTGAAAAAAAAAACAGAACTGTTCGGGAGGAGTCCGTGTCGCAACGCTACGCTATTCATTTTCGTACATTTCTTGAAATACGCAAGCTGATTCTTATCAATATCATAATAATTATTTTAACGCGTGGCGTAATTATTAATTCATGTATGGCCTAGGCCAAGTTTCATCCATCGCTCTCTCCCCCGCGCGACGACTAACTAGGCCACAGCAAAGATATCTTTGGCTACACAGTACATCCCTAGTTAACACTCCGACTCTCGGGTAATGTAGTGCAAGCTATAATTACTTCGCTCTGGGCATGCGCAATAGCGTGTCGGATTCCCTAACGGTGGGAAGTTGAGTTCCGGTGCCTGAATCCTAACCACGCAGTCGAGCAGCAAAGTGCTCATTTAACCGTTAAAACGCTGTTTTTTAACTGCGCAGGTCACTGAGCATCGCCAAGTTATAGTGACTTCCGGTTCGCTTTTCACTTCGCGGCAAGCATTTTGCATGGGAATACCCTTACAAATCTGCTGCAATTTCCACCATCCGGGTTAAATTATATCTTTCTATATTTGGAAATTGTTACTCCTAATATGGAAGATTATTCCCGCCACAAAATTTTGGTATAAATAGCCCAGGAAATGACGACAGAGCTTATTGAAGAAAAAAGTGCAGATGGAGGTGTTCGTTGAGGTAGGCTACATGATATATTTGTTTGGTTTCGTAGGGAATCCGGCACTTTTCTCATCAGCACGGAACCTTTATAAAAACTTAGTGGTTGGTTATTAGGTTATTAATCTATCTTTTCTGAAAGTTTAAGCTTGGTTCAGCTTGTGGGACGGATTCAATATATCCGTTCAAAGCTGGGGATATATTCTAAGCAGACTCCATCTTGGATTCGTATGTTTAGTACAGGCCGTGTGGTTGAGTAATTTCAATCCTTCAAAATCACTATGTGCAATCCGTTTTTAAACCAGTTAATATACCAAAATATGTTATTAGTAGCTTCATTATTTTGGATTTGGTGCTAGTTTGGTAAATATTGCAATATAATTGTAGATTATTTGGTTGTAAAAAAATGTACCCAACTTGTAGTATTATCTAGGCCTAGGCTAGGCCTAGCCCATTTGACGGAAACCCAGTGCTATTTGTAGGCGGATAGAGAGGGCCGCAGGCTAGTTTTTAGTGGCATATCGCCGACTTATTATAATCAATGTGAAGCCATATTATTATTATGTTTAAAATGTTGAATCTATATCCACTGGATTATGGATATATATCGTCGGATATTTAAAGAAAGGCCTAGGCCTAGACCTTTTGATTTATTTAATTAATTTAGGACTATATTACGGGAAATTCTTTGCCAAAGAAAAGAAAATACGTTGTGGCTGTTGGAGGTTTGTAAATATATGACAATAATGTAGCCTAGGCTAGGAAGGACTGTAGGTAGGATGAGGTAATTTGGATGGTCGTACATATGATATTTATATATACAGTATTGTGTATAGTAGTGATCATGGCGACAAAATTTAGGATGACTAAAGTTGACATTAAAATTATTTAACTATGAATAGCTCGTTATTGGTGTTTTTTTTTTCTTTCAGGTTTCTAAGAATAAACTATCCGACTTGTGATTCATCTTGTGCTGCAAAAACAATCCTCTTTTGATATTTGTAAATTGATTTACGTAACAGATGTCTTTAAAAATAAAAAAAAAATAAAATTTTTTATTATCGCGATGATTTAACTCAAATATTGACATATAACTTGATATTTTAGCCTGAGCAAGATAGTTTGATAGGCATATTTTACTTCGATGTAAATAAGATATTACATGTTATACTGTATGTAAAATACTTTTTTGTAAATAAAATTATTTAATGGTGGTTAATTTATTAACTTGTTATTGGATTCGTGGCAGTTGCAACTTGACTGTAATATGCATATATATAATAATATTTACTTCTTCTTGGATAAAGTTAAACCAAAATAAGCAATAACAAAAATTAAATATTTATTTTGCCATAAAGAAAGCAAAAACTAAACATACAGTACTATATGTACAGTAATACCATGGACCTATAGGTCCATGGTAATACATACTGTAGTATTGAGCACCAGTAGCAGAGACGTCTGGACAATCAAATTTAATCGTTATCAGCTGTCTGGGTACCCAAGGCTAGTGCTAGAAAATGGCGAAAATTCGTGTATTCATTCGCCGTCAGCGAAATGAATCCGGCACTTTTCTCATCAGAAGCAAATCAACAAATCCTTTTATCAGTTTGTTTTGATATATAATCTGGATAATATATATTAAAATGGCCTTGGTTCAAGCATGTTTAACAGGTAAAATCAGATTTTTTCCTACCTAGGCCCCTTAGCACTGCGGTACCCTACGCCGTGTGGGGGAACCGATCTCGGCAGTATTTCTTAAGTAGCCTATCTTTCGTAAAATCCTTAGTTGAATTTTATTAATATAAATTTAATTGTATGAATATGCTATTTAAATGTTATTGAAATTTTTTTTTGCTGCATTTTGTAATTCCGCACTACTTGCTTTATCGCGATTCCAAGATGGCGGCAATTCAAATTTTGATTTGGTAATAATTCGCGAGGTCAACCACTTTGCTGCCCGACTGCACGGCGTTTTTAAAATACTATGAAAGCCCCAGTGGTCTAAATGGTTAGGACATATCTAGGTTTTTCTCCTTCTCACAGACTTCTTCATCTTGATTTCCTCATCATATCGTTTTAAATAAATTGATTGACTGTTTGAAATTTGTTCTATCTATAGATAGAAACAAGAGAGTAGGATACTGTACTATCATCGGTCCGTAAAATGTTATAAATGAATTCGTGCGTCCTAATACTGTATAATGAGCGAACTGAGTTGCATCACATTTTCCGCTTTTGGCACGCCTGACATACCATGTTTACTGTTAGATGCCAATATCGTTACAATTTTTGAATAGTGCCCTCTATGGTTTGATGTATTTTAAAATATTATTGCGCCCTCTATAGTTTTCAGAAAATCTCACAAGTTGGGAGATCTGTAATATTGTTTATTTTTGTTGATTTTTGAATATGCATTTTTGGAAATTTCAAAAATTGAACAACTAAGATGAAGCGAATGCGCTATATTACGTTATGTACACTTCATGTCGTTTCTTTGCGAAATGATGATGAGATGAGTTGTCGTGAATGCTAGATATGGAAATGTTTTTTACGCCTGTCTGGTATACAGTTTACGGAGAAAAGGAAAACTGGATATTTTTATCATTAATTCCCGCCCAGGCAGATCCATCCTGCCCTGCGTTGTAATTAATGCCGGCGGTGGCATGTATAAATAGTGCCTATAAGGTTGACGTTTTAGTTGCCGGTTCGTTCATATACATACGAGGAGTACGACCGTAGGCGTGTGGGTCTAGACTAGTTATTGTAACAAACAACACAACCACTTGGTAACACTTTTATAATACCTTTCACAATTTATATTTCGAAAATTGTTGTTTCAGTTTAAAAGTCTTACTCGACTCGATCGAAAGTACTCTTTTTGAAACCAAAATTACATCCGTTTAATCATTGGTTGATTCGAAATCAATATTATTTACATCGGCTCGCCTCATTTAGCCAAATATGGTATATGTTAATCTATGTCATTCTTATCTGATGTTTGCGGGCTGCAAATCGATTTCTATACGGGTCTTACAAGTCTGTATTTCAGGCCCGATTTCAGGTTCAGACAATCACCGAAAAGCCTTGGGGCAAGTCTAGAACTGGGAGTACTTTTATAAACAACTCGAATGATTGTTTATGGCATCATTTTCATGAGTAAGCTTGCTGCTGATTCGATTTCTGTACAAGAAGGTTGGTAAGTAATCTGATAGGCTTGGCGGCTTTATCGTCTTAATTTTGCTTGAGATTAAATGAAATGTTATTTTATAAAGCTTTTCTGACTTAAGCTACATATAGCAGTATTCCTGTTTCCGTACCTTCAGTTTCGTTTGTGTTTTATAGGCATAGCACATTATAACAAAATAGAATTGCGGGCATGTGAACAAATATGGTACGCAATAGATTAATAGGCAAACCGTATGATAGACCACTCCCCACTCAATGAGAACACATATGGTTTCACACAATAATTACTGTTAAGACGAACTCTCTGTTAAAAAGTAGTAGTGTTAAGAGGTATAGCTGGTTTGATTGGTAGTACTACAAATTTTAATAATCTATTTAGTAACCATATATTAACCAAAATAATGGCAGAGCTAAAAAGGTTTCGCAGACACTACGAATAACACCAGAATTGATCATTTCTTGCGACAGTGAGGTCTTTCTAGCAAATGAAAACAATTATCTTGACTAATCAAGATGATAACTACTGAGCTTATGCATCACAATATCTGTGTGTATCAAGCAGAAGATGACGGAGATGATGATGGCCTCTATGATATATCTAAAATAGTTATAGGTGACAAGAAAGAGTTTCTGTTTAAGTATGGTTGGTCAGTAAACGACACGGTTTCTTGCATTTATGGCCACACCAAATGTGAAATCTATAAATGTAAGTTTCCAAATACTGTCTACACTACATTTACAAATATGCAGTCGACTGATAACACCATTCAAACAGCAGGGTTAATAGCAATGCAGGTTACATATGGAAGCAAAAAGACACTTCTTGAAAAGGCTCGTTATGAAAAGTTTCAAAACCAAGCAGCAAAGGATGAAATTGACCCAGACCGTCTACCACCAACAGAAAATGCAGCTACACAGCATTTTTTTTCGGGTTCATCTACAAGTTGTATTCCGGAAACTTCTGACACCATCCGTTCTTGAGCCTGTTGGAAAGATGATGGGATCTAGATAGTAACGGAAATCTAAGGTTGAAAATGATACATGGAGTATCACACCAGATGCTCTTTTAAAAGGAATATGCTGCAACTGCAAATCAAGTCAAGAACTGAAATTCAGCTGTACTAAGGCAGGATTGTCATGTGCTTCTGCATTCGGGTTTTCTGTGGGCACTGATTGACTATCCTAATTTTTACACAAAAATGGGTATATTAACCTTTGACCTCATTTTTAACGGTGAAGATATAGTCATAGTGGACCAATTTTATTTGTTTTTATTTCTAGTATAGCTCTGTGCATTTTGACACCAAGATCAACCTTTATCATACATTGTTGCGAAGATACAATTTTTAGTATTTTTAAAGAAGGTCAATGACCTTAACACGAAAAAAAAGAAGTTTTCCCATCCCCTATTTCTCCTTACTTGTTTTTGGTACATCTGTATATCCATACCCCTACACAAATCAGTTGACATGCACTTTATAATGTAACATTTGACTTGATAGTACATTATAAGTATGTGTTAAACCAAAAAAAAATTTAGTATATTGACCTTTGACCTGATTTTTGAATGTCAAGATATGGTCATAAGGGTCCAATTTTGTTTAATTCCTGGCATAATTGTGTGCATTTCGACACCAATCTCAACCATATACCATATTTTGTTGAGAAGATACAATTTTTAGCATTATAAAATGAGGTCAATGACCCCCCAAAATGTCCCCACCCCCCATCCTTCCTTACATTTTTTTGGTATATCTGTATACCCATACCTACACAAAATCCGTTAAAATCAGCTTCTTTGCAATATTTGTTTGCAAACGAACCTTAAAGCCCCATTCCTTACGTTTTTTAGATCTAATTTAAGATCACAAACTATATTTAATGTAAAAATAATACTATATGATCCTATTGCGATAACTTTTTTCGTCTTTAAACGGTTAAAAATGTGAAAAATAAGTCGATTCTAATAATTATAGCGGCCCGCTATAAATCCCAAAATGCATTGCGCGCGGATTGATATTTTTGTTTTTCACCTGTAATTCGCCCACTTTTCGATCGATCGTGAGGCCAAAACAAATGGAAGACTCCTAACTTTTCAGCGAAAATACCGGGTTTTCCCCAATTTGTATCAACGGAGTCTGGCAAAAATAGAAAGACAATTAATGCAGCAACTATACAACGTCAGGCTAGGTATATAGGTAGCGTACGATGTTCGTACGTTACCGATGTTTACCAGCTAGGCCTACAAAACTAAGCCTAGCTAGGCTAGGCCTAAGACCGTCCACGAGAGGTCGATCGCCGCGAGCTACTTAGGTAGTGCATTGTTTCTCACTTTTTATCATAATTTACCATAAAACGTACATTTAAGACAAGGAATGACATGGTTTAATGTTTTTAAAGTGATATATATGTATTATTTTCCAAAAAACGTCCAAAATTGCAGGGAAGGGGTCTTTAACATATGGTTACTAATTACCATTAATTACATCACAAAACAATCAATGAACGACAAGACCATGCATGGTCCAGTTTTTGAATGTTTGCACTTATAAAATGACAAAATAAATGATTAAATTCAACCAAAAATCCATTGGCTGGCAGCCAATTTGACCATGTTTTAAATCACGTTTTTTTTCAGGTAAATACATTTTTTTTCGATCCAATTTTTGGTCAAAGTGGATAACTATTATGTTACATTAATATGGAATATTCAACAAAAAATGTTTTAAGAATTATTTTTTCCGGGGGACAACAATCTTTAAATGACGCCCCAGATGGCTGGAAATGGTACTCTCGGACATAAAATTCATGATAAATCATCATACTTTTTCCCTCCAATAAACACACGTACGTTTTTTCAATTACAGGACGATATAACATTTTGTTGCCGTTTTTATTCACTCAGTATTTAGTTTTGATTGCTTCAAGTTCAAAGCGAACTTACATCTAGGGGAAGCCCCGAAAAAATAAATTAAATATATAAATGTAAATAGGTATTGATACAGTTGGGTGAGTGGCTTAGAAAAGAAAACCGGTTTCTATTATGTATACTACTATATGTTTATTTACATATCCTCTATGATAATGATCTGTAGGTAACTACGACGTTCCATTTTAGACGTATACTTTTATTTATGCTTGCTGACTGCCAGCGATCTAATACAATAGGTAGGCATAGGCCTACAGGCGGTTGTTGACGGTGTCGTTTGTAGGAATCGTTCGTGCCCCTAGTAAGTGTATGATACACGCATCAATTATTTACCAGAATTTCCAGAATTGGTCAATTTTGAACTTTGACCCCTTATATCTCGAAAACGCTTCCTATCCTGATCGATTACCTTCCATATTCGTAATCTACGGAAAATTCTGGTCTAGAAAAGTTGGATGGCAATTTGTCCCCTTTCGGGTGGTGATATACCCCCTCCTGCCACCGGACTAAATATCATGTTACATCCAGGGACGTTTATTTTTCAGGTGAAAAAAAAAGAAAGGCAATTCATTTCGCAACTCTTAGGTGACCTCTGATAAAAATTGAATTAGCACGGCACTGAAACATTTTGTTTTAATCAAAGTGAAAGTACTTTACTCTTTTTTACGCTTTTTTCCCATTTTTTTCCTCCTTAAAGTAGGATAATTTTTCTTCTTCTCCAGATTTATAGGGGCGTGCGGAGGGTGCACTCCCTCTATATCCGCCACTGTATACGACCCTCCTGCTCGGCAGCGCATTGGATCAAGGAACGTAATGTAACATCCAATTCCTTCTGAAGAGAACGACTCCACCGTCTAACATATGTTTTGTATTGCCTACAGCCAATACAATTCAAACATTGTATTTTTGCACGGAAACAAACAAATAAAGAACAGCTAAAAGAAAGCTTATACCACTGTAATTGTAAGAGAAACGAAGCGAATTGTAAATGCCTAGGGGTAATTATTGATGAGACATTAAGTTGGACGCCACATGTTAGGAAAACAGTTTCATCTAAACTGGGTATGTTAAGCAGAGACAGGGCTGTCTCCCCAACGCAGTCTAAACACACTCTATGTAAGTTTAGTTAGGCCATCGTTGGACTACTGCTGTACAGTATGGGGAGGTTGGTACATATCCCACAATACTTGGCTTAACAAATGCATGAAAAGAGCAGCTAGAATAATATTAAAGTGTGATTTTCTTACCCCATCATCTGATATGTTTTCAAATTTGAACTGGCTCCCGTTTTCCGAAAGAGTTACAAATAAAAAAAAAGGCCATAACTCGTTTTTTAATGTTTCAACAATCTGGCACCTCCATTACCTCAAACTCGTGAAACAAGGCAGTCAATAGTTATGAAGTTGAAGGTCCCTTTTGCGAAAAAAGAAAGTTACCTCACGAGTTTTGTGTAAGTCGGACAAATATATGAAACAAGTTGCATATTGACTTAAGAACCGAGACTTCTGTAAGTGTTTTAAAATCCAATTTGTATGATACAATGCATTAAGTACAATTAAGACCATACTGTGTTCAAAATGAGAGGAGCTACGTTACCTTCAAATAACGTAATTCAGGGCCCAAATGGAAACCAACTGTTTGGTCTACCCCGGGTAAATAAATGTAATAATAATAATAATAACACTGTAGCTAGGCTGAATTTCAATCAACTTATTTATTCAAGTATTATTCAAATATTCATGTGACTGCTCCACAATTAAACAGACTTTAAATCGGTTTTTGGCTTAGGGATGAAAAGATCTGTATCATGGTGGCTTAAATTATAATAATTAATATCATTGTATGTAAACATAATTCTTCTCATGCATTGTAGGCGGAAGTTGTTTTTTTGTTTCTGTCTTCTAAGTTCTACGTGACCCACGTTTCTAAAACGTTGTAATATAAAGGTTTTTGACTGTATTGAGGCTTGTGGAATCATAGAGATATTATAGTGAACTATAATATCTCTATGGTGGAATTAGCAGCTCTAAGTAACTCAATACCTCAAATTACACTCGTAAAGTAGTAGAATTCGGCACATTTCAAGACAGAAACCGGACGTTATGAACACGACTACACACAAAAAATAACGATTACCTCCTGTTTGTGTATTATTTCAATACAAGGCAAAAACTGAAGTGTCAACATGTAGGTTATTTAGACACCAAGATCTTGCATCTATCTGATTTAGTTCTGATTAATTAGGATATTTGGCTTGTTGTTGACAAGCCCTGACATTCCACTCCCCCTAAATTGATTTATAAAGATCTTTTCAGATTTGTAGTCCCTAAATATATGTTTGTCTTTTGCTCTCATCTTTCTATATTATGAATTCTTAATTGTCTTACGGTCATTATTCTTTATTTCAGATGTAATTGGTAGGTTCGGGTCTCATGGCTAGAATATCAGCAAGCTTAGTTTTTGGATTCGCTACCTTCGCGGTTCTTACCTATTCTATCATGATTTGGTATCCTTATACAGGTCAGTATATGATTTTAGTTTACTGTTTGTCGATGATTGTGCACCGTAACAATAAAGACATCTGGCAGCTGCAGTACAAAAAAACGGATCGTTTACAAACCATTTATCTTTTTATTGAGTTACTATTGAGAACAGAATGGGTAGTGTGTCGACAGACAAACAGAAAACGCCATTGTTAGATCAGCACAGAAAAATTGTTTGTTGAAATATTTTTTACATACATTCATATTTACTTGATGTGTTTGGTTGTTTTTAAGTGTTCTTTAAAAAATAAAACATAATTTTGATTAAAATAGTATACATTATATATAATGATTATTATATAGGCCAACTGGCAGCAATTAAGAAATTATTTTTATTCATAGAAGCTGTCGTAGGAAGGCAGTCGTCAGGAAAGGTAAGGTCTTACCAAGATACAATATTACCGTATTTCCCTAAATATAATGCATATAGTTGGGTTATATTGCTTCGTGGGTAACACTATATCGTAGGGTTACAACATTGGAAGATTAGATAAGCCGCGCACAACTCGCTCATCATTTTATTTGTTGTTATTTTTACCTTTATTTACAAGAGTTAATCAATATGAATATGACATGTGATAGCCTACTTTGTTCCAACATTAATTATTCGAACATAATAATGTATTCTTTGATGCAAGTACCTCGGTAAGCGCTGTGCCTCGACAATATTAATTATGATTGTTGTCAGATGTGACAATTCCAATGTTGTACGTTACTTGAATTAAGTCTAAAAAGATGGCTGGTTCACCATTAAAATTGAAATTTACAGAAATATCATAACTTTTTGCGACTTTGATTTACGTTGGTAGGATGCATCACGTGCTACATAGAATAAAACGATATATAAAACATTGAACAAATATCAGTTTATTTGAATTTTACTCAAAAAAGACACGAGTAGATCGTACGTACGCCTCTATGGTGAAAGTATTACAGAAGTCCATTTAAATATGGATATACCATACGTCGGTAGCGTAAGAACGTATATAGTTTAGAAAATTACTGTGAAACATACCACTCACTACGGAATGCTGATACTGATTATTCCAACAAATATTATCGTTGGGTCGTTTCAATTTTTATATAAAAATGTTAAACTTAGGCCTAAACAAATTAATTATTTTGTTTTACAGCCGTCATACAGACTGATTGCTCAAAGTGTTATAGATAGGTACACCGCTTTGCACAAAAACCGCACAGATTATGTAAAAGCACAGTGTGATAGGCATCGTAAGGAATTACCAAAGATGGAAAAAACTCCAATTTTGCTTGTGAATGAAAAGTATAAACTTGTCTATTGTCAAACACCTAAGGCGGGAACAGACAGTTGGTGTAAACTATTTTTGGTTCTTTCAGGATATAAGAGCTATACAGAAGTTTTGAAAATGAACGTGATGAATGTGAGTGCTGCCTGGAAGAAACATGTACCAAAGTTGTCACAGTTTACACCCGCAAAACAAAGATACATTTTGTCAAATTATACAAAAATTATGATCGTGCGAAATCCGTTAACAAGACTCTTATCAGCATTCAATGACAAAGCAGTGGCGAAGAATAAAAGTGATTACAATTTGTCATTTCAACGCCAATTAAGTAAACAAATTCTACAAGATTTCAGAACAGGAAATGTTTCTGGACAATACGATCCGACATTTAATGAATTTATAAGAATGATTGTTTCTACCGAGTCCATTAATAATATTCATTGGAGGAATATGCACCAGATATGTTTTCCATGTGATATTAAATACGACATTATTGGTAGATTTGAACATATCGAAGACGATTCAAATTATATATTAAGACTTGTGGGAAGTGATATAAGATTTCCTAAATCGACAGGAACACATTTTACAAACAGTTCGCACCGTGCTAAGATTAAACAAGGTTATGCTAAAATTCCACGCTCAGATATGAAGAGTATTTATAGAAAATACAAACTTGATTTTTTGCTGTTTGGATATGAACAAGAAATACCTTGACAGATGTACTCCAACTAAAATCAATTTCGCAAAAAATAAATGGAATAATCATTTTCCAAAATCATTTGTAAAACAATACAAAATAAATGATTATGTCTAAATTAATTTTTCCTTAAATAATTACCGTTTATTGTGTAAAAATATGTAAGTATCAATTCATAATCATCATCATCATCATCATCATCATCATCATCATCATCATCATCATCATCATCATCATCATTCATAATGATTTTATATTAATCAAAGATGTAAATACAAATGATTAAATATGTATGTTGCTTTTCTTATTTTGTGATATTGACCTTTTTTATACATGAATGTCAAAGTGTTTTTAACTGAATTAAATTCATAAAGTTCCTCTGCCCAGCAGCCGGTTCTCTCAAGACCAGTATTCTTGCCAAGAACCGACATGATTTGTTCTTTTTAAATGCCTAAATTCAAAGTTTAATTGTAAATTTGTCTTTAAATTTAATTTTCGTGTAATAATTATTAAGATTATGATTAATAATCTTTTAAAATGCTGCAGTTTTCTCGTGTCAATGTTTGTAAAAACGGTATTTTTTGTCGGGTTGCTCATTCATATAATAGTTTAGTTCAAATGTTTCCTTACATCGATATTTTTAGTTGTAGGGCTAATAATTCTGCTTTTAATGTCATTTTTAATAATATATAAATCTATTTGTTTTCCCTGTTCTTTTTTTTTGTGTAAATCAAATGTATATTTCATGGCGATCCTGTATTAATGTTTTTCCTTACACTGTTGGATCTTGAATAAATAAATAAATAAAATGTATACTTTGTGAGTTTAATTAATTATTTTGTAATGTTTACATTTTATTTTACGTTATTTAACAAGCCCATAGGCCTATACATGGCTGCAGTCGCGTTTTAAAATTAATGTTTATCGACCAACCGACCAACCAACCGACAAAGATAGTGAGCTGTTGCATCAATTCATAATCATCATCATCATCATCATCATCATTCATAATGATTTTATATTAATCAAAGATGTAAATACAAATGATTAAATATGTATGTTTCTTTTCTTATTTTGTGATATTAACCTTTTTTATACATGAATGTCAAAGTGTTTTTAACTGATTTAAATTCACAAAGTTCCTCTGCCCAGCAGCCGGTTCTCTCAAGACCAGTATTCTTGCCAAGAACCGACATGATTTTTTCTTTTTAAATGCCTAAATTCAAAGTTTAATTGTAAATTTGTCTCTAAATTTAATTTTCGTGTAATAATTATTAAGATTATGATTAATAATCTTTTAAAATGCTGCAGTTTTCTCGTGTTAATGTTTTTAAAAACGGTATTTTTTGTCGGGTTGCTCATTCATATAATAGTTTAGTTCAAATGTTTCCTTACATCGATATTTTTAGTTGTAGGCCTAATAATTCTGCTTTTAATGTCATTTTTAATAATATATAAATCTATTTGTTTTCCTTGTTCTTTTTTTTGTGTAAATCAAATGTATATTTCATGGCGATCCTGTATTAATGTTTTTCTTTACACTGTTGGATCTTGAATAAATAAATAAATAAAATGTATACTTTGTGAGTTTAATTAATTATTTTGTAATGTTTACATTTTATTTTACGTTATTTAACAAGCCCATAGGCCTATACATGGCTGCAGTCGCGTTTTAAAATTAATGTTTATCGACCAACCGACCAACCAACCGACAAAGATAGTGAGCTGTTGCATCAATTCATAATCATCATCATCATCATCATCATCATCATCATTCATAATGATTTTATATTAATCAAAGATGTAAATACAAATGATTAAATATGTATGTTGCTTTTCTTATTTTGTGATATTAACCTTTTTTATACATGAATGTCAAAGTGTTTTTAATTGATTTAAATTCATAAAGTTCCTCTGCCCAGCAGCCGGTTCTCTCAACGCGACAAATATTGAATCTACAAATAACCATTTAATACCGTTTAAAAACCAAGTTTTATTTATTAAATAAGCGAATAAACAAAATCAATCTTATCTTAATTGTATGTAAATTAAATACTATAGTGAGCGAATATGTAGAAACAAAACGGTTAAAGATACGCTGAGCGTATTACATTACAAACACGGGTACCTTTATACATCATTTACACCGGCCTACATTTCCGCATTTTTGCATCCCTGATACGACTCGGGTTATACAATTCCTGATCAACTCCGCATTTTTACTGGGGTGTACAAGGTTTATTATATATAAACATAATATTACTCGTCTTTACTTATTTCCTAAAACTCTGCGGTATTTTGGTGATAAGTCATTTTCGGTTCTGGTCCACGATTATTGCATTGCTATACCTGATCGTGTTCGTGAGGTTTCTAATGTTCAATCTTTTAAGAAACAACTTTAGACGCATTTTTTTTTAAACAGTTGTAATTTGTATATTTTTATAGTATTTTTAATGTTATTTGTAGGCTAATATTTTTGATTATGTAAATTATTGTATTTAAGATGCATATCTTTGTAGGCCTATTTGAAAATAGAAACAACTGAGGATTCTTTGGAATAAGCTTGACAATGAAGGGATACTTGAGGAAAGATTGCTACGGCATATATGGAAAAAAGAATTAGAACAAGATCCATATCGCTTTGAAAGATGAGGGCGTATCAATTTGATCTCTGTTGCGCGTGCGTACAACTGAGGACTAGTGCTGTTCCGCCGTACCACGCCGAGAATGTTAAAGAGTCGTTATCCAATCGAGTTCGAACAATACCATGAAAGCCCCAGTGGTCTAATGGTTAGGACATCTGCATATCAAGCAGGCGGTCCGAGTTCGAGTCTCGGTTGGGGCGACTTTTTCTCATTCTCACAGATTTTCTCATCTTTATCGTTTCAAATTAATTAATTAAATTTCAGTATATCACCGGGCGGTTTAGAATTAATGTTCTTTTCCTCTTGTGTTTATATATATAAAAGTATCTCTTCGGATTTCCTCATCTTTATCGTTTCAAATTAATTAATTAAATTTCAGTATATCACCAGTTTATATATATAAAAGTACTGAGGACTAGTGCTGTTCCGCCGTTTATAATCAGGCAAAGAACATTAATTCTAAACCACCCGGTGATATACTGAAATTTAATTAATTAATTTGAAACGATAAAGATGAGGAAATCTGTGAGAATGAGACTCGTGAATAAAAATACTGTAAGATGAGGGCGTATCAATTTGATCTCTGGTGCGCGTGCGTACAACTGAGGACTAGTGCTGTTCCGCCGTACCACGCCGAGAATGTTAAAGAGACGCTATCCAATCGAGTTCGAACAATACCATGAAAGCCCGAGTGGTCTAATGGTTAGGACATCTGCATATCAAGCAGGCGGTCCGAGTTCGAGTCTCGGTTGGGGCGACTTTTTCTCATTCTCACAGATTTCCTCATCTTTATCGTTTCAAATTAATTAATTAAATTTCAGTATATCACCGGGCGGTTTAGAATTAATGTTCTTTGCCTGATTTGTTTATATATATAAAAGTATCTCTTCGGAGATCCCGCCTCGTGAATAAAAATACTGTAAGATAAGGGCGTATCAATTTGATCTCTGGTGCGCGTGCGTACAACTGAGGACTAGTGCTGTTCCGCCGTACCACGCCGAGAATGTTAAAGAGTCGCTATACAATCGAGTTCGAACAATACCATTAAAGACCCCTTCCCTGCAATTTTGGACGTTTTTTGGAAAATAATACATATATATCACTTTAAAAACATTAAACCATGTCATTCCTTGTCTTAAATGTACGTTTTATGGTAAATTATGATAAAAAGTGAGAAACAATGCACTACCTAGGTAGCTCGCGGCGATCGACCTCTCGTGGACGGTCTTAGGCCTAGCCTAGCTAGGCTTAGTTTTGTAGGCCTAGCTGGTAAACATCGGTAACGTACGAACATCATACGCTAGCTATATACCTAGCCTGACGTTGTATAGTTGCTGCATTAATTGTCTTTCTATTTTTGCCAGACTCCATTGATACAAATTGGGGAAAACCCGGTATTTTCGCTGAAAAGTTAGGAGTCTTCCATTTGTTTTGGCCTCACGATCGATCGAAAAGTGGGCGAATTACAGGTGAAAAACAAAAATATCAATCCGCGCGCAATGCATTTTGGGATTTATAGCGGGCCGCTATAATTATTAGAATCGACTTATTTTTCACATTTTTAACAGTTTAAAGACGAAAAAAGTTATCGCAATAGGACCATATAATATAATTTTTACATTAAATATAGTTTGTGATCTTAAATTAGATCTAAAAAACGTAGGGAATGGGGCTTTAAAGCCCCAGTGGTCTAATGGTTAGTTATATATATAAAAGTATCTCTTCGGAGATCCCGCCTCGTGAATAAAAATACTGTAAGATGAGGGCGTATCAATTTGATCTCTGGTGCGCGTGCGTACAACTGAGGACTAGTGCTGTTCCGCCGTACCACGCCGAGAATGTTAAAGAGTCGCTATCCAATCGAGTTCGAACAATACCATGAAAGCCCCAGTGGTCTAATGGTTAGGACATCCGCATATCAAGCAGGCGGTCCGAGTTCGAGTCTCGGTTGGGGCGACTTTTTCTCATTCTCACAGATTTCCTCATCTTTATCGTTTCAAATTAATTAATTAAAATTTCAGTATATCACCGGGCGGTTTAGAATTAATGTTCATTGCCTGATGTGTTTATATATATATATATATATATATATATATATATATATATATATATATATATATAATTTGAATAATTTGAACAAATATATAATTTGAAACGATAAAGATGAGGAGATCTGTGAGAATCCGAGACTCGAACTCGGACCGTCTGCTTCATATGCAGTTGCCCTAACCATCAGACCACTGAGGCTTTCATGGTATTGTTCAAACTCGATTGGATAGCGACTCTTTAACATTCTCGGCGTGGTACGACGGCGGAACATCACTAGCCCCTTCGTTGTATGGACGCGCACCATAGAGATCAAATTGATACGCCCTCATCTTTCAGTATTTTTATTCACGAGGCGGGATCTCCGAAGAGATACTTTTCTATTATAAACAAAACCGGCCCTGTGTAAGTATTTACCGAAATAATTCAGGATATTCTATAATAATGTTGTACCACTAAAGCAATGTACAGAGGTCAATACAGTTACAATTTATTAGTTAAACACTAATTTTCTTAATTGTTAAATAATGTATAGCTGTAGACCTACTGATTCTGTACCCTGTGCAACGAGGACACGATCTATTTACTATTATTATGGGATAAGGGCATATGCCTATTCTGCCATAATTTAAAATGGAATTTATAATACGGGACCTGAAAGCCCGCGAAAACAGAAGTGTTATTACGTTCGGCCTGAAACAATGTTGTTATGTTGATCGGTTCACACAATAAACCTTTTCAATTACAGTTCGGTAGATATTTGTTTGTATATATCAGAAAAAGAGTCTATGAGGGCTCACGGTTGAACGATATGGAAAGCCAAACCCGCCAAAAATAAATAATACATACCATCCACCAATAATTAATTCGTACAAAATTCAAACCATCCAATATTATCTCATGCAGTTCAATGAAAACTTAACCCATTCACCTAGTATCTACACCATCCAATACAATGTGTGACCATCTACCACTAGCCCAAACGACAATACGCCGAACAAACTACCCATAACACAAACCATCTAAAGAATGTTGAGCCCAGGCAGCAATAATTGAATTAATCTAACGTTAATACAAGTATATATTAGCCAACTCATTTATCAACATTTCATGTAGTTCATGAACATTTCAAACAAAGCATCTTAATTATAGTTCATCGAATTCTAATTCTAATACATTGCCTGTTTTATACACCGTTCGTCTGTTCAACAGTTTAAACAACTTTATAAATTTATAAATTAGTTTACATCTCCCTGTGTGTGTAACGTAGGCCTAGGCCTAAAGTAAGTGTCATACAGTCGTAAAGTTGACATTCACCCTCCGCCCCTCAATATTAAATCGGCGCCAACAGTTACAATTTAACAATAAAACAATAAATGTGCGAACAACTACCGTTTAAAACTTGTCGAGTGGAATATCTACACTTTACATGCGTAAATGCGAATGATGTACAAAACTGACTATGGAAAGTATGAAAATTAAAAAATAGTATATCAACTGACATATACGTAAGCAGAGCCAAAAACTAACGTTTGAAAAGTTGTCGAATGAAATGTTATCACATGAAATCACGAACAAGCGAACGGTGTGTAATACTGGCCAATCGAAAGTAGGCGATTGAAATGCAACCACTTTAACTCAAGAAAATACGTTCGGTGCGAAAAATCGCCGTTTGGATAGTCGATGCTTCAAATATCATGGTTTGAAATCACGAACAAGCGAACGGTGTGTAATACTGGCCAATCGAAAGTAAGTGATTGAAATGCAACCACTTTAACTCAAGAAAATACGTTCGGTGCGAAAAATCGCAATTTTGAAAGTCGATGCTTCAAATATCATGGTTTGAACTCACGAACGGGCGTATCGTGTGCAAAACAGTTGTTTAAACTGTTGAACAGACGAACGGTGTATAAAACAGGCAATGTATTAGAATTAGAATTCGATGAACTATAATTAAGATGCTTTGTTTGAAATGTTCATGAACTACATGAAATGTTGATAAATGAGTTGGCTAATATATACTTGTATTAACGTTAGATTAATTCAATTATTGCTGCCTGGGCTCAACATTCTTTAGATGGTTTGTGTTATGGGTAGTTTGTTCGGCGTATTGTCGTTTGGGCTAGTGGTAGATGGTCACACATTGTATTGGATGGTGTAGATACTAGGTGAATGGTTTAAGTTTTCATTGAACTGCATGAGATAATATTGGATGGTTTGAATTTTGTACGAATTAATTATTGGTGGATGGTATGTATTATTTATTTTTGGCGGGTTTGGCTTTCCATAGAACGATTTTGGATTCTTGCTCTTTGATTGGTTGACGCGAATCAACAGATTTTTTGATCAAGAATTTTCACTTGTACCGCTGTGAAGTCACGTTGTCTCTCAGAGGGTATTCAGTTGCATGCGTACAGTTCAGGTTGAGCTCACACACAAACAGGCTACAGCACAATAAAGTTCAAAATTGACCATTTTTAAATGCCATTTTTGAATTAGTAGATTGATATTTGTTGGCAAATAATACATTTTTGGAAAGGTACACATGTCTTCTTTCAAATTCTGTGTATACAATTAACTAGTGAAAAATTGGGCATGTGATTCATAATTAAAGAACTATCTGTGATTTGTATGTATCTTTGCGATTAAAGGACATCTTTTTACTAAATAATCATAAATTAATCAAAAGAACAATGATTAATTTTAAAATGTCGAGCGGCGTTTTTTGTAAGAAATATCTTCTTGTTTAAACGAAACTCCATTGATGGAAGTCAATAAGTTCTGGGTTATATCTAATTACAACCATGTTAAAGTGGGAGTCTCAATATACTTCGTGTCACGTCCTCACACCTGCCACCATGCAATTTCTCCCGATATTTTGGATGAAATATATCCCACTTCGTGAATAAAAATACTAAAAGATGAGGGCGTATCAATTTGATCTCTGTGGTGCGCGTGCGTACAACGAAGGGGCTAGTGATGTTCCGCCGTCGTACCACGCCGAGAATGTTAAAGAGTCGCTATCCAATCGGGTTTTAACAATACTATGAAAGCCCCAGTTGTCTAAATGGTTAGGACATATCAAGCAGAAGGTTCCGGGTTCAAATCTAGGTTTTTCTCCTTCTCACAGACTTCCTCATCTTGATTTCCTCATCATATCGTTTTAAATGAATTGATTAATTGATTGGCGGTTTGAAATTTGTTCTATCTATAGATAGAAACAAGAGAGTAGGATACTGTACTATCATCGGTCCGTAAAATGTTATAAATGAATTCGTGCGTCCTAATACTGTAATGAGCGAACTGAGTTGCATCACATTTCCGCTTTTGGCACGCCTGACATATCATGTTTACTGTTAGATGCCAATATCGTTACCATTTTTTAATATTGCCCTCTATGGTTTGATGTATTTTAAAATATTATTGCGCCCTCTATAGTGTTCAGAAAATCTCACAAGTTGGGAGATCTGTAATATTGTATATTTTTGTTGATTTTTGAATATGCATTTTTGGAAATTTCAAAAATTGAACAACTAAGATGATGCGAATGCGCTATATTACGTTTTGATACACGCTTGTGTGTAAACTTCATGTCGTTTCTTTACGAAATGATGATGTGATGAGTTTTTGTGAATGCTAGATATGGAAATGTTTTTTACGCCTGTCTGGTATACAGTTGACGGAGAAAAGGAAAACTGGGTATTGTTATCATTAATTCCCACCCAGGCAGATCCATCCTGCCCTGCGTGGTAATTAATGCCGGTGTAAGATTGAAATGTGTCCATCATTCAAAAGTGTCCAGGTGGACACTTTTCAACATTGGATAGTGTCCAATTGCATGTTTCAACGGGTTCGCGGGCGTTTTCCAACAATTTAATGCTGTCCGGCGCGTTTAATAATGTCTGACCCTTGGATTGAATACCGTCCGTGGTTGAGATTTGAGATTCAGGTTTTGATCGTGATTGCGCATGCACTTGTCTTTTTTTAACGACGACTATTAAGTTAATAATGCCAAACTAGTTTTTATTTTTCAAAGATTTTTTGGCTTAAAACACCTCCAAATAGCGACCATTGTATTATTTGGTATGAATAAAGACAAGAAGAATAAATAATAATATAATAATAATCATGTAATAAAAACAAGTAATTATACTGGTCCTCTTCCAATTAAAGAACACTTTAGTTTAAACACTTTCAATTAGCGACCATTTTTATTATTTTGTATGAGTAAAGACAAGAATAATAAATAGTTTATAATCATGTGATAAAAAACAAGTAATTGTACTGGTCCTCTTCCAATTAAAGATCACTTAAATTTAAACACTTCCAATTAGCGACCGTTATTATTATTTTGTATGAATAAAAAACAAGAAGAATAAATAGATTTTAATCATGTGATAAAAAACAAGTAATTGTACTGGTCTTCTTCCAATTAAAGATCACTTTACTTTAAGACACTTCCAATTAGCGACCGTTATATTATTTTGTATGAAGAAAGGAAAGAATAATAAATAGTTTATAATCATGTGATAAAAAACAAGTAATTGTACTGGTCCTCTTCCAATTAAAGATCACTTTACTTTAAGACACTTCCAATTAGCGACCGTTATATTATTTTGTATGAAGAAAGGAAAGAATAATAAATAGTTTATAATCATGTGATAAAAAACAAGTTATTGTACTGGTCCTCTTCCAATTAAAGATCACTTTACTTTAAGACACTCCCAATTAGCGACCGTTATTATTATTTTGTATGAGTACAGACAAGAGGAATAAATAGTTTATAATCATGTGATAAAAAACAAGTAATTGTACTGGTACTCTTCCAATTATAGATCACTTTAGTTTAAGACACTTCCACTTACCGACCATTTTATTATTTTGTATGAGTAAAGACAAGAAGTTTAAAAAACAAGTAATTGTACTGCTCCTCTTCCAATGAAAGATCACTTTACTTTAAGACACTTCCAATTAGCGACCGTTATATTATTTGGTATGAATAAAGACAAGAAGAATAAATAGATTTTAATCATGTGATAAAAAACAAGTAATTGTACTGGTCCTCTTCCAATTAAAGATCACTTAAATTTAAAAATTTCCAATTAGCGACCGTTATTATTATTTTGTATGAATAAAAAACAAGAAGAATAAATAGATTTTAATCATGTGATAAAAAACAAGTAATTGTACTGGTCCTCTTCTAATTAAAGATCACTTAAATTTAAACACTTCCAATTAGCGACCGTTATATTATTTTGTATGAAGAAAGGCAAGAATAATAAATAGTTTATAATCATGTGATAAAAAACAAGTTATTGTACTGGTCCTCTTCCAATTAAAGATCACTTAAATTTAAACAATTCCAATTAGCGACCGTTATTATTATTTTGTATGAATAAAAACAAAAAGAAAAAATAGATTTTAATCATGTGATAAAAAACAATTAATTGTACTGGTCCTCTTCCAATTAAAGATCACTTAAATTTAAACACTTCCAATTAGCGACCGTTAATATTATTTTGTATGAATAAAAACAAAAAGAATAAATAGATTTTAATCATGTGATAAAAAACAAGTAATTGTACTGGTCCTCTTCCAATTAAAGATCACTTTAATTTAAGACACTTCCAATTAGCGATCGACCGTTATATTATTTTGTATAAAGAAAGACAAGAATAATAAATAGTTTATAATCATGTGATAAAAAACAAGTTATTGTACTGGTTCTCTTCCAATTAAAGATCACTTAAATTTATACACTTCCAATTAGCGACCGTTATTATTATTTTGTATGAATAAAAACAAGAAGAATAAATAGATTTTAATCATGTGATGAAAAACAAGTAATTTTACTGGTACTCTTCCAATTATAGATCACTTTAGTTTAAGACACTTCCACTTACCGACCATTTTATTATTTTGTATGAGTAAAGACAAGAAGTTTAAAAAACAAGTAATTGTACTGCTCCTCTTCCAATGAAAGATCACTTTACTTTAAGACACTTCCAATTAGCGACCGTTATATTATTTGGTATGAATAAAGACAAGAAGAATAAATAGATTTTAATCATGTGATAAAAAACAAGTAATTGTACTGGTCCTCTTCCAATTAAAGATCACTTAAATTTAAAAATTTCCAATTAGCGACCGTTATTATTATTTTGTATGAATAAAAAACAAGAAGAATAAATAGATTTTAATCATGTGATAAAAAACAAGTAATTGTACTGGTCCTCTTTCAATTAAAGATCACTTAAATTTAAACACTTCCAATTAGCGACCGTTATATTATTTTGTATGAAGAAAGGCAAGAATAATAAATAGTTTATAATCATGTGATAAAAAACAAGTTATTGTACTGGTCCTCTTCCAATTAAAGATCACTTAAATTTAAACAATTCCAATTAGCGACCGTTATTATTATTTTGTATGAATAAAAACAAAAAGAATAAATAGATTTTAATCATGTGATAAAAAACAATTAATTGTACTGGTCCTCTTCCAATGAAAGATCACTTTACTTTAAGACACTTCCAATTAGCGACCGTTATATTATTTTTTATGAATAAAAACAAGAAGCATAAATAGTTTATAATCATGTGATATAACACAAGTAATTGTACTGGTTCTCTTCCAATTAAAGGTCACTTTACTTTAAGACACTTCCATTTAGAGACCGTTATTATTATTTTGTATGAATAAAAACAAGAAGAATAAATAGATTTTAATTATGTGATAAAAAATAAGTAATTGTACTAGTCCTCTTCCAATTAAAGATCACTTAAATTTAAACACTTCCATTTAGCGACCGTTTTATTATTTTATACGAGTAAAGACAAGAATAACAAATAGTTTATAATCATGTGATATAAAACAAGTAATTGTACTAGTCCTCTTCCAATTAAAGATCACTTAAATTTAAACACATCCAATTAGCGACCGTTATTTTATTTTGTATGAGTAAAGACAAGAATAATAAATATTTTTTAATCATGTGATAAAAAACAAGTAATTAGTGTACTGGTCCTCTTTAAATTTAAGATCACTTAACTTTAAGACACTTCTAATTAGCGACCGTTATATTTTTTGGTATGAATAAAGACAAGAAGAATAAATAGTTAAGACAAGAAGAATAAATAGTTTATAATCATGTGATAAAAAACAAGTAATTGTACGGGTCCTCTTCCAATTATAGATCATTTTAGTTTAAACACTTCCAATTAGCGACCGTTATATTATTTTGTTTGAGTAAAAACAATAAGAATAAATAGTTTTTAATCATGGGATAAAAAAACAAGTAATTTTACTGGTCCTCTTCCAATTAAAGATCACTTTACTTTAAGACACTTCTAATTAGCGACCGTTATATTATTTTGTACGAGTAAAGACAAGAAGAATAAATAGTTTATAATCATGTGATAAAAAAACAAGTTATTGTAATGGTTCTCTTCCAATTAAAGATCACTTAAATTTAAACACTTCCATTTAGCGACCGTTTAATCCCCAATCAATTAAAAGTTGCACCTTTTTATAATCAACACGATATAGCTGATCTCTTGAAAGAACATAATCCGTTTTACTGAAGTATTATGTTAATTGGCACATTGATCGTCACATCGAGAATATGGTGGGGGTGTCACACTATGTGCGTCTAGGGTGAATGCAAAGATAATGAAATTGATATAGCGCCACATCAACACGTTTTTATGCACCTTTGGTGTAAGTATTTATTTTAGTATTTTGTCCTTAAATCCGAATTTATATTCAAAGAAAAAATGACTTGTTATGTAAAAAAACAACGATCCGGTATCTGGAATCTATCTGTTATACTATATATTTTTTGTTATGCAGACAGATTGAAAATAAATAAATGTATGAATTGTGAATTACAAAAAATATGTTGTTGTCTTGTCAGAATGAGTTGTAAATATGAACGAGTTTTGTAAACATAAATTATATATCATTGATCATTACTTATATTAACAGGACAAAATAATAATAGTGTAATAATAATGAAAAATAATTATAGAAAAATATTTATTTATTTATTTATTTATTTTTTGCTATTAAAACTTGTTTCAGTAAGTGTGTTTGTATTTATTTTACTTTGTTATTGATCATCATTGGTCTGGCTACCAATACACTGCAAGCCTCGCTACCACGTCAAGGTTAATGATCATAAAGAGGGTAGGTTGCACGTTTGTATGTGCTCCTTTGACCAAAGAAAACATATTATAGAAGAAAATTGCATAACATTATGAAACAGAATCATATGAGTTGTAAATATGAACAAGTTTTTTAAACATAAAAATACAATAAAAATAAACACTATTTACAATCTAATTCACGTACTTTTACCTTACCTTTAGTCGCGTTATTCTTTGTACAATCTGCTTTTTAATCCTTGTAGCGATCAAAGCAGGGCGCATGACACATCATCGCCTGTTTACACTGGACACATTATATTTGGTCTGTTGTTATCTGCCATTAGACCCCTTTAGTCCAGATCCCTATGTAACAAAAATTGCCTTCGTGTGCAGATCATGGGGAAAGTGTAAACATTGTGTTTTATGAATATTTGAATCATGCTGGTTGTAAAAACCCATGTTGTCAAATTTCTAAAATTCATCTTTGACCTCTGACCTCAATTTTGACCCATTGAAAACAAAATGGTCATATCTTTGTAACGCTCAGATTAAATGAAATAATTTTAGTGTCAAATTACTTGGGAGATGCATATTAATATTCGTTCTAATGGAAAAGTTTGTCCAAAAATGGCCGGAAGTATGATTTTTGGCATTTTTGACCTTTGACCTACATATCATATAACTCCGTAACTAACAGTTGGACAAACTTTAAATAGGGCTCAAAATATTCTGAAGGTGTATGTTTCTATTCAGTCTAATAAGAACTTTTTCACGAAAATGACCCAAAATGTTCTTATTGACCTTTGACCTGTACAGGTAATACACATTCCTGCAATCTCAAAATCTATTGGACGTAAAAGGATTTTTTTTGCGAAATCTTTCGAAAAATTTACATTTACAGTATATGTTTTATAATAACAACATTTTATAGAAATGTAAAATAATTCAATTTATGATCACTAACTTTGTAATTTATTAACATCACTAGCATTTGTTACAATATTAAAATGTGTTATATTTGCTGATTTTAAGCACTTCACATGAATTTATTAGAATTAGGTGTGTTTAAATATAAAGTTTTAACGAAAATTTAATTATATATCAAATAAGACCATTTTCAAATTATTATGGCTAAAAGTTAATTAGATACAGGCAACTTAAAGATGTATTTTTATTTTGTGAACAGCGTCCTCAAACTTCATTTTTCCCCAAAAATACCACATTTTTATCTTCGTAATTATTATTATTTTTTTTTTTTTATTTATTCAATTTCTGCCATATACATAAATAAAGAAGACAAAACAATTATAAAAGGAGGCACGGAAAGACCAAACAGGTGCTAAACACCTATGCTAGTTGGTCAACCCAGAACAGAGAAAAATAAATAAATTACGTTCTACAATAAAAACATCGACAAGAAAGCGACCAACTACACACATTTTCAATATCAAAATTATTTAAAAAATAAATATTGAGATAATTAAGTAATTTGGTTTTAACACGTTCACTGCCACGGCGTATTTATACGTCAAAAATTGCGTGTCGCTACTTGCCAAGACGTAATACTACGTCAAAATCGTAGCACTTTTGTATTGTATGTAGAATCGCTGGCAGTGGTGATTGGAACAGGAATTATCGCATGGCAGTTTATGAATGATGTACGTAAACGATAATCTAAAAATAAATGTCGTATGTTTGTTTGTGTTTATTCCCTCATGCATTGAATATGGTTGATACGATGGCGCCCTCACACTCAATATAATCATCTCAAACATGTCATAAATTGCGCTAATAGTAAATAAAAATAATAAAGGATGAAATGATTCAGTGTGGTTTACTGTTTTTATCTCTCGATGATAGGTTTGACCGATTTTAGCGCGGAAAATCCCCGACGTATATTTACGTTCCTGGCAAAGTCAATAAAATTGTTGGACCATTGCCAGTGACGTATTTATACGTCTCAACGGTTTTTCCCGCCATCGTATTTTGAATGACATCATGATAGTCTGTGACCAGATGTTACACTTTCAAACTGTAATTTAATATGTAAACGGGACTTGGCACTGGGACAGAAATTACGGAAAATGCCTTGGCAGTCAATGTGTTAAAAGAACTAACAGAAATTATTTACCAGAGCAGCATTGAGGGTCACATCGGATACAATATCCCAGTATTTCCGTGCAAGGTGGTTTTTGATTGGTGCGTATGGTGTACGAGTGTATTTTAATTCAGCATCATAAGCCCTCTTGTCTACATCCAGGACAGGCTCAAAGTGTGCACATACGTTTGATAGATAGATGTTTCTTTCAGATACTAAATCACCAAACTGATTACTTATTGGTGCATATTTCAACCATTCGTAATGTGGAACTCCTTTCCTTCTTCCATATTTACTGTAAACATAAACATTCGTATTTGACATGGTCGCAAATGCCATGATTTCGATGTCCGAACCCCATGTCCCATATTCCCCCATTCTCGTGTCTTCCACGTATCGTTCAAATGATCTGGATTCAATTTTTTCAAATAGGTTTTTGTTCATGGACATATAGTTTAGTATGTAATCCCGTACAACTACATGGTAGTTCTGGACACCAAAGAGAATATAACTCAAAGCCCTAAAAAGACAGTTGCCGTCCCCTCTCATATTAACAACTTTAGTAGGCCTGGCTGCCTTGTCCATTTCACATTTTAAGTGAGTTTTGTGAAAATTTTTGACATTGATACCAAACGGTGCTGTCTTTTCAAGCTGCCAATTGGCATCGACAGGAAAGAATAACTTTCTTGAAGTTTTCGTGTTGAGGTATACCACATCACTATCAGATACAGGCCTACTGTTGTCATGGTCATCATCCGGTGCGACATTATCATTGTCTAATGTAGGTATGTTATCGTGATTATCCAGTGTGATATCATCGTTCTTGGATGTAGGTATGTTAATGTGATCATCCGGTGTGATATCATCATTCTTGGATGTAGGTCTGTTATCGTTATCATCAACATTCTTTGATGTAGGTATGTTAATAATGTGATCATCCGGTGTGATATCACCATTCTTGGATGTAGGTCTGTTATCATGGTGCGTTACTTCAGGTGGGATGTCTGGCGTTCGCTTTCGTTTCTTTGGAGGGAGATGCTTATCATCAGTATTACATTTCTGTTTAGTGCTTGATGATGGACAGTTCAAAGAGGTTGTTTTATCAGACTTGTAATGTCTGATCTTGTTTCCGTTAACAATAGCCTTTCTTCCTTTTAGTCGATATGTATTGTGAGTGAGGACTTTTTCTATAATATATGGACCAGTCCATCGAGCATTAATTTTGCCTCCCTTTCTTGACAAATTTCTGGAATTCTGCAAGAGCACTTGATCTCCTGCATAGTACGTGTTGCTTTTAACACCAGCATCATGATAATGTTTTTGCTTTTTCTGTGCTTTTTTGATATTTTCTGATGCCCTTCTCCTTGAATCTTTGAGTTTCAAAAAAGCGTCCACTCTTATTTTTAAAGGAACAGTTCCGGATATGTCATCTTTATTAGACGAAACGATGGGAATACGTAATTCTACAGGCAACACAGCCTTTCTACCGTAAACTAATGAGAATGGGTCACATTTCGTAGACTTGTGCTCAGATGTTCTGTAGGCAAACAACACGTATGGGAGTTGTATATCCCAGTCATTTTGGTCTGCGTTGGTAAACGTCATAAGCATTGTGCAAAGTGTTCTGTTAAAGCGCTCCATTTGCCCGCCTGTTTGAGGATGGTATGGTGAGGCAACTCTGTGGTCTACCCCAATCCGCTTACAGAAGCTGTCATTCAGCTCATTACAAAACTCTCTACCCTGGTCTGTAATCAATATAGAAGGTGTTCCATGTCTGCAGACAAAATCAATAAAAGATTTCAGCACTGTTTTAGCAGATTTATCTGGAATTGCATCAGCTTCCACCCATTTGGTAAGGTACTCGGTAAATACAAGTAAGTATCGATTACCTGAAACACAGCAAATAATAGTATAATAAGCCGTAATAATAGTATCAAAATGTCATGATGAGATGTACAAGACCCAAACTGTACGAATGAAATAACAATAATAATAACAATATTAATATCAATAAAAATAATAAGAACAAGAAGAATAATAATATCGTGGATTTACATAGCGCCTAATGTTGTAAAACCTCTATGCGCTAAACAGTATTACCCCAGTCATGGCTTGGATCAAATTAAAACAGGCAGAAATAAAGATTATTACTGTATAGCCATAATCGATGTAAATCCGGCCACAATAATAAGAGCATCTGATTCTTGGTAAATCTAGTTTTTGTTGACAGTGTAAAAAATAGAACTGACATAATTTTAGTTTAGTTAACAATTTCAAGAAACCTCACAAATATTGCGCTTCTGCCTTTACAATAATAAATTTAAGTTCAGCCCTATTACAATAAAGGCCGAACAGAACTAATTATTAACTGTAATTTTAGGCCCTGAAGAATGAATTACAGAGTTTTCTGAACGTATTGCATTCATGTCTTCTTGCTTTTTACTTTTACATTTTGATTTAACTTTTTTATCCAGCCACAGCATTGTTGTTTTTTCAGTAAATTGTTATGAGATACCTTACCATTTTCTGTCTTTATCAAAGGCCCAACAATATCCATACCGATCTGTCTGAAAGCAGTATCTGTTACGGGTATAGGTTGAAGTGGCACTTTTTTTAAAACTTCTTTCCGTTGGCACTGATCACAGGCGGCTATAAAATTACGAACATCATCAAATGACCCCTTCCAATAATACCTTTCGCGTATCTTTTTCCAACTGTTAAAAAAAACCAAAACAAATGTGTTTATTGTATTGATGATATTCAATCTCTTTGTAGATTTACTATTGACCTTAAAACTGTATTATGGATTCTTTAAATAATTTAATTTTGTTTTGATTTTAAATATTATTTATTATTTATTACCGCAGTTCACATCACCATTCTCATCAATGCATTATACTAACATTACAGTTTGGCGTTCCATATATTTTAACTTTTCGTTTAAGGCAAGCACTGGGCACAAGTGATTAATTAACTTTTAATATTTATCTATGTTTCTAGTTTTTTTTATTTGACAATGATAAATGAATATTGAAAAGGGAAAAGATACCTTCTATGAAAAATGTCCATCAGTCCGTGATGATTCCGTTGTCACATTGTACCAGGGAGATTTACATCTCCCTGATTGTACCGTGTTTACATTCTAAATACCCACATATAAACTTAAAATTGAGGGCAGCCTCCCATACAAAATAACTACGCCCTCAATAATTCACTCAGGCAATAACAAACTCACTTGAAAAGTATAAATAATTAATTGTCCTACTAGAATTATTGTGTACGCTTGGTGAATGTGCGAAAGAGTAGATATAAAAATCCCCATTTTTTTAAAAAACCAAAATGGTAGATTTAACCACTATTAAGAGAACAATATTTTCTTCTTTAAAGATATGTTAAATATGAATGATCTAGTAACATATTCTTAAAATTTCAATAATTGTTTTTAATAGCTGACAACCCATTAAAAAGCTCGAGTACAGCATCATAATGTTAAAGACAAACCAACTTTATTTAAAAAAAAAATAAAAATGCTTATTTTAATCAGATTTACGTTATGATTTGTGTAGCAATGTAAGAAACTGAGCTAATCATTTTGATTTTAATAACAATTATTTTAATGACACTTTCCCCATGACTTTGATATTATTTTGGCTGTTATCAATTATGTTAACTTCGCCTTATTTAGGAGACATACTTAATTGACAACTACTGTTGTTTATTTATTTGTTTTGGCTCTTACCTTTCTTGATAGTAATATAATCAAATTTGTTTTGATGTACTTTATTAATAAAGAATTTAAAATACGTTTGTACAACCGTGCATAGGGTATAATGAAAGAATTTCTCTTCCAAGTGTCAATTCCCTCAGGCGTAATAAATCAGTTCCAAACAAAAACCAGTACACTAACAGAAATTAGATTTGTTTTTTTTAATATAAATAAATAAATAGTATTTTGAAATGGACTTTTGGTACCATTTCTTTCTGTACCCAACTTTACTTTGGTAGGTAAGTGGATTAGTTACTGTAATGCAATTATGTTATATTTATTTTTCCGATGTATGTTGTGTTTTTTGTCAATTAAGAGACTCTGCATTTGTTTCATGCAGTCCATTTAGGCCTATATTGTGTGTAGGTGTGGAGTGCCTTGCGTTCACTTTTACTATTGCCAGTTATGTACGTCGAGGCTATAATATTTGAGAACCACCCTAATAACCCGTTGACAATAATTTCTAGAGCCTAGGGTACGCGAGAGAAACGAGGGACTGTTTAGTAATAACAATAATATGTGTTATTTGTTTTATTATATAGGCCTAATGTTTTTTTTTTCTTTTTAACTTGTAGGAAAATAATGCAATGGTGTATGTAACAATGTAAATATATTGCTGAATAAATTTGAATGAATACATTATAATACTAAATAATGATGATGATAATAATAATTCTAATACGTTTTAAGATAAAATTTATTTAAATTTTTTAATCAATTAAATTAATACAGTATTTAATAAAATAAATTTAAATTCTATTCTCAAAAATTTTTTACAATTAAATACAAAAATTAAGCAGATTGGCATTCAAATACTAACAGCTTGTGTAGTAAATACAAATTAACATTAGCTAATGTAGAACGGTCAACAGCTAACGTCGTAACGAAAATTGCCTCATCTATATATAAATTTACGTAAGGGCAAAATTCGGTAAATCGCGCCTTACTTCTAGAATTTTTACTCGATGGTATATAAAGTTGGTTCGTACTTTCGGTACTGATTTTAACCACCTGATGTAACCCTGTTTACTAATTAAATTAAGTTAGATAATTAGTTATTGACGATTAAAACGAATTTAGGTTCAACGATTTGCCCCAAATAGGGGTGTTTTCCGATCGTGGTATACACTGTCTAATGGATGTCCATCTTGAAAAATACCCGCCACAAAAATGCGAGGAGGCTTCGCATTTTCCTATCTCCTCCTACGATAATTGTTTTTAATAGCTGAAAACCGGTTGAACAGTTCGAGTACAGCATCATAATGTTGAAGACAGGCCGATTTTCTTTAAAAAATACTATTTTGATACATTTAATATACGTTTTTACAAATGTATTGATTTTTGATGAATGGAACATTCCAAATTATTTGGTTTAACCATACAGGTATAGATTTAGATTTATGGGCCCCCTTGGAGAATAAACATAAATAGTATTGCAATGCTGTACAATACTGTTAAGGTATTAACCACTTTTGATCGCAATTTGAATCGCAAATTTCTTACTGTGAGTGTTGGTACTGTTAGATGTAATATAAAAATATATACAAATAAACTTTATTACTGTGAGTATGGGTAGGCCCTACTGTTAGATTATAAACATATAATATACAAATAAACATTCCAAATTATTTGGTTTAACCATAGAGGTATAGATTTAGATTTAGATTTATGGGCCCCCTTGGAGAATAAACATAAATAGTATTGCAATGCTGTACAATACTGTTAAGGTATTAACCACTTTTGATCGCAATTTGAATCGCAAATTTCTTACTGTGAGTGTTGGTACTGTTAGATGTAATATAAAAATATATACAAATAAACGTTATTACTGTGAGTGTGGGTAGGCCCTACTGTTAGATTATAAACATATAATATACAAATAAATAAACGTTATTACTGACAGTTGCTTCTCAACGTTTGTATTAATTAATAATTTAAAAATATATAAACGTCGTAGTGGTGTATCGTTACATGTACTTTACTATTTCAATCGACTATGACAGTGAGAGTTTTAACAAAGTACCGTATTAAATCGTAAATGTTTTACTGTATTTAGTGGTATATTATTTATAGGCCTATAAAACATTAAAAACAATATTTCGTTACTGAGTGGATAAGAATATATTTTAAAATGTTTCCTCTTTGTACCTATCTTCTTCCTCCATCCCTCAACCCTTAATGTTACATACAAAACACAAATTGGGTTTGTTTAAATGAGTCCAAATAAAAAAAATTGACTCATTTTGTTTCTCTCTCGGAAGTAATTCCTAGGGTGCTAATTTTGGTTGACTACATAAATCATCGTGTCTATTTATTCGTTTCTGTAAACGACAATGTATTATAGTCCTGCAGTACGTACATTTGAAATCTCCATTTTTTTCTCGCTGGAAATACTGTGTATTCGAGAACCATCTGTGGGCACGACCTAGATGGTACGCGAGCGAAGCGAGCGTGCCATCTAGTCTATATATAAATTTACGTAAGGGCAAAATTCGGTAAATTGCGCGTTATTTCTATAATTTTTACTCAATAGTATATAAAGTTGGTTCGGACTTTTGGTACACATTTTAACCATCTGATGTAACCCTGTTTACTAATTAAATTGAGTTAAATAATTAGTTATTGACAATTAAAACGAATTTAGGTTCAACGATTTGCCCCAAAGAGGGGTGTTTCGTGGTTGTGGTATACACTGTCTAATGGATGTCAATCTTAAAAAATACCCGCACACAATAATACGAGGATGTTTCGCATTTTCCTATCTCCTCCTACGATAATTGTTTTTAATAGCTGAAAACCGGTTGAACAGCTCGAGTACAGCATCATAATGTTGAAGACAGCCTGATTTTCTTTAAAAAATACTATTTTGATAGATTTAATATACGTTTATACAAATGTGTTGATATGCGATAAATGAAACATGTTCCAATCTCTGTTCCACAAGTTTCTATTCCCTCAGGCGTCGTAAAGACAAGTACAGTCATAACAGAAATTCAATACATTTTTTTTCAATCAGTGCTGCAGAGGTATTTTTTTAACGGATTATGAGCTAGCCTTTCCAGTCGTCGTCTATTATGTACAATCAACTTTATTATTGCAGTTAAACCACCATCCACACCACCACCCTCCCCCTCACTGGCATGAGTAGCGTTGTAAAGCCAGTAGAGGACAGACTTACAGTACGAAGGATCACATGCCCTAAACGCAGAACAACTTTAAATTGGCTCTCAGAAACAATTGAAAACCATTAGGCCTACTAATTAAGTTGAGTTAGATAATTATCTATTGACGATTAAAGCGAATTTACGATTTTCCCCGAATTGAGGCGTTTACTTTATTACTGACAGTTCCTTATGAACGTTTGTATTAATTAATAATGTAATTACAAAAAAATATAAACGTCGTATTAGTGATGTATCGTTACATGTACTGTACTATTTCAATCGACTATGACGGTGACAGTTTCAACAAAGTATTAAATTGCAATGTTTTACTGTGTTTAGTGTATATTATTTGTAAAACATGAAAACAATTAGTATTTCGTTACTAAATGGATAAAGAATACATTTAAAAATTGTTCGTCTTTGCACCCATCCTCTTCCCCATCCATCAACCATAATGTTACATACAAAATACAAATTCAGTTTGTTACAAAACAATTGGTCTTATTTTGTGACAAGTTTCTCTTTCGGAAGTAATTCCCAGGGTTCTAATTTTAGTTGAGTACATAAATCACCGTGTCTATTTATTCGTTCCTGTAAACGACATGTATTATTGTCGAGTCCTGCATGTACATTTGAAGTCGCCAGTTTTTAGTCGCGTGGACGCGACTCTATAGTTCACTATGTCGGTCGGTCGGTCTGTCTGTCGGTCTGTCGGTCTGTCTGTCGGTCCGGTATCACTATGCGCTTTATCACTTTTCTGTACTTTTTGAACTGTTTTGATGTCAACATGTGGGCATTTACGTGAAATTGTGCACCTTTTATTGTGAATGACGTTAGAGTTGCGCAACGTGATTTACGAGCGATTTAACGATTTTCTCGTATTTAACATAGGTCAAAAACCAAATAACATTTTAAATTGAAACTTTGCAAAAGTTTAATTTATATCAGGCGCTAACTTTCTGTTGACAAAAAATGTGTTTTACACAAAGTTACGCGCGCACGGACATTTAAAATTTTAAAATGTGCAAAATTAATTTTTAATCAACTTTCTACGCGTTTCTTGTCATTTTGAGCATGTCAAAAATTCCCATACGCGCGCGGTGCGCACGTAGCGTTAAATACATACTTTTTCGCGTGATTTATGTTTTTGCAGCCTTTTCTAATAATTTTATCAACTTTTAAACAATTTCGACTTAAAATTACGTCATACGAGCACGCCGAATTGGATAATTTGCGCACGTTTTTGATGAAAAAGTTTAAAAATTCGTCAAAATCATGCCTTTTTAGTCGCGTGGACGCGAGTCTATAGTTCACTATGTCGGTCGGTCTGTATGTCTGTCGGTCCGGTATCACTATGCATTGTAGCACGCGACTTAATGAGCTGTTGGCCTTGTTTAACGCTGAAATCACTATTATATGTATTCGAGAACCATCTGTGGGCACGACCTAGATGACCATCTAGTAGCTATAATGTAGTTACTATTGCCAGCTATCTCTCTACTAATCTGTCAGTAACTATCCACCTCTCGTAAGCGACCGACTTTAAAAACGCGGTAATTAACTTGTAAGCGATTACCTCCCAGAATTGACCATACATCGTAAGCAACCACCCTCATTAGCAAACACCTCTTTTAGGAGACCACCTCTATTGGACGACCACCATTTCTGTTAGGAGACCGCTTCTTACAATCGAGCACCCCCGTAAGGGAGCACTCACTTTCATAAAGGAACGCTTCTCATAATCGACCTCCTCTCGTAAGTGCACCTCTTTTATGGAACCACAACCCCTCTTTCTCTCTTTTAAGGGACCACATTCTTATATTCGACCACCTCGGTCGCTTACGGGAAGTAGTTTATTTATTTATTTTTTCAACAATAGATGGTGAATAAGCAATACAAACGACATAAAAAACATTACAAGTAAAAAATGTATTACAATATTAAAATTTAAGTAAAGAATAAGTAAGTAGTTGATTATGAAAAGCGGTCCTTGCGAGAGGTGGTGGTCCTTTAAAAAAGGGGTCACTTACGAAAGTTGTGGTCGATAAGGGAGGTGGTCGCTTACGATCGATTATGAGAAGCGGTCTCCTAACAGAGAGGTCGTTCATTAGAAGTGGCCACTTAAGAGAGGTGATTTATACAAGAGTTGGTATATTATGAGAAGCGGTCCATTTAGAGATATGGTGGTCTTCTAAAAGAGATCATCAGTTTCAGTTCAGTTTCAGTTTCAGTTTTTATTTTCCAATATAAAAAAGTGTAATGAATATATGCAAAAATGGAAGGATGACCAAAAAAGAGCAAAAAAGTATTTGGCCACCTTAACAAAATAATTAATACATGATACAAACATAATTGAAGCACAGGACGAGACAATACTAGCTAAACATGTTGGCATATGAATTCAAAGATAGTGCGATAAAACCAAAAAAGCAAAAGAACAATGTAAATGTAAACATATTTGTAACACTCATTGATAAGTTAAGAGCAAATTATTTTTATACAACTTTTTAAATACTTTGACAGATGATGAATTACGAATAGAAGCATCAATACTGTTCCATAAAATTGGACCATGTCCTCTGATAGTGTTTCTACCCATATCGGTAACAAAATGATAAGGACGATAAGTATCAAAGGACCTGATGCCATAATTATGAACTGAGTTTACTCTAACAAAATAATTAGAAAAGTTAGCTGGTAATAAATTATTCTTAAATTTGTACATGAAAACACCTTTTGATAACTTATGAATATCATACACAGTTAAGTTGTTAAGACTAGCAAATAATGGTGGTGAATGCTCAAGGAATTGAGAATTTGTGCATAAACGCATTATGCGCTTTTGTTTGCGATAAACAGTTTCAAGGCGACAGTTATTGTCGTCAACCAAAATCAAGCTACAGTATTGAATATGAGGAAGGACTAGAGTCTTGTATAAGGATGATAGAACATTGACATGTAAAATTGGTTTTAGCCTAAAAAGAATACCAGAATATTTTGAAACTAAGTTTGCAATATGGATTGTATGTTGATTCCAGGTTAAGCATTCGTCCATTATTACACCAAGAAATGTACAACTAGTTACACGAGAGATGTTATTATTATCAATGAAAACGTTAAGGTCATTCTAAACACGGTTACTATATCTGTTCTTAAAAATCATATAATTGGTTTTATTAGCATTAAGCGATAACTTATTTGCTTTAAACCAACTCGAGATAGTCGAGAGATCGGAATTAACATTATCAACTAGACGGTTTAAAACATTATCTGAAATTAAAAGGTTAGTGTCATCAGCATATAAAATAAGATTGGAGTGTTTACAGATGTTTGCTAAATCGTTAATGTAAATAATAAAGAGTAGCGGGCCTAAAATTCAGCCCCGTGGAACACCACAACAAACGTTTAAAGAAGAAGAACTATGATAATTAAAAGATATATATTGCTTTCTATCCGCCAGGTAACTTCTGAACCAATCAAAGGCAGCATCACGTATACCATAATGCTGTAGTTTAGACAGGAGAATGTCGTGATTAACGGTGTCAAAGGCCTTTGAAAGGTCCAGAAATATCCCAAGAACATGCTTTTTCTTATCTAATTCAGAGATTATTTTATCATATGCTTGTAGAACAGCCATTTCAGTAGACATGTTTGGGCGGAAACCAAATTGGTTTTCTTGCAATAAATTAAATCGAGAAAATTAATTATAGAGTCTTTTATGAATTATGCGTTCTAAAACTTTGGAGAAAACGGGCATTACCGAGATGGGCCTATAATTGCTAAATTTATCAGTCTCACCATGATTGATTGAAATTGATTGAAATATATATTTATACTGGGTAACCTCTTCAGTCAAAGACTGGTCTCCCAGAGGGCCCAGTTGGTGATCAGTGGCTGTGATGTACTAATACACCGGGGTAACCCCCTACTCGTCTCGAAAGATGTACTAGGTTCTTTAAAGTGCACACGAGCTAGATGTGTACACTGGACCTACGGTTTATAGTCCTTATCCGAGAAGACTCGTTCTACCACCAGAACCATGGAGTGAGTGAGCCTCGAACCCATGCCGATGTTATGGCTACGTAATTACGGTTCCACTGTCTTAACCGCTCGGCCACTCACTCACTCAAGACGGGAATTATCTTGGCAATTTTCAGCTTCTCCGGGACAATACCGGTAGATAGTGATAAATTAAAAATATGAACAAGTGGAGATGCTATTAATTCCCCAACATATTTAATAATATCTGGTTTAATGTCATCGAAACCGCTGCTAGCACCAGATTTTAGATTTCTGAATATTGTGAGTACTTCATCTTTATCAGTTGGTAAAACAAACAGAGAGCTAACGGGTGATTTTATGTTATTTATAAAATAATTAAAAGTAATATCAGATTGAGGAATTTTACGCAGGTATTCAGGACCAATGTTGACAAAGTATTTATTAAAGTTATCAGCAATGATTTGAGAATCAGATATATGTATATCATTTATTTAAAAAAATGATGATATGTGTTTATTGTTTTGTCTACCCATAATGTAGCGTGTGGCGCAGTGTGTTAGGGGCGTGTGGCGCAGTGTGTTGGACGTTGGACTACCGATCGTCAGACCTAGGTTCGAATCCAACTCTCGCCGCATTGCTTGTATCCGTAGGCAAGATACTTTACTTACGTTGCCTCTCTCCACCCAGGTGTATAAATGGGTACCCAGTTAGATCTAGACACAACTTTGCGCTGGTTACCGGCTGCATTATGGGAGTATGTTTCCATACGTGTTTGATCCCAAAAAATACTGGGGTAATAATGCTTGTAAAGCGCCTTTGAGCATGATTACTCATGAAAAGGGCGCTATATAAATGTGGTATTATTATTATTATATAATGTTATTGAGAAGTCTGTTTTGAATTAAATTTTGTTTCCTCAAGCTTTTCAGCATAATACTGCTGTTTAAAAATCCTGATTAAAGAAGTAAGTTTATTACGATAATTAACATAAGACGTTTTGTTGGATTCAGTAGGGTTACTTGCATACTTTTTGTTTAATTTATCTTTTCGAGTTATTGATTTTTGGATCGCCGAAGTAATCCAAGGCTTTTGAGGAATACAACGACGCCGGGAATTGTTGTTGGAATGTTTAGAGATGGGAAAATGTACATTGTAGACCTCTGTAAATTTATGGATGAAAGCATTATATGCATGGTCAGAAGAATCAAGATCAGTAATACAACTCCAATCAACCAAGCTTAAATTTTCATAAAAGTGTTGAATTCTAGTTTGGTTAAATAAACGAGTGGAAATTTTATTCGAAGTATTTGCGTTGCTAATTGGAGTTGATTTAGTGATTTGGTAAACAGGATAATGATCAGAAACATCGGCAATAACAACACCCGATTTTATATATTGAGTAAAAACTTTAGTGAAAATGTTATCAATTAAGGAAGCTGTTGAAGGGGTAATTCTGGTGGGTCTATCGATAAGAGGAAACATATTATGGTTATAAAAAATAGAGAGGAACTCATTAATAATGTGATTGTCATTAGAATTTAGAAGGTCAAGATTAAAATCACCGGATATATAACATTGTTTTTCTTCAGTATTAATTTTTGTGAGACAGTTTGTAAGATCATAAAAAAATGTTTCAATATTGGTACGATGAGCACGATAGATATTGCCAACAGAAATGTTTTTCCTACCGGGAACTGTTATTTCGATAAAGATAGATTCAGAATGATCAAAGTGCTCAGACGGTTTGTCAATTAATTTTAAATCATTCCGGATTCGAAATGAGATTGTATTATGAACATAGATAGCAACACCACCACCTCTTCTTCCACAGCGTGGTGTATTAACCGAGTTATAGTTATATATGTGGATTAAATTGGAACCATCTTCTTTAAACCAGGTTTCTGATAAAGCTAGAATCGAAAAGGTATGCCTTAAACTAGTGAGGAAAGTGCTAATCAGATCAACGTTTTTATTGAAACTTCGTGGATTTATATGTAAGATGGAAAAGTCTTTTTCACATGTAGCTGAGATGTTATGATCAAAGGTATAAGAACATGAATGTGGTATGTCATAATCAATTAAATTATTAGAGTTATTTATCACATCGTTAAAGACAAATGGATTAAATTTCAGATTTAACATTCTATTATATTCAAGGATATTTTTAAGACTGAATAAAGCAAATTTAAATTTATCGTCATCAATGTAATCATCACTTACGAGAGGCGGTCGAAAATAAAAAGCGGTCGCTTACGAGAGTTGTGGTTGTTAAGAGAGGTGGTCACTTACTACGAGAGGTGGTTGATTATGAGAAGCGGTCCATAATGAGAGGATGTGATCACTTACAAGAGTTGGTCGATTATGGGAAGCGATCCCTTAACAGAGACGATGGCCTTTAATAGAGGTGGTCACCCAAAAAAGTTGTCGTTACGAGAGAGGAAGTCGATTATGAGAAGCGGTCCCTTAAAAGAGGTGGTTGCTTACGATGTGTGGTCGTTTTAGAAAGTTGGTAGGTTACGAGACGTGGATAGATGGATAGCTAAGTAAACAGATGCATTTGCACATGATTTAGACATTTAGGTTTGTAAAATATATATTTTCTACATTAGCTGGCGATAGTACCTACATTAGCTGGGATGCAATTTTCGTTCCTACATTCGTTGTTGATCGTTCTACATGGTGTTAAATTTTTTCATTACATAAGCTGCAGGTGGTTTTACTACATTAGCGGGGGACTGGAAACTAGTTTTGTTATTGAAAATGCGTTTTCTTATAAAGATGTATTCCCTAAAAAAACAATTAAAAATTAATAATCCACTTAAAAGTTACATAATAAAAGTCTTATTCCTAACCTTTTTTTTTTGTCAAATTGTATTTTCTTTCATAAGTATACATTTTAAACGAACGAAAGTTAATACATTATTTACTGATATGGCTTTTTGCATTATGAATGAGCAACTAATATTGAACATATTTATTATACCAAGACCTGAATAAGTTTTCATTCGGGAAGTATTTGTATCACTATTTAAAAATAAGATATCTCTCATGAGGGAAATCTCTATATTACTTGAGCTATCTAAGATTTAGTAACCAAGATATTTAGAATGGAAGATTAACTTGTCCCATTCGGAATATCACAAGTGGATTTTTTTCTGTGTTAGTTATGCAGTGGGCACGTGTAGAGTACCGTATATGAACTGTTATAAAACTGCAACATTACTTTTTAAAAATATTATAGATAGAGCTAGTTGTACTGTATTCTTCTTGGTTTTTCGAGTTGTAATAAGCCTACACAAAAATATCTATTAACATAGATATTTCTTTTAAAAAGGAAGACATCTTAGTTTTAAATTGAAATAATGTATCTCTATTAAAAGAGATATCTTAATTTTGAACTAAAGATATATGCGTTGTGTAGCACTGTGTAAATTATATAATAATAGTCTGTCAAATTATTGAAACAGTGCTCATATTCGGAACATTTTTGATTAATTATTGAATGTCAACATATGTTTTGTATTTTTTACATGTGATATTTTATGTTCAACTTCAATATATTTATACAATTAATTGCGATAATATATTGAGTAGAAATTATTATCGACTTAACATATTTTTCATTCTTGGAGGTATAAAAATATGTTTGAATCTATATATAAAATACTAACTTCATAATGTACACGGTCATTATACATTTTTCAATTGATAAGTATTAGTTATTATTCATTTAATTCATTCATTTAATCGTTTATTTCGAATTCTGTGGTTCACAGAAAGTAAAATTACGTATACAATCATTTAAAAACAATGCTGTAATAATTACTAATACTCATCTCAGGATGGCATTCCACCTGGCCAAACATAAACAGTTTTAAAGTCACCCAGAAAGTTATCGAAGCTTAAATATTATTTAATTAACAAACTTTAAACTTACGTTTTGTTGACACCCAAGTGACCACCATGTGCCTGCTTATGGATACTATTTAACACTTCGTTTTTTTCTTTCGGTAACAATACACGCAACAATCTACCAGAATGTTGTTTGTAATACAAGATATCACGAAGAATTGTAAAGTTCTTGGCTTTCCGTCGCAAACTTCGTTTTAATATTTCAGAATAATTTACAGGATAAACGTTGTTTTGTAGATAGTTTCTCAAGGCATCAAACTCATGATCGGCCATAATGATAGTAAGTAAAAATAGAAAGAAGGCAGGTTGTAACGAACAACACCGTGATTGGAACTTTGTAAGCAAAGTGAACGATTTTTGAAATGTAGGAGGTTTTGAACAAACATTGAGCCAATCAGCTTCTTGCTACATTTGTTTTAACCAATTGCCGATTAGAAGAGAAGAGCAAACAGTTTTGTCAGGTGTAGGCCTATAATTTAAACTTTGTGTCTTAAGTGGATGTCACGAACTCCTTTTACGTATGTTTCCGAGCCGTTGAAAATACTTTAGGAACTCCCTTGTGACATAAAAGTATACACACCAAATCCACAAAGTTGTCAAATAACTTAAAAACAAAGCTTTAATTTCAATCAACTTCAACTTTCAACAACCCAGTAAGCACTTTAAACAACAGCTTCACAATAACTTTTACAATCTAATATCCAACCTCTAATATCCAACAACCTGACAATAGTTTTACATCCCTTTATATCAAGATGTTCCTATCCTTCTAGATCATTCTTTATACTTCTTATTCTATTGGATTACAGTTTCTATTAATAGCATACTAGAATGTTCCTGATTGTTATTATATTAATTATACATGGTGTCTTAAATGTAAACATCTTATTCTAGAATGTTCATGGTTAGGGAATGGTAATTTATTACAGTGGCGAGTACACAAAAAAATGAGAGAAAAAAACTATTGGAGGGAAATGCCATTTATTAAATTAAATTTCGAAGAGACTCTTATTCTATAGGTAAACGCTTCGGTCGTTCTATTACACAATAAAAAGCACATTCAGATAGGAGTATAAAATATAATCATATAGTTATATTCTTTATTACATACGTTCATCTCAAATTATACTATAATATTAATTGAAATTGTATTTAAATTTGTATCCGTTTTTGTCGACAGGACCACAATGCAAAACAAGTATATTTCTACTTGATTGTGTATAATCCTGTATAAATATGTTATTAAATAAATAAAATAATATTAAAAAGTAATCTACGTAAAATAATATTACAGTACATAAGTTCGTATGAAAACCGTTCAGTCTATGAGGCAACCTCCGCTCCCTGTATATTAAATAGAAACATTTTTTATAATACTTATACTAGAATCATGTACTAATTTATTTAGTTATTTTCTAAAATAAGAGAATTAAATTACGTAACATATAGTCCATGGGCTGGAGGGAGTTACGGTGCACCCCCCCCCCCCCACAGTTAAACTTCTTTGGTATCATTTTCTTCCTACGGACATATAGAGTGAAAAAATCGATGTTAACAAGAAAAATATAGGGATGCATTGTATGTACTTGCGTCATTTGTAATGATCATCAATGTTTTATCTTCAAATATTTTTTGGGGTAGGGGGTAACATTTATCCTAATAAACCCAAGAATCCAACATCTAATTAGTATTATCTTAGTAACATTGTGTAGCATACATCTTTTAAAATCTTTTAAAATTTAAATAAAATTAATCGGAAGATTATTAAGGTCAGTAGAGGTCAAAAATGCAAATTTTTCCCAAAATATAGATAAATTTCAATATCGTATCTACAATTTTCAATATTTTTTATCTTAATTGTGTTTTACTAACATACTGACATATTGAATAAGAAATTATATGTTAACAAGATAAAAATTGCAGTTCATTATATACAAATTTTTATTTTTTATTGTTAAAAATTGCAATAAAAATACATTTTTGGGGTAGGGGATAACAAAAATAGCAATAACCCAAGAATCAAACATCTAATTAGTATGATCTTGGTGTCGTTGTGTAGCATTCATGTTTTTTAATCATATAAAATTTGAATAAAATTAATCGAACCATTTCTAAGGTCAGTAGAGGTCAAAAGGTCACTGACCTTTTGCAAAATTGCAAATATTTGCCATAATGAGATACATTTCAATATCAAATCTCCAATTTTCAATATTTTTTATTTTAATTGTGTTTTACTTGTGTTTACTGACATATTGAATAACAAAATATGTGTTAACATGAAAAAAATTGCACTGCATTAATACCATTGTCATCTAATTTTGTTATTCTTCAAAATTACAATAAAAAGACATTTTTGGGGTAGGGGGTAACAATTATCCCAATAACACAAGAATCCAACACCTAATTAGTATTATCTTGGTACCACTGTGTTGCATACATCTTTTAAAATCTTATAAAATTTAAATGAAATTAATCGGACTACTAGTAGGGTCAGTAGAGGTCAAAAGGTCATTGACCTTTTACAAAACATTTTTGCCAAAACATAGATAAATTTCAACATAGTATCTATAATTTTCAATATGTTTTATCGTAATTGTGTTTTACTTGTGCTTACTGACATATTGAATAAGAAAATATATGTTAACAAGATTAAAATTGCAGTTCATTATTTATACACAAATTATCATTTTTTATTCTTAAAATTTGTAATAAAAATACATTTTTTGGGGTAGGGTGTAACATTGATAGCAATAACCCAAGAATCAAACATCTAATTAGTATGATCTTGGTGTCGTTGTGTAGCATTCGTGTTTTTTAACCATATAGAATTTTAATAAAATTAATTGAACTATGTTTAAGGTCAGTAGAGGTCAAAAAGGTCACTGACCTTTTGCAAAATTGCAAATATTTGCCATAGGCCTAATGAGATACATTTCAATATCAAATCTCAAATTTTTTCAATACTTTTCATTTTAATTGTGTTTTACTTGTGTTTACTGACATTGAATAACAAAATGTGTGTTAACATGAAATAAATTGCAGTGCATTAATACCATTGTCATGTAATTTTATTATTCTTCAAAATTGCAATAAAAAGACATTTTTGGGGTAGGGGGTAGCATTAATACCAATAACCCAAGAATGAAACATCTAATTAGTACGATCTTGGTATCGATGTGTAGCATATATGTTTTTGTAATCATGTAGAATTTAAACGAAATTAATCGAACGATTATTAAGGTCAATGGAGGTAAAAATATAAATATTTCAATATCAGATCTCCAATTGTCGATATTTTTTTATTTGAATTGTCTTTTACTTGTGCTTACTAACATATTGAATAAGAAAACGTGTGTTAAGATAAAAAATGTCAGTACATTGTATAAAAATTGTCATTTTTGTAATTGTTAAAAATTGCAATAAAAAGACATTTTTGGGGTAGCGGGTAACATTTATAAGAATAACCCAAGTATCAAACATCTAATTTGGTATGTTCTTGGTATCGTTGTGTAGAATTTCAAATAAAAATTATGCAGAATTTAAATAAAATTAAACAAAATGCTACACAACGATACCAAGATCATACAAATTAGATGTTTGATTCTTGGGTTATTCTTCTTCTTATAAATGTTACCTGCTACCCCAAAAATGTCTTTTTATTGCAATTAAAAATTGACAATTTTTATACAATGTACTGCAATTTTTTATCTTAACACACATTTTCTTATTCAATATGTTAAGCCTGGTTTCCATTAAAATCGCTACAGCGTTTCCATTAAAATCGCTACACGCGCAGATGTCGCCGACGCAATCGGGAAAGCTCCCCGATTCATCGCAGTCAAATCGGCAAAGTTCAAACATGTTCAACTTTGCCGATTGTGTCGGCGATGAATCGTATACGCCTACCAAAGAATATTTAGCGCTCGGGTACTAGATCCCTGATAAATTCTAGCGTTTCCATAGAATCGCTACGCTCTGTCGTGTAGCGATTTTATTGAAACCAGGCTTTAGTAAGCACAAGTAAAAGACAATTCAAATAAAAAAATATCGAGAATTGGAGATCTGATTTTGAAATATATCTCATTTTGCCAAAAAATTACATTTTCGCAAAAGGTCAGTGACCTTATGACCTCTACTGACCTTAGTATCGTTCGATTAATTTCATTTAAATTCTACATGATTAAAAAAATATATGCTACACATCGATACCAAGATCATACTAATTAGATGTTTGATCCTTGGGTTATTGGGATTAATGCTACCCCCTACCCCAAAAAATGTCTTTTTATTGCAATTTTGAAGAATAATAACATTACATGACAATGGTATTAATGCACTGCAATTTTTTTCATGTTAACACACATTTTGTTATTCAATGTCAGTAAACACAAGTAAAACACAATTAAAATAAAAAGTATTGAAAAAATTGGAGATTTTATATTGAAATGTATCTCATTATAGCAAATACTTGCAATTTTGCAAAAGGTCAGTGACCTTTTTTACCTCTACTGACCTTAAACATGGTTCAATTAATTTTATTAAAATTCTATATGATTAAAAAAACACGAATGCTACACAACGACACCAAGATCATACTAATTAGATGTTTGATTCTTGGGTTATTGCTATTAATGTTACACCCTACCCCAAACAATGTATTTTTATTGAAATTTTTAACAATAAAAAATAACAATTTGTATATAATGAACTGCAATTTTTATCTTGTTAACATATATTTTCTTATTCAATATGTCAGTAAGCACAAGTAAAACACAATTAAGATAAAAAATATTGAAAATTGTAGATACTATGTTGAAATTTATCTATATTTTGGCAAAAATGTGCATTTTTGTAAAAGGTCAATGACCTTTTGACCTCTACTGACCTTAATAATCTTCCGATTAATCTTATTTAAATTTTAAAAGATTTTAAAAGATGTATGCTACACAATGTTACTAAGATAATACTAATTAGATGTTGGATTCTTGGGTTATTAGGATAGATGTTACCCCCTACCCCAAAAAATATTTGAAGATAAAACACTGATTATCATTACAAATGACGCAAGTACATACAATGCATCCCTATATTTTTCTTCTTAACATCGATTTTTTCACTCTATATGTCCGTGGGAAGAAAATGATACCAAAGAAGTTTAACTGTGGGGGGGGGGGGGGGGTACACGGTAACCCCCTTCAGCCCATGAACTAATATTGTGGTATATAATTCTTGTAATGAAATCATATTCATGGTAAGCGTAATCCTAATTTGAGATATGGCTAACCCTGAGCAAGTTCGCACCCCTTCTCCTGAAAAATAACAGATGACAGTTAACACGACTAATTAATATCTCCCGAGAGCCGCTGTTTAGAGGTTGACCTGACAATTGTGGCCTGAGTTATGGGACATTACCCTTGCTGGACATCTGGTAAAAATAAATACTGATTATGCTGCCACTTCAGTACACAAAAAGATAAATGAAAAAAAAAATACAACTTGTGGCATTCCCTTTACACTAATACAGTAGTCCCTGTTCAAAACCGCTAGTGTAGAAAACGCCAGCAAATGTTGTCGAAACAAAGTCAAATCCACCCATGTAGTAAAACCTAGAACTAGCTAATGTAGAAACACCAACAGTTATTTATTAAATAAACATTAGCTAATGTACAACTCAACAGGTAACGTAGTAACGAAAATTGCCTCACAGCTAATGTAGTTAATATCACCAGCTAATAAAATATTATATATTTTACAAACCTAAATGTCTAAATCATGTGCAAATGTATTTCTCTACTTAGCCGTCAGTCTATCCACCTCTCGTAAGTGATCGGCTTTCAAAACGTAGCACTCTGATCGTAAGCAACCACCCTTGTTAGCGACCACCTTTAATATTTAAAAGGGACTACCTCTGTTAAGGGACCGCTTCTCACAATGGACAACTTCCTGAAGGGGTAACCTCCTCTCATAAGGGACTGCTTTTCATAAACTACCACCGCTCGTAGACGTGACCACCTCAATAGAGGTGGTAATTTGCGAAAGGTGGTCGTTACGGATGGTAGTCGATTATGAGAAGTGGTCTCTTGGAGAGGTGGACATTTTTTTTTAGAGAGGTCGACACTTTAGGCGTGGTCGTTAAGAGAGGTAGTCCATCATGAGGTTGATTATGAGAAGCCGAGGTGGTGGTCCTTTAAAATAAAATACCTCGTCCTCGAGTGGTGTGGTCGTTAAGAGACGGTGGTCGATTATCAAAGACGGTGGTCGTTCAATAGAGGTGGTTACTTACTAGAAGTGGTTGTTGGTTGGTCACTTACGAGACGTGGATAGATGGATAGCTAGCGGTAAGTAAAGAAATGCATTTTCACATGATGTAGACAGGTTTTTAAATTATACAATATTTTCAACATTAGCTGTGAGACAATTTTCGTTACTACATTATCTGCTGACCGTTCTAAATTAGCTGGTGTTGATTTTAAAAATTGATACATAAGCTGTTGGTATTTCTGGTATTAGCTGGAGGTTTCTATGTTTATATGTCCATATTAAACAAAAATACAACCGCGATTTTTTAAACTCAGCTGCATGTACAGACATTTTATTGTGGCAAAGACGTTTTAAACGCTTGATTTCAATATAAGCCATTATTCTATGAATTTGATGTATAACGGTATTGGACTGTTTGTATTGGAAACGAAATAATATTCGAAAAAAACAAAAAAACCGAAATACCATTGAGTGAACGAATATTTATGATGCGCAATTAGGTGTTTTATTTTGCCATATAAAATATAAAAAATAAATATTTTTTGGTAATATGCATCAACAATATTTTTCAAATGTATTTAAGATAAATAGATAAATAATGTAAAGTCTCTAGAAACAAAAAAAATATTGTGACTAACCAATTCAATGTTTTATTAAATAAAAACAAACATCAGGCATCTGTGAAAAAAAATATAATGAAAAAGAACTGACTTTAACAATGACGAACTTACTTGTTTACAGAACTTATGTTATCAGTTAATATTATTAAATTAGTAACAGTATTATGAATATTACAAAATAATATTTTGAGAATTGAAAAATATTTTGAGGGAACAAATATATTTAGGGAGAACAAAATAAGATTTCAATGAACTGAATAATATAAAAAACGAATTACTACTTCGAGACTCGACTAGAACGAAATAATTTCGAGGGAAATTATTTCGTTCTCTCGCGAAGTAGTAATTCGAATTCGAATGAAATAATATTTCGAGAGAACGAAATAGGTAGGCCCTAGGCCTATATGATTTAGTGATATTCATTCCCTCGAAATAATAATACAGTAGGCTATATATTTCTTCAAGTTGTCGATTTACTTCAAATTGACAACAGGTTGTATATACTCAATCAAAAACAAACAATTTAATTTGATTAGACTATATGTCTCCAGATATAATAATAGTAATATTTATTTCAATTGACTTGATATTTTGCGATTCAAGTTGGTATTCTAAGGAATTATAATTACCCTAAATAGACCGGGCGCAAGGAAGATTTATTCATGTGAAAAGATACAAAAGGTTTGATGATGTAGTTAGGTGCGTGTTAGGTCGAGATGCAATATTCGACATTGCTGTCGGGTCACAGCCTGTACATGGGGCCTGTGGGGATCATAACATAGGGGGTTAAAATGCATTTATTCATTTGAAGCGATACAAGGATAAACTTTTTTGGATATCATTCGCAGTGGGCTACTAATGATTACATCACCAATGACAGCAACTTTATCCTGTACGGGGCGCCAAACAGCAACATTTTAGGGCCACGCCCAAATGGGTTTATTCATGTGAAGCGATACAAGGTTGAATCTTTTTTTAATGGCAGAAGTACATATTGGGGATGACAAAAACACCAATGACAGCAACTTTATCCTGTACATAAGCTCAGACAGCAGCCCTAAAGGTCCGCAGTTTTCCCTTATTCGGCTATATACTCGGCGCGTATGTCGTCTTATGGCGTTCAGCTGAGTTAGAAATACGTGATACGGACTCGGACTGACAATAAATACACAGTAGAATGCTAAAACAATAAATAAAGAGAGCAGTTGTTTCCTGTACCAAATCATCAAACATCAAACTCTTAGGAACTTGCCCAAAATGGGTTTATCCATGAAGTATGAATCATTTTTGAAAAAAATGGTTTTTTCTTCACTTTATCCGGTACACAGCAGCTCAAATGCCCGAGGCTCCATTCGATCAACAATGTCGATAATACAAACACATTCACGATAACGAGTGACTTTTATTTTATAATTGAAGAGAGCAGTTGTTTTCTGTACCAAATCATCAAACATCAAACTCTTACGAACTCGCCCAAAATGGGTTTATCCATGAAGTATGAATCATTTTTGAAAAAAAAATTTTTTTTTTCACTTTATCCGGTACACAGCAGCTCAAATGCCCGAGGCTCCATTCGTGATCGACAATGTTCACGATAACGAGTGACTTTTATTTTATAATTGAAATATATCTTTATTTTGGAATAATAAATAACACCAACAAAACACTTAAAAAAATAACCAACAGCAGATTTGTATTTTAGGGTAAAATTTTGAACAATCAATATTATATCAAAATCATTATTTCGATCAAAATAATATAATTTAAGAATATTTTTCAGATAAACTAAATAATTACACTCATAATGATCGACACCGGTACCGATTTATTGTTCATTGTTATTATAACTCGATTTAAATATTGTTTTAATTACACACTAGACACTAGTGATATGTCTATATGAAAAAAGGCAACGAAATCTAAATTTGCAACATTTTTTAACATAACATAATAGTAAAGTAAATAATAGTTCGAATTCAACATAATCACTTAGAGAATTGGTAATGTATAGATTAGACTATCGATTGCACACTTTTATTGTATTTTTAACTCAATTTAAATAAAAACAAGTAACCGTTTTCATTTTAATTAGACTGATAAAAACCAACAAAAAACTTAATTTGCCAACATTTTAAACATCGTTACTTGTCCATAATGGATCGACTACTGTATCGATTACTGCACATTGTTTTACTTTAACTGAACCAAAGTCAAACTTTTAATTGTTACTGTACTAACATTAGACAGTGATATCTGATAAAAGGCAACATTAATTAATATTAATAATACTGAACCAAATTAAATATCGTTACTTATCCACAATGGATCGACCACTGTATTGATTATTGCACATTATTTTACTATAACTGCCCATGTCAAATTTAAAATTGTTACTGTGCTAACATTAGACAGTGATATCTGATAAAATGCAACATACTCAGGACCAAATTAAATATCGTTACTTATCCACAATGGATCGACTACTGTATTGATTATTGCACATTATTTTACTATAACTGCCGAAGTCAAATTTAAAATTGTTACTGTACTAACATTAGACAGTGATATCTGATAAAAGGCAACATACTCAGGACCAAATTAAATATCGTTACTTATCCATAATGGATCGACTACTGTATTGATTATTGCACATTATTTTACTATAACTGCCGAAGTCAAATTTAAAATTGTTACTGTACTAACATTATACAGTGATATCTGATAAAAGGCAACATTAATAATACTGGATCAAATTAAATATCGTTACTTATCCACAGTGGATCGACTACTGTATTGATTATTGCACATTATTTTTCTCTAACTGAACCCAGGTCGAATATTTTACATTCAGTGTAACTACCGACACACTGTAAAAGCATTGAGCAAAGACATCCAGGTTACTGGCTGTATGAATTAAATAACTGAATATTGTACATTCCTCATATTCCATTACTAGCTGAACAGAATACACGATATAATAAAACCAATAAGGGCTATTGGATTTCTTTTTACATGATTTGTGACAGCGTCATTTATAAATTTGATTATAGTAAAATAATGTGCAGTAATCAATACAGTAGTCGATCCATTATGGATAAGTAACGATATTTAATTTGGTCCAGAGTATGTTGCATTTTATCAGATATCACTGTCTAATGTTAGTACAGTAACAATTTTAAATTTTACTTGGGCAGTTATAGTAAAATAATGTGCAATAATCAATACAGTAGTCGATCCATTGTGGATAAGTAACGATATTTAATTTGGTCAGTATTATTAATATTGCCTTTTATCAGATATCACTGTCTAATGTTAGTACAGTAACAATTACAAATTTTTCTTTGGTTCAGTTAAAGTAAAACAATGTGCAGTAATCGATACAGTAGTTGATCCATTATGGACAAGTAACGATGTTTAAAATGTTGGCAGATTAAGTTTTTTGTTGGTTTTTATCAGTCTAATTCACATGAAAACGGTTACTTTTTTTTTATTTAATTGAGTTAAAAATACAGTAATAGTGTGCAATCGATAGTCTAATCTATACCTTACCAATTCTCTAAGTGATTATGTAGAATTCGAACTATTATTTACTTTACTATTATATTATGTTATGTTAAAAAATGTTGCAAATTTAGATTTCGTTGCCCTTTTTCATAGACATATCACTAGTGTCTAGTGTGTAATTAAAACAATATTTAAATCGAGTTATAATAATAATGCACAATAAATCGGTACCGGTGTCGATCATTATGAGTGTAATTATTTAGTTTATCTGAAAAATATTCTTAAATTATATTATTTTGATCGAAATAATGATTTTGATATAATATTGATTGTTCAAAATTTTACCCTAAAATACAAATCTGCTGTTGGTTATTTTAAGTGTTTTTGTTGGTGTTATTTATTATTCCAAAATAAAGATATATTTCAATTATAAAATAAAAGTCACTCGTTATCGTGAATGTGTTTGTATTATCGACATTGTTGATCGAATGGAGCCTCGGGCATTTGAGCTGCTGTGTACCGGATAAAGTGAAAAAAAAAAATTTTTTTTTCAAAAATGATTCATACTTCATGGATAAACCCATTTTGGGCAAGTTCCTAAGAGTGTGATGTTTGATGATTTGGTACAGGAAACAACTGCTCTCTTTATTTATTGTTTTAGCATTCTACTGTGTATTTATTGTCAGTCCGAGTCCGTTTCACGTATTTCTAACTCAGCTGAACGCCATAAGACGACATACGCACCGAGTATATAGCCGAATAGGGGGAAAACTGCGGACCTTTAGGGCTGCTGTCTGAGCTTATGTACAGGATAAAGTTGCTGTCATTGGTGATGTAATCATTAGTAGCCCACTGCGAATGATATCCAACAAAGTTTATCCTTGTATCGCTTCACATGAATAAATGCATTTTTACACCCCTATGTTATGATCCCCACAGGCCCCATGTACAGGCTGTGACCCGGCAGCAATGTCGAATATTGCATCTCGCCCTAATACGCACCTAACTACATCATCAAACCTTTTTTATCTTTTCACATGAATAAATCTTCCGGGCGCCCGGTCTATAACGGGAGTTGGTGAACGTCCAGTGCCCTAGTTTTTACAGGTTTAATATGATGTCGATGTCGATGGTCCTACTTTTTTATCGATGAAAGCTGCCCGGGTGGTTGCAGCCATTTTCAACAGCTAGTATTACACTATTCAATGCTGAAAATTGTCCAGTGGACACTTTCAAACACCGGACACATTTAAATCTTACACCGGCGGTGGCATGTATAAATAGTGTCTAGATTGACGTTTTAGTTGCCGGTTCGTTCATAGGAGTACAACCGTAGGCGGGTGGGTCTTGACTTGTTATTGTATCAAACAACACAACCACTTTTATAATACCTTTCACAATATATACTTCGACAATTCTTGTTTCAGTTTAAAAGTCTTACTCGACTTGATCGAAAGTACTCTTTTTGAAACCATCCGTTTAATCATTGGTTGATTCGAAATCAATACTCGCGGCTCGCCTCATTTAGCCAAATATGGTATATGTTAATCTATGTCATTCTTATCTGATGTTTGCGGTCTGCAAATCGATTTTTATACGCGTCCTTACAAGTATGTATTTCAGGCCCGATTTCAGGTTCAGACAATCACCGAAAAGCCTCGAAATATATACAGACTTGGGGCAAGTCTGAACTGGGGGTACTTTTATAAACTCGAATGATTGTTATGGCATCATTTTCATGAGTAAGCTTGCTGCTGATTTGATTTCTGTACAAGAAGGTTGGTAAGTCATCTGATAGTACAAAGGCTTGGCGGCTTTATCGTCTTAATTTCGCTTGAAATGAAATGAAATGTTATTTTATAAAGCTTTTCTGACTTAAGCTACATATAGCAGTATTCCTGTTTGCGTACCTTCAGTTTCGTTTGTGTTTTATAGGCATAGCACATTATAACAAAATAGAATTGTGGGCATGTGAAAAAATAGGGTACGCAATAGATTAATAGGCAAACCGTATGATAGACCACTCCCCACTCAATGAGAACACATATGGTTTCACACAATAATTACTGTTAAGACGAACTCTCTGCTGTTAAAAAGTAGTAATGTTAAGAGGTATAGCTGGTTTGATTGGTAGTACTACACATCTATATATACATTTACGTAAGGGCAAAATTCGGTAAATCGCGCCTTACATCTAGAATTTTTACTCGATGGTATATAAAGTTGGTTCGTACTTTCGGTACTGATTTTAACCACCTGATGTAACCCTGTTTACTAATTAAATTAAGTTAGATAATTAGTTATTGACGATTAAAATGAATTTAGGTTCAACGATTTGCCCCAAATAGGGGTGTTTTCCGATCGTGGTATACACTGTCTAATGGATGTCCATCTTGAAAAATACCCGCCACAAAAATGCGAGGAGGCTTCGCATTTTCATATCTCCTCCTACGATAATTGTTTTTAATAGCTGAAAATTGGTTGAACAGCTAGAGTACAGCATCATAATGTTGAAGACAGGCCGATTTTCTTAAAAAAATACTATTTTGATAGATTTAATATACGATTATACAAATGTATTGATTTGCGATGAATGGAACATCCCAATCTCTCGGTCTGCCAGAGTTTGGTTTAACACAAGTAGGTAGATTTATGAGCCCTTGGTTTAACACATACGGTAGGTAAATATATGGGCCCTTTGAGAATAAACTTGAGCAATACTGTAAATACCTATTAACTATTTTTGGTCCTCATTTGAATCGAACATTTCTTACTGTGAATGTTCGTACTGTTGGATGTAATATATAAATATATACAAATAAACGTTATTACTGAGATTGTGGATAGGCTATACTGTTAGATATATAAACACATTATTATATACACATAAACTTTATACTGACAGTTCCTTCTCAACGTTTGTATTAATTAATAATTACCAACAATATAAACGTCGTAGTGGTGTATCGTGACATGTACTTTAATATTTCAATCGATTATGACAGTGACAGTTTTAACAAAGTATTAAATCGCAAATGTTTTACTGTATTTAGAGGTATATTATTTATAGGCGTATAAAACATGAAAAAAATCTTTCGTTACTGAGTGGATAAAGAATATATTTAAAAATTGTTCCTCTTTCTACCTATCCGCTTTCCCATCCCTCAACCCTAATGTTACATACAAAACACAAATTGGGTTTCTTTAAATGAGTCCAAATCAAAAATGTTGACTCATTTTGTGATAAGTTCCTCCTTCGGAAGTAATTCCCAGGGTGCTAATTTTAGTTGACTACATAAATCATCGTGTCTATTTATTCGTTTCTGTATACGACAATTATAGTATTATAGTCGTGCGGAACGTACATTTGAAATCGCCAGTTTTGTTACCCTGAAATTACTGTGTATTCGAGAACCATCTGTGGGCACGACCTATGGTACGCGAGCGAAGTGAGCGTACCATCTTGTTTTAATAATCTATTTAGTAACCATATCATATATTAACCAAAATAATGGCAGAGCTAAACAGGTTTCGCAGACACTACCAATAACACCAGAATTGATCATTTCTTGCGACAGTGAGGTCTTTCTAGCAAATAAAAAAAAAAATCTTGACTAATCAAGATGATAACTACTGAGCTTATGCATCACAATATATGTGTGTATCAAGCAGAAGATTACGGAGAAGCTGATGGCCTCTATGATATATCTTAAATAGTTATAGGTGACAAGAAAGAGTTTCTGTTTAAGTATGGTTGGTCAGTAAACGACACGGTTTCTTGCATTTATGGCCACACCAAATGTGCAATCTATAAATGCAAGTTTCCCAATACTGTCTACACTACATTTACAAATATGCAGTCGACACCATTCAAACAGCAGGGTTAATAGCAATGCAGGTTACATATGGAAGCAAAAAGACCCTTCTTGAAAAGGCTCGTTATGAAAAGTTTCAAAACCAAGCAGCAAAGGGTGAAATTGACTTGACTTGACTTGACCGTCTACCACCAACAACAGAAAATGCAGCTACACAGCACTTTTTTCGGGTTCATCTACAAGTTGTACTTCGGAAACATCTGAACCCATACGTTCTTGAGTCTGTTGGAAAGAAGATGGGATCTAGATAGTAGTAACGGAAATCTAAGGTTGAAAATGATACATGGAGTATCGCACCAGATGCTCTTTTAAAAGGAATATGCTGCAACTGCAAAGAAGGCGATAGGCAGTGTCAAGGACTGAAATGCTGTAGCTGTATTAAGGCAAGATTGTCATGTGCTTCTGCATCCGGGTTTTCTGTGGGCACTGATTGACTATCCTAATTTATGTGGATAACACAAAAATGGGTATATTAATCTATGACCTAATTTTCAACGGTGAAGATATAGTCATAGTGGACCAATTTTATTTGTTGTTATTTCTAGTATAGCTCTGTGCATTTTTACACCAAGATCAACCTTTATCATACATTGTTGCGAAGATACAATTTTTAGTATTTTTAAAGAAGGTCAATGACCTTAACACGAAAAAAAAAAGAATATTCCCATCCCCTATTTCTCTTCACTTGTTTTTGGTATATCTGTATATCCATACCCCTACACAAATCAGTTGACATGCACTTTATAATGTAACATTTTAGTTGATAGTACATTATAAGTATGTGTTAAACCAAAAAAAAAATTAGTATATTGACCTTTGACCTGATTTTTGAAGGTCAAGATATGGTCATAAGGGTCCAATTTTGTTTAATTCCTGGCATAATTGTGTACATTTTGACACCAAGCTCAACCATATACCATATTTTGTTGCGAAGATACAACTTTTAGCATTATAAAATGAGGTCAATGGGTCCCCCAAATTTCCCCACCCCCATCCTTCCTTACATTTTGTTGGTATATCTGTATACCCATACCTACACAAATCCGTTGAAATCAGCTTCTTTGCAATTTGTTTGCAAACGAACCTTATGGTTACTAATTACCATTAATTACATCACAAAACAATCAATGAACGACAATACCATGCATGGTCCAGTTGTTGATTGTTTGCACTTATAAAATGACAAAATAAATGATTAAATTCAACCAAAATTCCATTGGCTGGCAGCCAATTTGACAATTTTTTGTTTTAAATCACGTTTTTTCAGGTAAATACATTTTTTTTTTATTCAATTTTTGGTCAAAATGGATAACTATTATGTTACATTATTTATTATGGAATATTCAACAAAAAATGTTTTAACAATTATTTTCTTATTAATATATCTTTAAATGACGTCCCAGATGGCTGGAAATGGTACTCTCGGACATAAAATTCATGATAAATCATCATACTTTTTCCCTCCAATAAACACACGTACGTTTTTCAATTACAGGACGATATAACATTTTGTTGCCGTTTTTATTCACTCAGTATTTAGTTTTGAGTTCAAAGAGAACTTACATCTAGGGGAAGCCCCGAAAAAATAAATTAAGTATATAAATATAATTGATATTGATACATTTGGGTGGGTGGCCTAGAAAAAAAATCGGTTTCTATTATATATACTACAGTACACAGTTACCACAGTTAGTACTATATTTTTATTTACATATCCTCTATGATAATGATCTGTAGGTAAACACGGCGTTCCATTTTAGACGTATACTTATATTTATGCTTGCTGACTGCCAGCGATCTAAACAATAGGTAGGCCTAGGCCTACAGGCGGTTGTTGACGGTGTCGTTTGTAGGAATCGTTCGTGCCCCTAGTATGGGTATGATACACGCATCAATATCATGTTACATCCAGAGAAGTTTATTTTTCAGGGAAAAAAAAATAGGAAATTCATTTCGCAACTCTTAGGTGACCTCTGATAAAAATTAAATTAGCACGGCACTGAAACGTTTTGTTTTAATCAAAAGTGAAAGTACTCTTTTTTACGCTTTTTTTTTCTCCTTATAGTAGGATAATTTTTTTCTTCTCCAGATTTATAGGGGCGTGTTGAGGGTGCACTCCCTCTAGATCCGCCACTGTATACGACCCTCCTACTAATAAGTTAATGCTTGGCCTACAGCCAATACAATTCAAACATTCTATTTTTGCACGGAAACAAACAAATAAAGAACAGCTAAAAGAAAGCTAATACAACTGTAATTGTAAGAGAAACGAAGCGAATTTTAAATGCCTAGGGGTAATTATTGATGAGACATTAAGTTGGACGCCACATGTTAGGAAAACACTTTCATCTAAACTGGGTATGTTAAGCAGAGTACAGGGCTGTGTCCCCAACGCAGTACGTCTAAACACACTCTATGTATAAGTTTAGTTAGGCCATCGTTGAACTACTGCTGTACAGTATGGGGAGGTTGGTACATATTATCCCACAATACTTTGCTTAACATGTGCATGAAAAGAGCAGTTAGAATAATATTAAAGTGTGATTTTCCCATCATCTGATATGTTTTCAAATTTGAACTGGCTCCCGTTTTCCGAAAGAGTCACATATTAAAAAAAAGCCATACTCGTTTTTAAATGTTTCAACAATCTGGCACCTCAAACTCTTGAAACAAGGCAGTCAACAGTTATGAAGTTGAAGGTCCCTTTTGCGAAAAAAGAAAGTTACCTCACGAGTTTTGTGTAAGTGGGACAAATATATGGAACAAGTTGCATATTGACTTGAGAACCGAGACTTCTGTAAGTGTTTTAAAATCCACTTTGTATGATACAATGCATTAAGTACAATTAAGACCATACTGTGTTCAAAATGAGAGGAGCTACGTTACCTTCAAATAACGTAATTCAGGGCCCAAATGGAAACCATTTTTTTAATTGTTTGGGCTACCCTGGGTAAATAAATGTAATAATAATAATAATAATAATAATAACATTATAGCTAGGCTGAATTTCAATCAACTTATTTATTCAAGTATTATTCAAATATTCATGTGATTGCTCCACAATCAAACAGACTTTAAATCGGTTTTTGGCTTAGGGATGAAAAGATCTGTATCATGGTGGCTTAAATTATAATAATTAATATCATTGTATGTAAACATAATTTCTCTCATGCATTGTAGGCGGAAGTTGTTTTTTGTTTGTTTCTGTCTTCTAAGTTCTATGTGACCCACGTTTCTAAAACGATGTTGTAATATAAAGATTTTTGACTGTATTGAGGCTTGTGGAATTAGCAGCCCTAAGTAACTCAATACCTCAAATTACACTCGTAAAGTAGTAGAATTTGGCACATTTCAAGACAGAAACCGGACGTTATGAACACGACTAAACACAACAAAATAACGATTACCTCCTGTTTGTGCTTCTGAAGAAGTGTCGGTAAGGTGTCTGCTTGAAGTGTATGAGAGGTATGTCTGAGCTTCTGTTCATTAGCATATGTCGTTACAATATCTCTGAGCTTAACTATTGGTCGTAAGTAGATCCAGGTACCGTACCTTTTGGGAGTGTTTATTAATGGTATCAAACATGTGCCCAAAATGTTTCAATATTCAATGGTTTCACGATGTGTTCTTAAGGTCAGACAAACTTTTCTTTAGGGAGGTTTGATTATAAATGACAAAATCTGATCAAATTCTTCACTGGACATTTCTGAGGCAATTTGGTGAACTTAGATTATAACTCTATAACATTACATTACAATATGGAACTATGCTTAGAATACAGGTACACAGTCACTAAGCTTTGTGCGAATAGTGAAATTATTATTTGCGAAAATAAGGAAGCGCTCAAAAGTAGAATGTTAGAGGCAATCAACGTAGCCAGATATCGTCATTAATCCCTTCTGACCACTCTAGACCTTGTTGACACTTTTCGCCTCGTATTGAAGCAAATTTTATATAATTTTGAAAGGTCTAAACAGAACTCCAAATAATAGACAAAAACATGTAGGATATGAGCTATTATTTCAATACAAGGCAAAAACGGAAGTGTCAACATGTAGGCTATTTAGACACCAAGATCTTGCATCTATTTTATTTAGTTCTGATTAATTAGGATATTTGGCTTGTTGTTGACAAGCCCTGACATTCCACTCCCCCTAAATTGATTTATAAAGATCTTTTTAGATTTATAGTCCCAGAATATATGTTTGTCTTTTGCTCTCATCTTTCTATATTATGAATTCTTAATTGTCTTACGGTCATTATTCTTTATTTCAGATGTAATTGGTAGGTTCGGGTCTCATGGCTAGAATATCAGCAAGCTTAGTTTTTGGATTCGCTACATTCGCGGTTATTACCTATTCTATCATGATTAAAGACATCTGGCAGCTGCAGTACAAAAAACTGATCGCTTACAAACCATTTATCTTTTTATTGAGTTACTATTGACAACAGAATGGGTAGTGTGTCGACAGACAGACAACAACGAGACTGGTAAATAAACCGGTGGAGGTAGTAAAACGCCATTGTTAGAGCAGCACAGAAAAATAGTTATGATTTTATTTTACTGTTTGTCGATGATTGTGCACCGTAACAATAAAGACATCTGGCAGCTGCAGTACAAAAAAAACAGATCGTTTACAAACCATTTATCTTTTTATTGAGTTACTATTGAGAACAGAATGGGTAGTGTGTCGACAAACAGACAGACACCGAGACTGGTAAATAAACCGGCGGTGGAGGTAGTAAAACGCCATTGTTAGATCAGCACAGAAAAATTGTTTGTTGGAAATATTTTTTACATACATTCATATTTACTTGATGTGTTTGTTGTCTTTAAGTGTCCTTAAACAAATAAAACATAATTTTAATTAAAATAGTGTACATTATATATAATGATTATTATATATGCCAACTGGCAGCAATGAAAACATCTCTAATTTTGCTTGTGAATGAAAAGCATAAACTTGTCTATTGTCAAACACCTAAAGCGGGAACAGACAGTTGGTGTAAACTATTTTTGGTTCTTTCAGGATATAAGAACTATACAGAAGTTTTGAAAATAAACGTGATGAATGTGAGTGCTACCTGGAAGAAACATGTACCAAAGTTGTCACAATTTACACCCGCAAAACAAAAAGACATTTTGTCAAATTATACAAAAATTATAATCGTGTGAAATCCGTTAACAAGACTCTTATCAGCATTCGATGACAAAGCAGTGGCGAAGAATAAAAGTGATTACAATTTGTCATTTCAACACCAATTAAGTAAACAAATTCTACAAGATTTCAGAACAGGAAATGTTTCTGGACAATATAATCCGACATTTAGTGTAAGATTACAGGCTTCATTGTAAATGTACGATAAAATGTCTTGTAAATAATGTTGACCTAAATTAAGAATATGCTAGCGATTTTGTTTTGCATTCCTTTGTAAGCGGAGAAATAAAGGATGCGTAGACGACGAACACATCAACACACTATATAATTACGTTTTGAAAGAATGAATTAAACGTAATTTAAATTGTTATCAAATATACTGGGACATTACGAAATGCATTTCCACCTGTTTTGGACATAATGTTTAAACGTAAACCCACCTACAATAGCAAACGCACCCATGGTAACAGATGCGTACGGTAGATAAGTATTTATAGCTAAGTATTTTCCACTCTAAGCCTTTACTGTTACATATCTATTGATATACTACATTATTTTCTTTGATAGTTTGAATTTTTATTTATGTTTACGTATAAATCATTTTTTTAATTGGTTCGTGGAACATTGACTGGCTTCATTGTAGAATCGGTAGATCCCATGAATGTAAACTTGATTTTAATGATATTATAACCGTTTTAAAAGATTGATATTTTCTGTTTAATTGAGACCAATTGTATATATATATATACAAAATTCATATGCATGGCTTTTCCTTTATTCATAAACTGAGACCCATGGCCTCAAGAGCCGCGCATCCCTTTGGGGGTTTATCGATAGGTATCAAACTTGATAATTATTATAAAGACTATCCGAAATTAAATGCAAATATACTGAATACATCTGGTCATAAGTATGTCATAAGTTTTTCAATACAGATCGTGATAATTATTTATTTATGCTTTACTTATATTAGCCCCAAAAATTCCACCTACACAGCTCGTACTAGGAAAATATATTTGACCCAATTGAGTCAGACAAAGCTAAATTCACCAAAGTAGTGTATTATTGCTGGGGATCTAAACGCCCATACATGCAATAACTTTGACTTTGTTGGTAACGATGATGATACATTTTTTAATTAATTAATTAAAAACGATAAGAAACCACCTGACGACTATGGTAAATGACTGCTAAACTTATGTAGAAATAGTGATATGAGAATTATGAACGGTAAAAAGTTGTGATCTGCAGGGTAATTACACGTCTTATAACAACCATAAGGGTACTAAAAGCACAATTGATTATATGTTATGCTCCACTGATTTTATCGATAACATTCCTATGTTTATTGTATGATTTCCTGGGAGATTATAAAACGTGCAAAAAAAAATCGGTGATGACATTCCTCTCAATGATCTTCCATATACGTTTGCATGATACGATAATGCCGCATCTGCATGGAATAAAACTATCAACCATTCTAATTCGAAAATGTTATTTGATCAACTTTGTAATTCAGAGATTTCTTCTTCAATGACCGTTGACAATTTTGTTAAACGTTGGTATAGTAATATCATTTTAGTAGGTAGATCAGCTGGTAGGCCTATCGCAAAACCAATTACAATCGGGTCCAATCAGCAATGTAAAACTAAATCTAAGAAAAACAACAAAAAATGGTTTGATAGCTAATCTAAATCTCGTTTACAACAATTAAAAGCGTTGGCTGAACAAATACTCAATAATGTAAATAATGTTAAGTTGGTTCATGCTTACCGTGAAGTCAGAAAACAGTACTTTAAGTTTCTTGATAAGAAGAAAAACGATTTCAGGAATAATTTTTAACCGACTTGAAAATTTGGAAGGTAATAATCCAAAGGCTTTCTGGAAACTATGAAATGAATTGAATACAGTGGAACGAACTGAGGCTAATATTTCACCTAAAAATGGCTGAACTATTTTTCTAACTTACTGAACAGATGTACCCGTCATGCAGATTCTGATTTTGAAAATTACATTAACAATTATGTTGACTTCAATAACAATTTTAGCAATATACTAGACATTCATATTTCCTCGGTTGAGGTATTTAAAACTTTATGTAACCTTAAAAACGGTAAGTCTGCAGTGCCTCAGACGGAATTCGTAATAAATGCTAACACTTGGCGCGCCCACTATCGTTACGTCTCTCTTAATTCTATTCAATACAATTCTAAAGA